>NC_139675.1:7885730-7903230 GCF_951799395.1 Argentina silus
GGCGCAAATGGGTCAGCGTGATTTAAAGTTCAATTTACAAGTGACTACCAACCAGTGTTTCATCCCACCATTGTTATTATGGTGTTTATGAGGGAGAGAGGATGAAAGGAGAGGATGAGGAGATGATGGTCGAAAACAGATCAAGGAAAAATGACCAATTACTCAGCCGGGATCAACCCACTCACTTTTTGTCTTTGACTCTATGGAAACCTATAGGGGTTTACACACACCCACACACACTAAGAACTAAGACACACACACACACACACACACACACTAAGAACTAAGACACACACACACACACACACACACACACTAAGAACTAAGACACACACACACACACACTTTTGCCCATTTCTGATTGGGTTAGTTCAGTTTGCAGCACACAAACAGAGACAGACACACACACATTTTTGCCCATTTCTGATTGGGTTAGTTCAGTTTGCAGCACACAAACAGAGACAGACACACACACATTTTTGCCCATTTCTGATTGGGTTAGTTCAGTTTGCAGCACACAAACAGAGACAGACACACACACATTTTTGCCCATTTCTGATTGGGTTAGTTCAGTTTACTGCAGGGCCTGACTCATGTGCCCCATGGTAAGTCTTGCTAAATGGAGGCTGATGTTTGACACAAAACACACACGCCCAGACAGCAGGCTACCGTCACACCACTCATAGGCTTACGGCTAACACACACACACACACACACACACACACACACACAGAGGAAGAGTATTTATCTGAGATAACATAGACTTAAAGCATCAGCAGAAGTTCCAGCTAAAAGAGAGAAATAGAAGAGGGGTAGGAATGAAGAGAGAGAGAGAGGGGGGGGGGGGGGGGGGGGCAAGTTAAGCCCAGCTAGTGAACACCGCCAGGGTAAGAGTCCTACCTGTTTGCTGTATTTTGCACTCTGACATCCGTAGTCGGAACACTGGTCTGACCCCAGAGACATGGCGTCTGCGTTCCCACTTCCCCCGCTGCTGCTTCCTCCGGACCCCCCGGACCCCCCGCTCCCCACAAAGGTGTTGGAGGGAGGCAGGTCCTGGACTGCCTGGTGCTTCTTGCCCTCGGTGGGGGGCGAGTGAGGCTGCAGGTGGACCGCCGGCAGCGGCGAGCTCGACTTGTAATGCCTGGCCAGATCTGGGCTCGACTGGTGCCGCCTGGCGCCCATCCGCGGGCTCCCCGGGTCGCCGTCCACTGCGCAGTAGCGTGCCGCCAAGCGCTCGCTGGCGCCGCTCACGTCCTCGTCATCGTCCCCGTGGTGCCCCAAACCGTTCACCGTGACGATGCCGCTGTAGAGAGGCCGCTCGGCTTTCCCGCCCCCGCCCCCCGCCGCCCCGTTCCGTTTGTCCCGGCGAGGCTTCCGTCCGCGGTCGCTGCCCGAGCCGCGTGCGAGTGTGTGCGCCGGTTGTGGGCTGAAGAAGTCCTCCTCCGGTTCTTTCTTGCCGGCCTCGTAGCCGTTTTTGCCCTGGGCGCCGCACTGCCGCGCCGTCACCACTAGGAGGATGACGAGGATGACGGCGGCGGCGCCGGCCAGGACTCCGATGGCCACACTGAGGCGCTGTTTGCCCAGGGCTCGGTCACTGTCGGGGTCTCCTGCGATGTCCAGGGACAGAGGTGCCGCGAGGCTGCGGGCCACCTAGTGGACAGAGAGAGAAACACACACGCACACACACAATGAAACAACTACAAAATACAGGCGAGAGACAGACAGAGACAGACAGACAGACAGACAGACAGAGAGACAGACAAAGAAATAGACAGACCGACAGACCGAACAATGAGTTACAGTAGTGCTGATGCTATGACACTAACAACACAGCCATTGATGGGTCACGGTAGCCGCCAATCATTTACGGCGCCATCAACATAGCCACTGTAAACCAAGGGAGTAGGAACGGACATACGGCGAAAGGGATATGGCCGTTTGGAATGATGGAGTGAAGGATGAATACCCCTGGCGGCAACGCAGGATCACGGGTGCGAAGGGCAAACCAGACGTAAGAGAAGACATGGAGAGTGGAAAGTAAAACAGCGGCTCCGTTACCATTCCTTATCTATTATACAGATGTATGGTAAATGATAAGGGTTGGGGAGAGACAGACAAGGGCTCCGTCTCAATGGTGGACCGTAAAGTGACTCCCTCTCCTTCCTCTCCTTCCTTTTCTTCCCTTCCTTCCTCTCCTTCACACAGATATGAAAGGCAAAGAGAGCTGCTTGACAAGGCGATCAATCAATCAATCAATCAATAAATTAATCAATCAAGCAATCAATCAATGATAAGCTGACCAATGGGAAATAACTACAGTTTATATTCGACAGAGGATGTAGACAAACCCCTCCCCCCCTTATTGGAAGATATCCAGCTTTGCCAGTACAGTCAACCTAAAACAACAAGTTCAACACATAAGTCCAAGACAAATTTCCCTCCAGGAACAATAATGTTTATCTTATCTTAACATCAGGGATCAATAAATGCTTAATTCTTGATCAATAAAAACAATTAGTTTGGCTATTTATTCTGCGACCGCGCGTGTGCGCAACTGCTCTCGATTCTGGTGTAGCAGGTCAAATGACTGATCTCATGGCTCTCTTTTATACATGCTACAGCTCTGTAGGGCAACAGCATTTACAGATAAATCAATTTAGCAAAAAGAGGTCATATTGGGATGGAGCTCATGGATGTCACACGGCTAGGGCTACAACATTAAGACAGACGTATTGGAATGCAGCCCGTGGATATCACACAACATTAGGAGAGACATCAGGGAGGAAGTGGGATAGGCTAAGGCAAGAACACTGTCATTACTGGTTAGAGACCACAGAGCAGAGACAGACAATGAGCCTACAAAGTTAGAAGGCAGAGCATTCCCATGTAATACGGGATAGGGTCATGCATCAGGAAGTAGCTAAATCAATAGATAGAGGCTATATGGAGGAAGCCATTATACACACACACACACACATATACACACACACACACACACACACAGGTGCACACCCGCACACGCACACGCACACAAAGGCGGAGCAGTGTGTGTCTCATGGCTCTAAGTGAAACAGCTCATTTTAAACTCTGCACATAGTCCCAGGGTCCCCGAGAGCCTTCTATTAAGAGACGCTGTCAAGGCCGGGAATTTCAATCACACACTGTTCTCAACCTACTGAGTGGTGCATTTAAGCCCCTCAGTGTCATGGAGGAGAAGCGGGTGAGAGAAAAGAAAAGTGCGAGAGAGAGAGAGAGAGAGAAGGGGAGAGAAAGACAGTGACACAGAGTCAGAATTTGAAACCTCAACGGCTCTCAAAAGCGCTCCACCATGTCACCCCCCCCCCCCCCCCCCACACTAAATAATGACTTAATGTTCGTACACTATTAATAACACTTATGAGAGTATCACTCGACACTCACAGTGTGGATACGGGACCCTCTTAACTCGACACACATTGTACGGCCGATGCATTATTCAGTCTTGATGATTCACCCATCACCCATCCCTCCCCACGCCAGCGAAGGGATTGGGTTGTGCCATGTTCCATTGTTTAAATTGCATTCTATTCCATTCGACGGTTCTATTCCATTGTGTTCCGTTGTGTTTTGTTGTTGTTGGTTCTGTTTAATTGTTCCGCTGGACTTGGGTCGATCTCAGCCCAGTCTACCGTTCATCCCCTATTGTTCTGTTGCAGCCTACGCTGTACAGTCCTATTCTTATTCTACTGGGCATCTCTCTCTACTGGCTCGGAGCATCTCTGCCGGGTGTGTGTGTGTGTGCGTGCGTGCACGTGTGTGTCTGTGTCTCAGCGCATTTCAGCTGAGGGTGTGTGCCCACGTGTGTGTGTGTGTGTGTGCCTCCTTAGTGTTCAACAGGGGAGTGCACCGCACTACTCTGCTTTAGTGCAGAGCGCTGCTGCTGTCACATCCTGGTCCCCCCCCCCCCCGCCCCCCCAGGGAATCTTCCAGTCTGCTGCACTGAACTTTGTTCTGGTTAAGATTTACATGAGATCTCTCTTACTCTCTGTGGCACTGCTCTGTGCCTACTGACACAGATACCTGGGGAGGCCGGTGGGGGCAGACATCGGAGGACGGGCTCATTGTAATGCATGGGACAGAGTAAGGAATGGTATCAAAGGAATGAGGAATGGTATCAAAAACACATGTTCGACACCATTCCTATTCCGTCCCATGTATTATGCCCGTCCTCCGATGTCTACCTCCACCAGCCTCCACGGATAGATACTAGGTCAAAGGCTTCTTCCTGACGACGTAATCCAGCCGGGGGAAACTCTGAGCGCTGGGTTCAAGCCAATACCTACTCTACAGCCTATAACATTTAACTACACTAAAATCAGTATATCGGTTTAGATGACATCGCCTTAAACTAGGGGCCTGGAGTTTTTCCCAGTTAGGTCATGTGATCAGGAAAAAACAACGGCTTTCACTTTTGACGCATCACCTTCTATCTAATCAAAGCAACCTGCGTCTCCCTACCATCTCCTGTGTGGTGTTGCTGTGTTTTCATTGAGTTCTTCATCACCATTGGCACCCGTCCACCGTTTGGCTGTTATAACTTCATTATAAGATGGAGGTATTCTGCCAAACAGCTTCCACTCCATTACTTTGCATAGTGCCGGGGTGTCTCAATCAAAGTAAACTGGCCATGTTCTAATCCAGACGGTTTGTACAAGCCTGAACAGGTGAAGAGAGTGAGACGCTGTTCTTCCAGGGCATGACTCACTCGTCGGGGCGGCGGTGTTTGTGGTCCATTCTACCATTCCGTTGCCATGACGCGTTCTCGTTCTTCCCTTACTCTTCCCTTCCACTCTTGTGAAACGCTCCAGTTTGACTGTTCGATGTTCACAGTGAGCTCTTCCTCCGTTCTAAAGCTGTTCCGTTCTGCAGCTGTTCCATTTGGTTCTCTAACCAATTAAGTGTCAAGCCTTCACATCCCGAATCATCCCATTTTAAACAATCCCAAACGAAAGCCAACCCCCCCCCCCCCCTCCTCTCCTCCCTCTCACCTGTGCCTCCACCAGCATGGCATTGACCAGGTCCCCCCCCCTCCTACCTCTCCCTCCCCATCTCCTCCCCCTCCCCCCCCCCGCCACCTGTGCCTCCACCAGCATGGCGTTGACCAGGTTCCCCCTCTCCCCAACCCCCCCCCCCCCCTCCCACCTCTCCATCTCCTCCCCCTCTGCCACCTGTGCCTCCACCAGCATGGCGTTGACCAAGTTCCACCTCTCCCTCCCCATCTCCTCCCCCTCCCCCCCGCCACCTGTGCCTCCACCAGCATGGCGTTGACCAAGTTCCCCCTCTCCCCAACCCGCCCCCCCCCCCCCCTCTCACCTGTGCCTCCATCAGCGTGCCATTCAACAAATTCTCACCACCGCCCAACCCGCCCCCCTCCCCCTCCCCCTTTCCCCCTGTTACGAGAAAAGAGAAAGCAAAAGAAAAGCAACATAAACCCGATGGTGTGGGTAAAATTAAAGTTATTTATTAACAGGGAAATTGAAATGTCTTTAGATCCCAAACTACAACAAAAAGGAGGCAAATTCCCTGCAACAATAACCACCAGTCCCTGCTCCTATCTGAGCTAAAATAAAAGTAAATACCAATAAACCAAAAACCTCACTAACTAAACAACAATCTCAAACAAAAGTACAGAAACCCAGTCGCCCCTAGCCCTAGTGTTTCTAACATTAACAAACTACGTGACAAGGTGACTTTATGTGAATCAGTGTCTAATAATATAAAGTGAAATACTGTTACCTGTTCCTCAATCTAAACCTCCTCAATCTCTCACACACAGCAACAAATATCCCTATATGGATAATCACTAAACACACGAAACAAGATCTGAATCAAACAAATACGAGTAAGGTGGTGAGCTAGCACAGCTCCAGACCACTGACTCAGCAGGCTTTTTATAGTCCATGGGGCTTGGGCTGATTGGTGGAATGGTGATTGATCAACCAGAAAGTGGGCGGAGCCTTCAGACCATGGACCATGTGGAGCCTGCTGCACAACATTGAGGAGACAAACACAGAACACACACAACAACAAACACAGACCCGGGCGGAGCGTAGCTGCGACCGTCACACCCCCCCTCTCACCTGTGCTTCCACCAACGTGCCGTTGACCAGGGTCTCATTGATGAAGACATGCACCAGGGCCGTGGCGCAGAGCGATGGCGCGCCGCTGTCGTTCACTTGGACCACCAGCCGGTGCAGTCCCCAGTGCCTCCGCTCCAGTGGCTCGGCCAAGGTGATCACCCCGCTGGCCAGCCCGATCTCAAACAGCCTGAACGGGTTCCCGCCAACCAGGGCGTACCGGAGGTCGGCGTTGGGGCCCGTGTCAGAATCGGACGCCACCACGGTCCGGACGATGGTCCGGGCGCTGCTGGCCGGTGGGAGGAGTGTGAAGGAGTCGTTGGTCGGGGACGTGACGGTGGGGGCGTTGTCGTTTTCGTCCGTAACGAAGAGGGAGACAGTGGCAGTGGCGGACCGGCGGGGGTCTCCACCGTCCACGGCCCGGACATGGAACGTGTAAGCGGAGAGCTTCTCGCGGTCGAAGGACACAGAGGAGAAGATGGTTCCCGTGTTGTTCTCGATGGAGAACACGTCCTCTCGCCCTCTTCTGCCGCCCTCCTCTCCCCCCTCCTTTCCCTCCTCCTTCTCCTCTTCATCGACACCGTCCATCTCCACGAACAGGCTCAGTTCCGCGTTCTCCCCCTCGTCGGCGTCCGTGACCGTAACCATGCCAACGGGGCTGTTGGCCAGGAGGTTCTCTTTGACGTAGAAGGTGAACACCTCCTGGACGAACTTGGGAGAGTTGTCGTTGCGGTCCGTCACCTGGACAACGACAGTTGCGGACCCTTGCAGAGAGGGGGCGCCCTTGTCCTTGGCGATCACCCGGAACTCGTACCTCTCCCTCAGCTCCCGGTCCAGCACCCCTGTGGCCCGGATATCCCCGTTATCCGCATCGATGTAAAACGCCCCGTTCACTGCTGGATCCAGGGAGTAAGCGATTTCTGCGTTTTTGCCGCTGTCTAGATCCGTGGCAACCACCGTCACCACCCTCTCGCCGGGCGAGTTGTTCTCGGCAAAGTGGACCTCCATGACACTCTGGGCGAAGGTCGGAGCATGGTCGTTGATGTCCACCACTCTGACCATCAGGGAACTGTTACTGGACAGACTGGGACTGCCGGAATCCACCGCCACGATGGTGACGCTGTACTCCTTGGTTACCTCATAGTCGAGCAGGGCGGACGTATGAAGGAAGTACTTCTTCCTGTTCCTGAGTGAAACAGTCAAAATTGAGTCTTTGTAACTCAGGTTTTTCACCGATATCTTAGCAACCAGATTCATGTTGAGTGTATTGCGTGTTCAAAGAGTTAAAAGGGAGAGACAAAAGGGACATTTGTGGCTTAGGGTTAACCCTAACCCTAACCCCAGAGTCCCATTGACCGAACCTAAAACTCTTATCTTACCCAAACCCGTAACCCTGACCCTAACCTTAACCCAATGTTAACAGAGTTTATATTGATTTTGTAACTGAGGTTTTAGACCAGTATCTTAGCGACCAGATTGATATTGAATGTATTGTATGTTGCTGCAATACAATAAGCTCCTTTAAGCCAGGGAGTTATAAATGTATAAATGCATTATTACTTTGTTGTTGGCTTTTTTGCTTTATTATTGTATTTTGGGTAGTCTTTATCATTAAACTAAACAAAACAGGACCGCAGACCACAGCTTGGCTCTGTTATCAAGCAGTTACGAACCCATTGCTATATTACTATAAGTGACAATATCATGAGAACATGTTATTACTAGTGTAATTACTATGTTATTACACAGATATAAGAGGAGCTTTGTCATACCTGTCGAAGGCTTCGTCAGCGGGCAATGGTGAGAGCGCCGTTTCTCCAGCTGGTTTCAACGTGAATGGGACATCTCCGACCACCGTGCAAGTCACTGCCCCGTTCTCCCCCTGGTCCCGATCGGACACCTGGACCAAGGCCACCGGGGTGTCCACCAAGACGTTTTCCGGTACGAGAGCCACTCCGTCACGGACCGGGATCCGTCCGATCTTCCGGATCTCCACTACTGGAACGTTGTCATTTTCGTCTCGGACCGCCAGGACCACGGCGGTCCGGTCAGTGCGGGGAGGCTGGCCTCGGTCCCGGGCAGTCACCGTGAACCTCAGCTGGGCCACCTCTTCGCGGTCGATCCTGTGGAGGACACTCAGCCAACCGGACGTCTCATCCAGTCGCAAGAGCCTCCTCACTGACTCCGTGGCCGCTCCGAAGACGTACTCCACCTGCCCGTTGACGCCAACATCGCGGTCCGACGCCCTCACCTGGAGGACGGGCGTTCCCGGTGGGGCATTCTCCGCCATCTCAGCTTCGTAGACGGCCCTCTCAAATCGCGGGCTGTTGTCGTTGACGTCGGTGATGGCCACGCGGAGGAGCGCCTGCGAGGAGCGAGGGGGAGTCCCTCCGTCTCGGACCCGCAGGACGAGCTCGTACGAGTCTCGCTGCTCCCGGTCCAACGGCCCCTTTACGATCAGCTGTGGTTGTTTCTCACCGTCTGGTGTGTCAGCGACTTGTAGCTCAAACACACTGCTCCTCACTCCTCCTGCTCCTCCATTATCCCCCGCTCCCCTCCTCCGATCCCCTCCTCCTCCATCCGCCCTTCCCATGGGCCCTCCTCCTCCAGCCGTCCGCCGCGTCGCCCCCGATCCTGAGGACCCCGCTCCGCCATCTTGGATCAGCTCGTAGCGGTCGATCCCGTTTTTCCCGAAGTCGCGGTCAGTCGCCGTGGGCAACAGGTAGAGCGTCCCGATTGGCCTGTTCTCTTCCACGGAGAGCGTGAGCACGGGTGAGGGGAACGACGGGGTGTTGTCGTTGATGTCCGTCACCACCACCCTCCCCTCGAAGAGGTCCACCCAGCTCTGCAGCGGGCCGATCACTGACACCTCGAAGTCCAGGAAGCACTCGTTCTCGTCGAAGATCATCTGGCACTGCGGGAGCTTCTCGCGGTCGATACGCCGTGGGCCCGTGGTGAGCTCGCCCGTCACGTTGTCAATCTTGAAGTACTCCGAGCCGCTCTCCAGGGCAAACGTGACGTCTCCCGTCCCCGTGCCGGCGGTGAGGCCGAGGGCAGAGGCCACGTTGCCTATCTTGGCGTCGGCGGGGCCCTCCTCGGCCACCCGGTAACGGAGAGCCGAGTCGACCACCGGGAGCTGAGTCAGCATCAGCAGAACCATGAGGCTGAGAGCCTCGGCTGCGGAGGAGTGCACTGCACCAACCCTCCTCATGGTCTCTTCCTCTCCCTCTCTCTGTCCCACTCACTCGTTCCCACTTTGTCTCTCCTTCTGTGTCTTGCTGTTTCCTCTTGCTGTCTCTCTCCTCACCTCACTACCCCTTGTACTCTCTGTATGTGTGTTTCACTGTGCGTCTCTTCTGTCTCTCTTTCCCTTCCCTCCCTCTCTCTCCCTCGCTCTCTGCAGTTTCCTCTGCCCAGGGTCCGGGGGAGAGCTTCACAGCGCTCTCTGCTCAGACTGCAGTTCAGTTCAGCTGAAGAGATTGTTTTTTTCTTTTTCTCTCTCTTTCTCCTTTGTAGTCGTCTTTTATTGCTTGTATAATGACTCAGTCTCTCCGGGTTGTTCACAGTACAAAGATATCAAAAAATCCACCCAGCAAAAAAAAAAAAAAAAACTAATTCATCCGCTGTAAATTAATCCACTTGACTCTCTTTCTCTCTCCCTCTCTCTCTCTCTCTTTGCCGAGAGATATCACGTTCTCTCCCGAGGACTATTATCGCTTTATTACGCCGTTAGTTAATTTCACTTCATTCCGATTGCGTGTGGGGCAGCGGGGTTTCTCTCCTTTTTTACAGTTAGAAACTGCAATGCAGCACTACACAAAAGAAAACTGGCCAGGGCTCCGGCTCCGGACGCCGGAGATCTCTTAAAAATTAACTTACATCCACAAAGCGGAATAAAATCGGTTAAAACCAAAAACCTCCGAAGTATTTTGAGTCATTTACAGATTGATAATGCCCTCTTACCTTCTGTCAGACTCTGTAAACTGCGTTTGTGCTTTTTCCCGCAGTGAAGCAACGTGCCAAACGGTTGGATTCCTTCACGCAACTTGCGAGATGAGAGTGCTTTTCAGAGCGAGTTCCCGGGGCAGAATAATCTGAACGGTTCATAACGGCGCATCTTCAATAAAGGCAAAAGACATTCCGACGTCAACAACCGTAACTGTAATTCCGTAAGCGCTCATGGGGATGTTTCGGTAATGAACCGGGTGAAATGCGTCTTTTCCAAGAGTCCCGCATTCTCTCGTTCTCCACATGCGGCGCCTCCTCCTCCTCTCTCTCTCTCTCTCTCTCACCTGCACGTTCTACTGCACTGCATACGCGCGCGGGGCTACTGCTGCTCTCAAATGATGCTGCAGTCTCTCTCTCTCTCTCTCTCTCTCTCTGCCCCTCTCTCTCTGTTCACTGCAACATTTCCCTAGCCGCGTAACTTGATCGGTGAGCTGAAACGGGAGCTGGAGAGGCGGTGCTGGGTCGTTGTGTGTGTGTGTGTGTGTTTTGGTTACATGGGGGACAGACCTCTCCTCCCGCTGTCATGCAGTCCACGAGACATAATGAAGATATGAAATGGTTCGGCATGTATGGCACGAGCAGTTGGGAGGAATATCTTAATTCACAAACATGGGCCCACGCACGGGAGAGGGAGGAGAGGGAGAGATGCTGCCTTGGTGGAAGTAAGGCCATATTCATTCTGCGAAATCAGCATTTTTCTTTTTTCCTTCAGCAGGACGTGCCCAACGATGGCGGGATCAGAAATGGTCACACGCACGCGCGCATCCAGTTCACGAGCATAGCATCATAATAATATTCTGTATTCTGATATGACCAGAAGAAACAACACATCCTAATTTTGTAAAATCCTTAGCACGTGTTTTTTTTATGACGTTCCATACAATAACTTTGTCATAAGAAGCTTAGCGGCCTAACCCTAACCCTATGATTGACAGATGTTTACTGTATAGCTCGCAACTGAGGTCACACAGGCTCCAGGAACATGGTCTAATAATATCAGATTAATAAAAATGATTACAGCAATAATACTACAACTATAGGATACTAATAACAATACCCAAATACTATGAATAATAATAATAATAATAATAAAGATATTTACAATAACAATACTATTACTTATGATAATAATAGTAGTAGTATTAATACTACTAATACTACGTATTATTATTATTATAATTATTTTCAATATCTTCCCTCACTGCAGTTGTTGTTTAGTTGTGTTCCCTCTAGAATACTGAAGTATCCCGTTCTTTTGTCTGACTGCAGCAGCACTGCACACACACACACACACACACACACACACACACACACACACACACACACACACACACACAAAAGACGTTTCTGCCACAGACTCTTTCGGCGGGCTGACCCGCAGCGCGAGCTGTTTGGTGAGCGCAATGCAGCAACCGACTACGCTCGTGCTGAGCACTCGGACAGAAAGCAACAAAAGGCGTCTCGGTGGGCTAGAATAAGAGAGAGAGAGAGAGATAGCCTACTCTACTCCTCCTGTCCCCCCTTTCCTCTCCTCTCTATCCCCCCCCCCCCTTTCCCGTGTTTCTATGATTCGTTATTAAATCAAACCGATCTGACCGTCGGGTTGTCAATGCTTCCCCGGTCGACCGTACTCGGCTCGGAAGCTGGGGGGGGGGGCTTCCCCGTTACTTCCTTCTCTCTCGTCATAGTGCCGTGAGGTGGGAATACCGGCGCCGCGTGTACAGTATGAGAGAGGTTGGAGAGAGCCGGTGAAAGAGGAGAGGTCGCTCCCACTCACTGTCTTTCTCTCGCTCGCTCTCTCTCTGCTGCATCGGGAACTGTAAGTGTATGTGTGTGTGTGTGTGTGTGTGTGTGTGTGTGTGTGTGTGTGTGTGTGTGTGTGTGTGTTTAGCATTCTGGCGGCGTCGGCACGCGCTCCCTCCCGGTGTTCCCGCGCCCTCTGTTGTTCGATCAGGGTGCTCTTTGATTTCCCTCGAAATCAATTGGCGTGTGTGTGTGTGTGTGCGCATACTCTTGTAGGGTCTCTAACCCACGCACACAGGGAAACGTCACACATCAAAAACGTCGATGTCAAAGCCTCTAAAAGACAAAAGGAAAATCAGTTTTATAATTGACAATTACTTGATTTAGCTAGCAACTCCATAATCAAGAACGTACTTTATCATAATCAATGTCCTTGTTTTAAATCTGCAGAACAATCTACAACGACGAAACACAATAATGCGATGTTGATTTGATTATAATCAACACAAAGCAAGATAGAGGAGGGGGAGAGGAAGAGAGAATGAGAGATTAAACGCAAGGAGAACCGTATGCTATTAACGAACTATCGTCAAGTACAATCAAGACATTTCCCACCCACATTTTCATGGAGTTGCTAACTATATTTGTTGGGAAAGTTGCTGGCAGTATGATCACATGTTAAAGTAATTTACATCGGTAATATACTACCGGGTATGATCATCGCACTTCAGCGGATGTCAAGTTTTCATTATACAGTGTGAGAAAACAGAAAACAGTGAGATTCAAGATCAACATCACATACTGTACTTCTCTGATTAACACGCACACACACACACACACACACACACACCCTCTCTCTCTCTCTCACACACACACACCCACACCCTAAGTGTTGAGGTATTTATGATCGGGGAGGTGATAATGACATTCACGGTAGACTTGATCTTATTTCTTTCTAGAGTGTTCTCCTCCTCTGCCGCTGCATAATAGCGTGGGGGAATGAGGTGTGTGATGTCACTCGTGTTAAATCTGTCAGGAGATGAACTGAGAGAATGGGGCCCTCTCTCATCTCTCCTCTCATCCTATTCTCCACTCAGACTTTGCATAAACTCACACTCATACAACGGATGTACACACACACAAACACACAAACACACACACACCTCTCCTCACCTCACCTGTCAGTTCTGGAATGAAGGAATGAGGCTAGACAGGAACTGACAACGCAGCGTGAACGAGCACACAAGCACGCACACACACGCGCGCATGCACGCACACACACACACTTTCTCCCTCTCTTATGAATCCTCATCCCTCAGTGGCTCTCACAAACTCCTCTCCTCCTCCTCTCCTTCTCCCCTCCTTCTCCTCTGAAGCGTTCTACCAATCCGCTGTCTATAGAGATGTTTCCCTCTTCCTTTCATCGCCGTGGTGAAGTAGAGGCTCTGCATCTCACTCCCCCCCCCCCCTTTGCTCTTACCTCTTACTTCTCAATTGCAGAGGGATTCTGTCTCCCTCTTCCTTCACCTCCCTCTCTCTCTCTCTCTCACCCTCTGCATTTCAATTCCAGCCTTATTGTTATGATAAGTTAGTATCTTCCATTGCACATGCAGGAACGTCTCTCTCTCTCTCTCTCCCTCTCTCTCCTTCCCTCTCTCCCTCCCTCATCCCCTCTCTCCTTCCCGCCCCCTCACCCCCCCTCTCTCTCCGTAACTTTCAGAGCAGAGCCCCAGCTGCCAATAACAGTTCCCCTTCCTCCTCTCTCTAGTTGTGAATATTCTTCTACCTCTAAAACTAGCTAAGCGCTGACAGGCTGAAAAACACGCTGAGTCACTCTCAGTGAGGATCAGGAAGCTTCCACTCCACCTTTGGCGCAGCAACACGCACGCACGCACGTACACACGCGTACACACACACACAGTCTCTATAGGTTACTTCAGTAGGCCAAATCAAGATATAAACATGAATACAGAGAAACCCTCAGTTTGTATTAGTGGTGGGCACCTATATCAAAAATTGAATAAGAATTTGATATTGATATTGAATATGAGATTGATATGTGAGGGATATCGTCATAACACTTTCTCAACACTTTCCGGAACAATGGCGGTTCACAGGACACCTGTCTCACTGGTATAGAGAGAAAAGGTCAGAAATAAAGAAGGAAGGAAGTGAGAAAGAAAGAAAGAATTGCTTAGAGTGTGCTCCTCTATATGCTGTGTTGTCAACCCATTCATGTTCTGATCCCAATGTTCTCCCAGCTTCATTATAAGCAGCTACCGCTGTGCACTAATACACCTTTTCTGTTTGTGTGTGTGTGTGTGTGTGACTGTATGTATATGTATGTGTGTGTGTGTGTGTGTGTGTGTGTGTGTGTGAGTGCGTGAGTGAGTGTGTGTGTGTGTGTGTGTGTGTGTGTGTGTGTGTGTGCGCGTGAGTGAGTGTGTGTGTGTGTGTGTGTGTGAGTGCGTGAGTGAGTGTGTGTGAGTGCGTGTGTGTGAGTGCGTGAGTGAGTATGTGTGGAGAGGATTCTGGCATATGTTCTCTTGATTAAACTCCTGTGGTGAAGAGATACCTCCTGTGTATTTGCGAACTCCTCCTGTTTTGGAGCTCTCTCTCACACACATACACACACACGCACGCACACGCACGCACACGCACGCACATGCACACACACGCACGCACATGCACACACACATGCACGATGGATGGATGGTGTTATTACCTGAAGCTCTTTAGGAGCAGAGAGGTGCTTAAGTGAACAAACACACCTGAGTGTTTGTGCTTTATCACCAGGAGTTAACACACACACACGCACGCACGCACACACACACACACATACACAAACACACACACACATACACACACACACAAAAAGGGTAGTGTAGAGATACATTTTTGTCCTACAAGGTACAAATGTCATACTAGCTAGCTCTGTGCTGCAAGCAACGTAAACCCTGAGGTAACAACAACTAGCTAACTGTCTAAAGAATAGATAACAATGAACAAAGACAACATGAATCCGTCACGCAGCTCGATAATAGATAACCCAACTAAAATTGATGGCCGCCGGATGTGAGTTAGCTAGTGCTGCTAGCGAACTACCTACTAGCTAGCCATATTCTAGTTACACCACCATGTCATTCTGGTGGCGAATCAGCACAATGTTAACCAGCTACAGTTGAAGTCGGAAGTTTACATACACTTAGGTTGAAGTCATTAAAACTATTTTTTTAACCACTTCACAGATTTCATGTTAACAAATTATAGTTTTGGCAAGTCGGTTAGGAGATCTACATTGTGCATGACACAAGTCATTTTTCCAACAATTGTTTACAGACAGATTATTTCACTTATAATTCACTACATCACAATTCCAGTGGGTCAGAAGTTTAGATACACTAAGTTGACTGTGCCTTTAAACAGCTTGGAAAATTCCAGAAAATGATGTCATGGCTTTAGAAGCTTCCGATAGGCTAATTGACATCATTTGAGTCAATTGGAGGTGGACCTGTGGATGTATTTTAAGGCCTACCTTCAAACTCTGCCTCTTTGCTTGAAATCATAGGAAAATCAAAAGAAATCAGCCAAGACCTCAGAAACAAAATTCATCCTTGGGAGCAATTTTCGAAACGCCTGAAGGTACCACGTTCATCTGTACACACAACAGTACGCAAGTATAAACACCATGGGACCACACAGCCGTCATACTGCTCAGGAAGGAGACGCGTTCTGTCTCCTAGAGATGAACGTACTTTGGCGTGAAAAGTGCAAATCAATCCCAGAACAATTGCAAAGGACCTTGTGAAGATGCTGGAGGAAACAGGTACAAAAGTATCTATATCCACAGTAAAACGAGTCTGATATCGACAGAACCTGAAAGGCCGCTCAGCAAGGAAGAAGCCACTGCTCCAAAACCGCCATAAAAAAGACAGACTACGGTTTGCTACTGCACATGGGGGCAAAGGTCTTACTTTTTGGAGAAATGTCCTCTGGTCTGATAAAACAAAAATTAAACTGTTTGGCCATAATGACCATTGTTATGTTTGGAGGAAAAAGGGGGAGGCTTGCAAGCTGAAGAACACCATCCCAACCGTGAAGCACGGGGGTGGCAGCATCATGTTGTGGGGGTGCTTTGCTGCAGGAGGGACTGGTGCACTTCACAAAATAGATGGTATCACGAGGAAGGAAAATGATGTGGATATATTGAAGCAAAATCTCCAGACATCAGCCAGGAAGCATACTTCCAAAGTTGTGGCAAAATGGCTTCAGGACAACAAAGTCAAGGTATTGGAGTGGCCATCACAGCGTGTGCGTGCGTGTGTGTGTGTGTGTGCGTGCGTGTGTGTGTGTGTGTGTACACGGGCATAACCAAGACTCATCATCATCATCACCAGCACCATCATCACCCGCCTCAGGCTGTACTGTAACAGAATGTCATGGTTTTAGGAGTACAGTGAAACTATAAGTATTAGTAGTAGTGTTTATGTAGTATTCCTCACCTCTGTCTGAACTGTGGTAGTATTAGTAGTAATATTAGTATTAATGTAGTATTCCTCACCTTTGTCTGTACTGTGGTAGTATTAGTAATAGTATTAATGTAGTATTTCTGTAGTATTCCTCACCTCCGTCTGAACTGTGGTAGTATTAGTAATAGTATTAGTATTAATGTAGTATTTCTGTAGTATTCCTCACCTCTGTCTGAACTGTGGTCATATTAGTATTAATATTAATGTAGTATTTCTGTAGTATTCCTCACCTCTGTCTGAACTGTGGTAGTATTAGTATTAATGTAGTATTTCTGTAGTATTCCTCACCTCTGTCTGTACTGTGGTAGTATTAGTAATAATGTAGTATTTCTGTAGTATTCCTCACCTCTGTCTGAACTGTGGTAGTATTAGTAGTAGTATTAGTAGTAGTATTAGTAGTAGTCCTGACCTCAATCCTATAGAAAATGTGTGGGCAGAACTCTGCTCTCTCTTCTTAAAACGGATTCCTTCCACCAAAACGATACACAAAGCTATCATATGAATATCTCTTACAGAGCATTAATTAAACGTTTTGGCTTCATGAGGCCATGTTACATATTCAAATGTATAAAATTGTGTAGAAATTGTTTCCTTTTTCTGCTTTTTTAAAGTTTAGTTTTTTTTTGTTGTCCCACAATAGGTTCCAATTTTATGGTACATACAGTACTGACATGCCATATTGTAATGCAATACTGTGAATATATCATATAAATATTGCACATTTGCACAACGCATATTTGTCTGTCCAATGAGCTCCAATTGGGCTAAAGTCACAACACAGTTTCCAGAGTCACACTGTAAACGTATAGTTGACACTGCAACATTGTTAGAGTTCTGAGAATACGCAAATATTACCTATTTTGGCAAAACTCACAGTAATTGCACTAATAAGTAAAATGAAAAACACTACAGTAAGAAAATGTTTAGACTGTCTTTCTGGCCACAAATATAAAAAGGTAACAAAGAAAATATGTATTTGTTACTGTAATACAGTAAAATGTTCAGCTGACTGAACTGACTGCAAAAAAAATTGTTTTTTTGTAGGCCCACAAAAGAATGAAGACATAAAATGCGGTGAAACAGATCTACATGTAAATCAGTCCT
>NC_139675.1:7908230-7923230 GCF_951799395.1 Argentina silus
TTCAGCCAATCTCCACAAATCTCCACTAATTCCACAAAAGCCATGGTAACAACGTTGCCATGACCACCAGTGGCCATGAAACCGCTGGCAACAGAAGCCCATAATAACCTGGATATACTTGGCAACTTGGCAAAACGGAAAAATACATTAAAAAGTAGATTCCTCCCTGCCAGCGCGCGCGCACACACACACACACACACACACACACACTCTGACAGACTGTCTGTTCAAAACTAAAGCTAAATTATAGATTACGTCCCCACTCTGTGTGCCCAAGGAACAGAGTCTTGTTCTTCACCCAAATGGAAGAGCACTGACAACAGCACATGCCACGCATGCACACGCTCACTACCACTTATGAATCACTATTCATGACATTAGTAGTTTATGAATCACTATTCATGTACATTAGTAGTTTATGACTCACTATTCATGTACATTAGTAGTTTATGAATCACTATTCAGGTATGTTAGCTTTGGCACCTTTTGTACTTGGACACACCGTTCAGTTCAGATATGAAGAACCTGCCACTTCTTCACTTTACAAACACATTTACACAGCGACTTTTTCCTCCTGTGACAAGATCTCAGGAAACACAGCAAAAATGAGAACTCTCTCCCCCCCTCCTTCCCTCTCTCTGCTGACAGAGACATAAATTGTGCAGAGGTTATTAAAGTACGTCTCTGAGATTACCACCTTGGCCTTTTAATTTCTGATCAGTCTCTGATGTGGGCGTGTGCGTATCCGTCCATCTGTGTGTGTGTGTGTCTCTCCCTCTCTCTCTCCCTCTCTTCTCTCTCTCCTCTCTCTGTCCCTCTCTCCCTCCCCCTCTCTCTGAGTCACTTCAGGCTAGCTCTTCGGTAATCCCTCTCTCCAGCCAAAAATAAAAACAAAATCGCCTTTATCCTCCGGAGAACAAACCAGACCCCTCAGTGCAACCCAAACTTTCAGGAGGGAGGGAGAGGAAAGAAGGAAGAGAGGAGGAGGGGAGGGATAGAGAATATGGGAGCGAGAAGGAGGGATTGAGAGGAGCGGAGCGAGAGGGAAGGATTGGGAGGAGGGGAGGGATTGAGAGGAGGGGAAGAGGGGAGCGAGAGGGATGAGTGAAGAAGGGAGCTCAATGGAAAAGGGTTGAGGATTAAGGGAGGTGAGGGAGGAAAAGGGGGGTGAGGGAGAAAGGGGAGAGGGAGGAAGAGGGGAGGAAGAAAAAGGAAGGAGACGGGAGAGGGAGGAAGAGGGGGGAGAAAGGAAGAGGGGGAAGAGGGGTAATGGGGGAGGCTGACTCCTGAGTGCCCTCTCAGCTCCATGGTAACAAGGTTGGAGTATGCTCACTAACGTCCATGGTAAGGCCACTTCTTAAATAGCAGCTTAGAATGAAGAGTGGGACAGAGAGAAAGAGAGAGGAATGGAGAGTCACAGAGGAGAAGAGAGAGAAAGAGAGAGACAGACAGAGAGAGAGAGAGGGGGATAGAAGAAAAGGAGAGAGAGTGAGAGGAATGGAGAGTCACAGAGAAGAAGAGAGAGAGAGAGAGAGAGAATCAGGCCATTCATCCAGGCCTCAGGGGAGGGGATGCAGTCTGAATTCTGGATAACTCTGTCACAACAACCACGCTACTTTGTCACAGCGCACTCTAATACACCAGACTACTGTTAATAAACCAGCTATTACACATTAATAAACACCTTTATTACACATTGATATCATGATTACAATGCAGCAAACGCCAGTTAACAAAATATTGGCTGTATGTATGTATCTGGGATATTGCAATTAATGTATATTCATGTCCATTTCCAAAATATGTGTTTTTTTGTATGGGGTGTTAATTTTCTACTGTATGCCACATTTTGTGTTTAAGAATGTCCGAGGTAAAAGTAATCATAACAGCTCTCCGTCAAGAGTTTTTGGGGGTGATCTCACACACACACACACACACACACACACACACACACACACACACACACACACACACGCCCAGGGATACACAGTTGAGCGTTGTCGGAGCCCGTCCCTCTCCAGCAGTGTGTGTCCCTAGTCCTGTTAGATAATTGGTCTCAGGAGATGCCCTGCTGCTCTAAGCAAAGGCATTAAGCCCTAATAAGCCTGTAAACACACACACACACACAACCACCCACACACACACACACAACCACCCACACACACACACACACACACACACACAGACAGTCTGTCTTAGGCACAATAGTTTATACTGCAGCATGACAACTGATTCTGTTTAGAGTATCTTGCTTGATGTTTAAGGACAAGCAGCAGATCCCAAGTGTACATGATGCTGTCAGAAATATGTGTGTGTGTGTGTGTGTGTGTGTGCGCGCGCATGCTAACGTGTGTGTGTGACCTTGTCTTGAGTGTTTCAATTTAATCATCTCGGGGAAATCTCAAGCATTCTTTTAAATTGAACATGAAAGGTAACCTTCGCTATTTTTACTTTCCCTCTCTTGACTGTGAACGAGGGAATTATCTTTTTACTCAGCCTTGGTTCCATTCATCTATGAGAAAAAACAAAGGCAGGCAGAGAGAGAGAGAGAGAGAGAGAGAGAGAGAGAGAGAGAGAGAGAGAGAGAGAGGGTGGGGGGGTTGAAAATATTTACTGTTCATTTTAAATTTTGTTTTGTTGATTTCACTAGCTTTGGCAATGTAAACATAGGTTTCCCATGCCAATAAAGGTCCTTTGATAGAATTCAAGTGATTTAATAGAGACAGATGAACTGGCACAGTCTATGCGAGAGAGAGAGATTAAGGAGACAGACAGAGAGTTTTTGTGTGAAAAACCTAGAGAGAATTAATGATAGAGGTTTTGAGAAAAATGTTCAAATAGACAAAATAAAAAGAAAGAGAGAGAGAGAGAGAGAGAAAAAAGAGGGAAGGGAGGGAGAGAAACAACAACGAGAGTTAGAACACCTAGTGTGATATCTCTCTCTCTCTCTCTCTCTCTGTGTGTGTGTGTATTGACAGCTCCGTTAACAATTGAGTTGAGTGTTTAGGAGATGTTTTCGATTGAGGGATTTTCTATCAGATCTGCCAGTGACCGGTCAAAGACCAGTCAAAGATTCTGAGTGATTCTGACGAGACTGAAGCATCATGAGTATGGTTGGTGCACAACGCACGCACGCATGTTGGCAGACAAACACACACACACACACACACATATGTAGACGCGCACACATGCACACACGCACGTAGGTAGGCACACAAATACACACACACACACAAACATAGTGGTGATACATCCTGAGGCAAGGAGATTTTTGGGGTTTCATTATTGAGGGGAACTGTCCTAATCCCATTTCTTACCCAGTGTGGATGCACCACCAGGGACCAATTAGAACTCCAGAACAGTCCGGGATGAACTACAAGCATGCACGCACATAGGCACACATGCACAGGCACACACACACACACACACACACACTAAATCCTCCGTCACGGTCTCTCACACACACACACAGTACCCAGACAGTACACACATAGAAGTGGATTTGAAATACGTTAAAAACTGGGGAAGGCTGGTGAAGGGAGAAAATCGGACGAGGGGAGCTCATTGTTGGGAATAGAATGGAATAGAGGAACGGAATAAAACACACACACATTATAATGAGGCCTCCCGAACCAGCCTCCCAAACCAGCCTCCCAAACCAGCCTCCCCTGAATAAAAAAACCCAGTGTCTTTTTCAGACAGAAAAAGAAAAGAGGCCTCTTATCCCAGCGAAGAGGAGCTGCTCTTTGACAGGGAGAAGTCGACTGGGGACCCTGACAATCTGCTCCACCAGTGACTCACAAGCGCGCACACACACGCACACACAAACGTAGTCACATGCAGGCACAGGCACAGACGCACAGGCACAGGCACACGCGCACACACACACACACACGCACGGTTCAGTATGCTATGCCAGAGCATTAATCATCCATAATGATCATTAAAAAGGGAGGGAGGGAGGGAGGGAGGGAGGGAGGGAGGGGGTGGGATGTGCCATATACCACCCCCAGCCCAACCCCCCCCATTTTCTTTCGTCACGGTGATCTGGAATGACAAGCCACAAGATAAGGAGCAATTACCCAGTGTCCTCTGGGGCAGGGAGCATAATGATCTGACTCCTCACCAATCAACGCACAGACAGACAGACAGACAGACAGACAGGCAGACAGACAGGCAGACAGACAGACACATTCCTAACAGGACCCCCAGGGTCTCCCGTTCCACCACATCCCAAAAGTGCTCTATTGGATTGAGATCTGGTGACTGTGGAGGCCATTGGAGTACAGTGAACTCATTGTCATGTTCAAGAAACCAGTTTGAGATGATGTGAGCTGCTGGAAGTAGCCATCAGAAGATGGGTACACTGTGGTCATAAAGGGATGGACTTGGTCAGCAACAATACTCAGGTAGGCTGTGGCATTTAAATGATGCTCAATTGGTACTAAGGGGCCCAAAGTGTGCCAGGAAAATATCCCCCACACCATTAGATATTTGCATTAACGAGCATATATATATATATGTATGTATGTGTGTGTGTGTGTGTGTGTCTCTCTCTCCTCCCCGCAAAAAGCACAAATGCTCAATCTATAATCTAATCTAATTTCCAAATACAAACCAAAACACAACCCTGGCAAGTCAGCGCTGACACAACGTATTCACAACGTGTGTGTGTGTGTGTGTGTGTGTGCGCGCGCGCCTGCACGCGTGACTGTGTGTGTGTGTGTCCTGTACATGGTGGCCCAGTAAAAGAGTTTGGCCTGGGGGGGTAAAGTGGGTGTCAGGTCGATGCTATGAACAGTAAATTGCGGTGCGCTAATTTAACAGGCTGAGTCAAACGGCGCAGCGAGATGTGACCTTTACATGGCTGGTGGGGAATGCTTTTAATGCCGCAGAGGGACGAGTGGTGCGGAGACTGGACACACACACACACACACGCATGCACACACGCACACACACACACACACACACAAAATCGCAGACCTCTCTGGATACGTGGTTGCCATGTCAAGACCAGACCAGACGAAACATCACAGTGTGTGTGTGTGTGTGTGCGTGCGTGCGTGCGTGCGTGCGTGTGTGTGTGTGTGTGCGTGCGTGCGTGTGTGTGTCAGTGCTAAATCAGGCTGCTCTGCAGTGAGAGTGACAGGCAGGGGAAGGGATGTGCTGAGGGAGAGGGTTTCTGAGCTGCAAGCTGCTGTCCTGGTACTGGAACGAACCTGAGAGATGGGAGGATGAAGGGAGGAGGGGAGGGGGGTGTTCAGAAAGAGAGAGAGAGGGGGAGAGGGTCGGGGGATTGAGATAAAGAGAGAGGAGGCAGAATATAAACAGGGTAATAGAAACAGGGGTGGGGGGGCGGGAAGAGGGAGGGGGGCAGGGGGGGAGAGAAAGAGCAAGGGATTCGAAAAGAGGTAGGTACCAAGGTCAAGTCACTGAAGCAGAGAGAGAGGGAGAGGGGGGGGGGGAGGGAGAGAGGGAGAGGGGTGGAAAGGGAGGGAGGGAGGGAGGGAGGGAGGGAGGGAGGGAGGGAGAGAGCGTGCGTGCGTGCGCGCGAGAGAGAGAGAGAGAATGAGACCCCTGCATGGTAATACCTTCATTAGGAAAGACCTTGGGTGGAAATCATTCTCTCCATCTTCTTACACCGCCCCCCCCACCCCCCACCCGAACCCACCCCTCCCTCTCTGCCCTGCTCCCCCCCCCCCCATTCTCTCCCCGCCTCTGCTTAGATTTCTCTTCTCCGCTCTTTGACGTCACAGCTTTCTCATTAACGAACCACGACTCAGCAACTCTGAGAGAGACATGGAGGGAGGGGTGGAGAGAGCAGCATGGCTGTTAAACAGTCCTTCACCCCTCTCTGAAGAGGTTTAAAACCACTTTGAAACAAGAGGAAGACAGTAAGAGAGAGAGGGGGGAGAGAGAGAGGGGAGGAAGAGAGGGAGAGAGGGGAGGAGGGAGGAAGAGAGAGAGAGAGAGAGAGAGAGAGAGAGAGAGAGAGAAAGGGAGGCGGGGGGGCGCTATGGTGTACTGTACATCCACCATGGCCATCTTTCTTGCTTTGATTACCATTCTGAAGAACAGGTAACTTGTAATTAACACAGAGTATTTCATGTTGACGTTCTGGGCACATTAGCAATGGCAGTTAGCTTTGCTATGAGCTCGCATGAAACAGAAGAGGAAATTAGACAGAAATGATACACACAAGGCCAGGAAGTTCACATAGGAATCAAGGGCTACACACACACACACACTAATTTGGTTTCCTTCACTTTGAAGTACACTTTGGCCTCTTAAAAGCGGAACTCCGGTCGTTCCTTCCTCATTTGGTGAAAACATGCATTCCAGAACAGAAGGTGATATTTGCTCCAGCCAGACATCTCACAGCTTGTGAATTATCAGTTCAGGAGGCATTCTGAGAATTTATTTTACTTGAACTCCAAGCATGAATTACACATATTTCCATGAAAATGCTTTTCAGATTAGAATCAACATGTTTAACATGCTGAGTCTTATATACATATTTCCACGAACACTTATACAGACAGTATTTCCATTTTTCCATTTCCATCATAGAACGTGTTTGACATTCAGAGATTTCTACACTCCAATATCCATATTTCCACAAACACAACCAAAGTTCTGTGTAGTTTAACCTCATGAATTCACAACAGGTGTCTTGAGACAGACAGACAGACAGACAGACAGACAGACAGAGAGAGAGAGAGAGAGAGAGACAGAGAGAGAGAGAGAGAGAGAGAGAGAGAGAGAGAGAGAGAGATAGCGGGGGGGGATTGAGTATGAACGTTGGATCAAAGTCCAACCAATGTCACTCTAACAACAGATGTAACCTCAGGCGGTAGTGGTGTAGGTCTTATGTGTGTGCGTGTGCATGTGTTTGCGTGTGTTTGTGCATGCGTGTATAGTGTATGTGTGTGCGTGCGTGCTTGCTTGCATGTGTGTGCATGCGTGCGTGCACGCATAAATGCATGTGTGTGTGTGTGGAGGTTCTCCAGGCAGGTTGGAACTTAGACATGCAGGTCTCGATGAGTCTTTTTCCGCTGTGTAAGCGTTTTTTCTGCCATATTAAAATTATATGTGATGATGGATGGTCCTTTAATAGATAGTGCCCCGAGGCTTTTACACCGCGCGTGTGTGTGTGTGTGTGTGTGTGTGTATATGTATGTGTGTGTGTGTGTGTGTGTGTGTGTGTGGTGTGTGGTGTATATGTGTGTGTGTGCGTGTTGCGTATGTGTGTGTGCGGTATATGTGTGTGTGTGTGTGTGTCTGACAGAAGGAAAGGGGAGAGGATGAAGAGGATGAAGGGAAAGGGGGATCAAGGAGGTGAGTTACAAGGAGAGGGTCACTGGGAGAGCAGGTCTCCTGTGACTTCATAGAGGAGTATAAAAGCAGAGTGAAGGGAGGGAGGGATGGAGGGAGAGAGGGAGGGAGGGAGGGAGGGGAGGGGGACCGCAATGGTGTATGTACTGTATACTGTATAGATGCACATCTCTCTCTCTCTCAAACACACAAACACACACACACACAAAACTTTCCCAAAAACCCACACACGGTTAGATTTGGCGTGCTGAGAGGAGTCTGGCCGGCGGCAAAAGTTGTCCTCTCTGATACGGAGAGAACGAGGGAGAGGAGAGAAGAGGAGAGAAAAAGAGCAAAGTGCTGAATATGTATTTTCTGTGGGGCGTCAGGAGAATGAAGGGCAGGCCCATCAGGCTCTCTCTCTCTCTCTCTCACACACACACACACACACACACACACACTCCGTCAGACTAGAGGATAAGAGGTCTGTTTTGATCTGAGCTGCCAACGTTTGTTTACCGCAGTCCTCAGGGGTCAAGCGCAGAAATATAGGCCGCTCTCTAAAACAACGACACACACACACACACACACACAAGCATACACAAAAGCTGATAAGCAAACTGAACATGCAAGAAAAAAGACCATTCAACATTACAGTTTGCTGTCCTTGTTGCATAAAAGTAGGTAGGTAAGTTTGAGCTTTTAGCACACACCCACGCACGCACACACACACACATACACACAATACATGCACACACACACCATACACACACACACCATACATGCACACACACACACCATACACGCACACACACCATACACACACACAGTGTTTTGGTATCCAGTATTTACACTCACAACCTCTTAAACATGGAGGAAAGGTCAGTGTCAGTTCTACCTTGTTTGTTTTTGTCCAAAGTCAATCAACAATCGCATTCAGCTTTTTCCCTGATAGAAACATCATCATGATTAGTGTGTGTGTGTGTGTGTATGCGAGTGTGTATAGGTGTATGCGTGTGTGTGTGTATGCAAGTGTGTATAGGTGTATGCGTGTGTGTGTGTATGCAAGTGTGTATAGGTGTATGCGTGTGTGTGTGTATGCATGAGTGTATGCATGTGCGCGTGTGTGTGCGTGCGTGCATGTATGGAAACATTATGATTTGTGTTAGTGTGTGTGTGTGTGTGTGTGTGTGTGTGTGTGTGTGTGTGCGCACACCCGTGCGTGCGTGTGTGCACATGCGTGCGTGTGTGTGTGTGTGGAAACATAATTAAGATTTGTGTTTGTCCTGGTTGACTTGGGGTGAACCACAGCAGGCCCAGTGATTGATTCTGCACCATGCACTCAACAAAATTTGAAAATCAATAAATGTTCCTATTGGCCCTTGCTGCCCACCAGGCAGGCTGTTACGACTTCATTTCCTCATTCCTCCCGGGGGGGTCAAACTTGGCACAAAATGGCTACCTTGCATCCCCACTGAAAATATATAAATAACTGGATTAGGTGAAATACTGACTGTACAATGGATTCCTATGTGACGTGCCTTGAATGTGGTGTAAAAAACAAACAAACAAAAAAAACAATGCTTCTGTCGTGGCTTGAGGGCGATGAAAAAGAATAAAATCGACCCTCGGGAAAAGACTACATTTAATATGACAAAATAGTAGATACTGAAATCGCAGTCCAAAACAGTCCTATTTGGCTGGATGGAATACATAGTTTAACATGGGTTTCAATGGGGAAAGCTTTTTCTAGGTAGGATTAGGGTACGGTTAGGTAGGGTAAGGTAGGGTTAGGGTATGGTTAGGGTAAGGTTGGCTAGGATTAGGTAGGCTTCGGTTAAAGTTGGGTAGGCTTAGGGGAGAGAAAGGCAGGGTTAGGGTTAGGGTAAGGTAGAGCTACCTCGATTGTGAGCGACGCAAGCCACCCCGCACACAGTCTGTTCAGCCTCCTGCCTTCTGGAAGAAGGTATAGGAGCCTCCGTGCCCACACCACCAGACTCACGAAAAGCTTCATACCCCAAGCTGTCAGGAAGCTAAATTCTCTCCCCTCACTTCCCCCAGCCACATCCTCCAAGCTGTCAGGAAGCTGAAACCACCACCCCCCCTCCCAACCCTTCAGCCCTCCCCCCCTAAAAACACTACGGACTCTGGACAATCCACTATTATTTGTACACAGAATACACAGTATTTGGCTGCTACTTACTGTCTTTACTGACTGTTCTTTCTGCACTGTTTAAATTATTTTTATTGAATGTTTTACTTTTAGTATGTCTTGTCTTATCTGTTGTGCCTGGGCACTTTATCTGTCTCACCGTGGGAGAGTGAGAAACGTCCTCTCGATTCCTTTGTATGTCTTGACATGTGAAGAATTGACAATAAAGCCACTTTGACTTTGACTTTGAGTTCGGTAGGCTTAGGGTAAAGTTAGGTAGGGTTAGGGTAGGGTAAGGTAGAGTTAGGGTAAGGTTAGGTAGGGTTAGGGTAGGGTATGGTTAGGGTAAGGTTAGGGTTAGGGTATGGTTAGGTAGGGTTAGGGTAGGGTATGGTTAGGGTAAGGTTAGGGTATGGTTAGGTAGGGTTAGGGTAAGGTTGGTTAGGATTAGGTAGGCTTAGGTTAAACTTGGGTAGGGTTAGGGGAGAGAAAGGCAGGGTTAGGCTTAGGGTAAAGTAAAGTAGGATTAGGGTATGGTAAGGTAGAGTTAGGGTAAGGTTAGGTAGGGTTAGGGTAAAGTTAGGTAGAGTTATGTAGGGTAAGGTAGGGTAAGGTAGGCTTAGGGTAAAGTTAGGCAGGGTTATGGTAAGGAAAGGAAGGCTTCGGGTAAGGTTAGGCAGGGTTAGTTTAGGGTGTGTGTGTGTGTGTGTGTGTGCATGCAGAGATGAGAGGTAGAGTTGAATAGAGTTTCCTCGCGGCTGTGGAACACAGCAAGCTCTGCCCTGAGGGGCATTCTCTAGGAGCACGCGCGCACGCACGCACGCACACGCACACACACACACACCACTCCTTCTATCCTGTACTTGGCACTATTGATTATCTTACATCAGCAAAGAAGTGAACGGAATATTAAGAGAGGAAAGGAAATTGCTGCACTGTGTGCACGTGTGTGTGTGTGCACGCATGTGTGTGTGCGCGCATGTGTGTGTCAGCGCGGTCAAGTGTGTATCTGATGAAGCAAGAATTGTTCAGCAGATCTTTTATGTATGGCTATTCCTCCATGTTCCTTCATACTTAACACAACATCACACACCTGACAGACATGTGTCAGCGTAGGCCTTCTCTATCTGACAAACTCAATGTCAGTTCAACAGCGAGGGCAGCCACGCACACACACACACACACACACGCACACACACACACACACACACACACACACACTTCAGGGCTGCAGCGGAGCGTGAAGGTGTAAGCTCTTGTTTCCTGTCTCGGGAAAGGCGGAAGTCGCCATGGTGATGGGTCCTCAGCTAAACGCTGAATGGATGACAGTGACATGCTGGATGAAAAGAGAGGGGAGAGGGAGGAGGAGGAGGAGGAGGAAGGAAGGGAAATAAGTTAAAAGAAAAGCGAGCTAATGACATCCCGGGTGAATCGGAGGGTAAGGGTGGAATGAGGTGGATGAGGTGTCTGTGTGTAGGTGTGTGTGTGTGTGTGTGTGTGTGTGTGTGTGTGTGTGTTTGTCGAGGGGGGGGGGGGGGCTTGAATATGACACACCCCACCCCTACCCCACCCTCAGATTAACCCCCCCCTCCCACCAGCACGCACGCACGCAAAATCTGAGCTGTCAGAGCTGGGTGTCTTGGCTGTCAACAAACGGCGTTTGATTGTCAGATGAGTGTGTTTTGAGTGTCAGGAGATGAGTGTGTGTGCGTGCGTGCGTGTGCGTGTGTGTGCTCCTCTCTCTGCTTGTTCAACAGGCGTCTCTGTCACTAACAAGGCTTCAAAGATCCATCAGCCGAATCTCTTCCCATCTCATCTATTAGAAAAAGCTCTCTCTCTCTCTCTCTCGCTCTCTCTCTCTCTCTCTTCTTTTCCATTCTTTCTCTGTACCTCACTACCAGTCCCACTTCCTCAGTCTTTCATTGTCCCAAACAATTAATCTCCTGCTCTCTCTCGCTCTCTCTCTCTTTTTCTGACAGACAGGAAAGCAAACAGACATGCACCCCAGTCTCTATCCATATTCACTGATGAGAAGGAGCAAGCACATGCACACACACACACACACAGACATATATACACACACACACACAAACACATCTAATTGATACCATCAATTATATCAATCCAAGATTTTTACACACACACCCTTATCTTGGTGCATAATCAGCAATTAGCGATCAGCGATTAGTCAAGTCATTTTCCACCCTGGGACCAAAGAGAATGGGAATTTGTGCTGTCAGCTAGCTAGCACAAGGACATATGGAAATTCCATAGGATTAGCATAGCTTGGCACTATTCTTAGCCTAGTGTAGCGCTATTAGTTAAATGGATGGGGGAGCTTTAGAGGGACTCAAGGTCCCCAGAGTTTAGAGAGACAGTGTATGTTGTTGACACGTTGTGACTGTGGTCGTGTGCGTTCTGTTCAAGTATGGCTGTTTCAAACAAGGTCATTAAGCATGGCTTATTAGCTCCATCATGGATGGCCGTTTTGAATGTCGAAATCATCATTTTTTATAATCCATGTGAGAAATCTAGGTGTCTATCGCTGTCCTTTACTGACTTTTAAATGGAAAGAGTGACAAAAATACATCAACAACTAAACCATAGCAATGACAATTGACTGTAGAGAACCTTTCGAGAGGCTTAGGCAGTCTCAGTGACAGAGCAGTAGAAGTTCAATGACCTTAAGTTCTTCATAACCCCAAACTATTATATGTAGCAAGAGGACCCCGGTTTACTGTCCTCTAATATGGCCTGATTAGTATGCACTAGAACATTGGCCCTAATGGAGAACCACATAGGTATGTGACCAAGAAACAAAAGGTACCAAAGTTAAAGAATTTGACAAGGCCCCCAGGGGTTTTCCTGGTCATGTCATGTGCTCAGGAAAAACTCCTGTCCCGACCCATGACACGTCTTCGATAGTTGCCCCCTCCCCTATTCACTTGATAAATCTCCCTCCCTAGGTTCCAAACAGAGACCAAGGAAAGTGAATGAGAAATGCATCGCAAATGATCCTCCAAGGGACTTTTGTTAAGACACAGATCAAGAACGACCTAACTGTCTTAATGATATCATATAATACATTTACATTCTAACTAACGTGACTTGTATTAAGTTGTTTCAACCTTCCGTTGAGGAGAAACGTGAGTCTGAATGAATGGAGTGCGCCTGACTACCAGATGACAGTGAAGCAGCACGTACATAATGGTCAAGGAATGGAACAAGAGGATTGCGAGTCAATAGCAACTTCCTCTAGCGGTTGGCCCGATCGTTCCCATACATCTTAGCTTCCGCCCCATCCATTCACAGGCGATCCACGAAGAGATGCTGATGCTGATGTATTTCTATAATCTTGTCTTTTATTTTAGTGGTACTTTGTAACCTTGTTTAGAAAAGCTCTATACAAATAAAGGTATTGGGATTATAACTGTTGTATGATCATGATTATTATGATGACGACGATGATTATGATTATTACTAAAAACCTGTACATTATCTTTATTGGTTTAACTTAAAATAAACATGCTTGTATAATGATTATAAATTCAAAAATATTCAGTATAATCAAAATACTGAGTATATTTTGGTGTATTTTTGTTGCATATTTGGGTGTTTTTGGTGTAGTGTGTTTTGGGTGGAACACTGAGATGTAGTGTGGAGTAGTCCAGTGTTTTGGGTGGAACACTGAGATGTAGTGTGGAGTAGTCCAGTGTTTTGGGTGGAACACTGAGATGTAGTGTGGAGTAGTCCAGTGTTTTGGGTGGAACACTGAGATGTAGTGTGGAGTAGTCCAGTGTTTTGGGTGGAACACTGAGATGTAGTGTGGAGTAGTCCAGTGTTTTGGGTGGAACACTGAGATGTAGTGTGGAGTAGTCCAGTGTTTTGGTGCAGTGCATATATTTACATATCCAAACATGGTTTAAGAATTGAAATGAAATTGAGCCCTGGAGTCTTCACCTCCAGAAAACTACATTCACTGTGACACTCTGACTCTCCCCCTGTGAAGCTTCCGGCTATAACAGAGTGAATTATCTTACGTGCGCGCGCACGCACACACACACACACACACACACACACACACACACACACACTAACAAACTCTGTCTCTCGCACGCACACATGCGTTCCCTCCTCTCTCTCTGCAGGAGATAACAGACTACCCTTTAGAATGTCTCAAGGACTCACAGAGTGACCCAGCCTAAAAGAGAGAAACTTTCCCCCCACCCTCTCCCCCCACTCCCACTCTCCAAACACACACTCCTTATAACACACACACACACACACACACACACACACACACAACAGAAACCATCATCCTAGAGCAGGCCATCTATTCTCGGGGAGGGCAGAGAGAGGAGCACATCTGTCCAGCATGAGAGGCTGTGGGAGGGACACACTGCAGGATCACAGGAGTCTCAGAGTCTTAGTCTAGGATCACCCACACCGTGACTGTCTCAGACACATCTGTAGTAAGTAAGAAACCAGTTTTTTTTCCACTTTCCTTTTCTGTAAGTATTTAAGGAAGTAACTCAGTGGGAGTGAGAGAGAGAAACACACACACACACACACACACACACACACACACACAGACACAGACACACACAGACACACACAGACACACACACAGACACACACACACAGACACACACAGACACACACAGACACACACACGGCACGCTGGCTCTAATTGCCTCTGTGTTTGTAATTAGTGCTCTGCAGGAGGGGAGAGAGGCACCTGGGAGCCCTGCGGAGGAACACACTCTGGCTGAACCCTGCGTCTCCTTCCACTGACGAGGCAATTTCGGAAACATTCCGTTTGACAGGATGTACATTTGGATTCGGCGTACATAAGGTACTCATAAGGTACTCATAAGGCAGACATAAGACAGGCGTATATATAATGTGTGCATAACATTGCGGCAGTGTAAAGTTTGGCATCAGCTGTAAGACAGTGTAAAATAAACAATGTAAAAAAAGACATGAACAAAAGTTCAGTGGTCAAACTCCAACACGGCATATCGATCACCAGAAAGTGACAGAACATTAAGTTGCGTGATATCAAGTGGTTTGGATCTTCACACATCATGGCATAACAATCCCACACAACTTCACTCTGCACTCTCAGTCCAAAATTAATGGTTTTGGCTCCAATTCTTTTTCGTTTTTTTTCAAAACGTTCTTTGAAGCACGACTCCTTTTTTTCTTTTCTTTTTTTTTGGAATGTTACTTTTTTCGTTGTTTGTATCTTCCATCCATCTAAATGAAGTGTTGATGAAAAATTTATGTACAGTCACTTCACAGCTCCCTGGTTTAACCCATAGTCGCTCTCTCTGAGATCCTCCACCCAGGGGAAATGAGATCCACGACTTAAAAGGACACTTTGCCTCAGAACTGTCTGATGGAGTGAACTCTGAAGAGCCCTCTGAAGTAAGGAAGAGAAGAGGTGAGTGCAATTATGAGGGCACTAACTTCTCCTAGGACTACCGTGGAGAAAGTACACTCAAGAGTTCACTGGAAAAGGGTGAAGTGTG
>NC_139675.1:7928230-7933230 GCF_951799395.1 Argentina silus
TTCACTCTATCAGTATTCAGTATAGTCTATGGCCTTAAAAGAGCAGCGGATACACACACACACACACACCAAGACCTCTATGTCCAAACTATAGCAGAAGAAGAATTATTAGATTAGCATCAAATTGATAGTCAATAGGATCATGTATTTGTCTCCTTCAGTTCATGGTGTCAGTTGTGGGTTGCAAAAGGTGTTGTGAAGGAAGGTGAGCCACTATACACTATTATGCGTGTGTGTGTGTGTGTGTGTGTGTGTCTATTGGGACATAATGTGTCTACTAACTCCATGTATGAGCCCCTGCTGTGGCATCATTGTCCTATACAGCAAATAGTCAATGCAACAATGTCTCAATGTGTGTGTGTGCCTGTGTGTGCCTGTATGTGCCTGTGTGTGTGTGGCTGTATGCCTGTATGTTTGTGTGTGTGTGCCTGTATATGTGTGTGTGCCACAGCAACAATGTCTCAGTGTTCCTCCTCTCATCAATATGTCATGGACCAGGAGAAGGGACTGAACGTCTCAAGGTAAAAAAAGAAACATCACGGACATATTTATTCACAAACACCACTCACTCACTCACTCTCTCTCTCTCATATCGTATTCTCTCTCTCTCTCATCTCTTATTCTCTTTCTCTCTGCCTCTCTCTCTCTCTCTACCCTCTCTGCTACTCCCATCTCTGCCACTCTCTTTCCATCCCCTAACATTCCCCTCCTCTCTCCCCCCCCCCCCACCTCCCTCCCCGTCCTTCTCTCTCTCTCTCCCCTGTCTATTACACTTTAAAACTGTGCTGAAAGTGGCAGCTCAACTGATGATGATGATGATGATGATGGATAGACTCAGTCATTGACACCTGCTTACCCCAGCACACTGCTCTGACAACCTGCATTACTGCATTATATATGTGTATATATAGAGAGTTATCTATAACTCTACCCCCCCTTCTCTCTCTCTACCCCCCCTCTCTCTACCCCCCCTTCTCTCTCTACCCCCTCTCTCCCTCTCTTTACCCCCTCCCTTCCCCCCCTCCCTCTACCCCCCTCTCTTTCTCTCTCCCTCCCTCTCTCCCCCCCCCTCCCTCCCTCTCTCCCCCCCTCTCTCTCTACCCCCCTCCCTCCCTCTCCCCTCCCTCCCTCTCTCTACCCCCCTCCTTCTCTCCCCATCTACCCCCCCCCCTCTCTTAACCCACCTCGCTCCCCCTCTCTTTCTCCCCCCCTCCCTCTCTTAACCCACCTCGCTCCCCCTCTCTCTCTACCCCCCCCCCGCCCTCCCTCTCCCACTCTCTGAGGGAGAGTGTTAAAGAGTGTCTGTTGCCGACCTGTACGGTAGAGAAATATCTGAATGTGTGTGCGTGCTTATGTGTGTGTATACATGCATGTGTGCGTGCAACTGTGTGCGTGCGTGCGTACGTACATTTGTGCGTATGTGTGTTTCCAAACACAAACATGTCGCCCCTCCCATGCCGTGAGGAGAGGTAACAGATGCTAAGAGAGCCTTGTTGACCTGACTAAGCAGAGACACCTGACAATCCCGCAGGCTCCTTGTTGTGTCATAGTTTGGTTGAGAGGTGTGAACGCCAGAGGGGGAAATGACAGTTATGGGGGGGGGGGGGGGGGGGGCGGGACCAACACCTGTCAGCTACGAACAAAGTGATCTAATTGGATGGAGCATTTCTCTCCCCGCTTCTCAATGTCGAATCCCATTACTGTCCATACGTTTGTACGCCGTTTAAGTTCATGATATAATTATTCAAATTGATCTATTTCTGTACTGTATATGTGTGAGACTATGGACATAATTAGATACTTTAATGTTTTTTTTATTTTATTTTATCATGGCTAGCTATGCTGCATTCAAGTGCTCCTCTGAAATCGGAAACTGGGACATTTCTGACTTTGAAAAAATAAAGAAAAGACAAACAATTTTTTCCATGAGGACTACAAAGAATTGTGCTCCAAATCGGCGTGGTAAGTAAAGCATTGATAAAGCCTGTATGAGTCGGGAAGTATAGATCTAGTCAACGTATTTAAAACCCTTACCCTAAACCATTTATATCAGGGGAGACTGGTGGAGGTAGAAAATGGAGAATGGGCTCATTGTAATGGACTCATTGGAATGCATGGAATGGAACTATTCATGCATCACAATGAGCCCTTCCTCTGAGTTTTGTTTGATATCATTCCTTATTCCATTCCATACATTACAATAAGTCCATCCTCTACTTACGATTTCTAGCTCCACCAGCCTCCCTTGATATATATATATATATATATATATATATTCAGTATAAGCAAAGTGGGGCCAATATAGTTGTAAAACTATGAAGAATGAGGAGTAAAAAAAACCCAATAAAAACCATAAAAAGTATGGTGTGTATATTAAATGTCTCTGAGCTGTAGAGTGCTACCCTTTAGTTCTACTGTTGATAATAATGATTGATAATAATAATTAATTAGTCCATTAACTTCAATATAAGGCTAAAAATAAAAGCGTGAACTTTAATACGTTCAAATAATAATTAATATTAATAATAAAATAAAAGACTGTTCATCCATGCAGTGTGGCAAAGGTCTCTGGGTGGGCGTCTGGAGAGTCCTGCCGGACAGATGGTGACTCACTCAGTCAATGTAAACTATCCCCTCAGACAGTGTGTGTGTGTGTGTGTGGGTGTGTGTGTCTGCGTGCGTGCGTATGTGTGTGTGTGTGTGTGGGTGGGTGTGTGTGTGTGTGTATGTGTGGGTGTGTGTGTGTGTGCGTGTCTGCGTGCGTGCGTGCATGCGTGTCTGCGTGCATGTATGTGTGGGTGCATGTGTGTGTGGGTGTGTGTGTCTGCGTGCGTAGGTGTGTGGGTGGGTGGGTGTGTGCGTATGTGTGTGGGTGGGTGTCTGCGTGCGTGTGTGTGTGGGTGGGTGTCTGCGTGTGTGTGTGTGTGTGTGTGTCTGCGTGTGTGTGTGTGTGTGTGTATGTGTGTGTGTGTGTGTGTGTGTCTGCGTGCGTGTGTGTGTGTGTCTGCGTGCGTGCGTGCGTGTGTGTGCGTGCGTGTGTGTGTGTATGTGTGTGTGTGTGTGTGTGTGTCTGCGTGCGTGTGTGTGTGTGTGTGTGTGTGTCTGCGTGCGTGTGTGTGTGTGTGTCTGCGTGCGTAGGTGTGTGGGTGGGTGGGTGTGTGTGTGTGTCTGCGTGCGTGTGTGTGTGTCTGCGTGTGTATATCTGTTGTCAGCCACTATTATACAGCTCTTACAGTACGTTCTGCCTTTTCATTTAACCATGACAGTCTCCTCATATAATCTTATGTTTATACACAATAACACACATTCCCAATGGCATGTCCTGGTTGATGGATATAACAGTATGATACTTCAACAACTTAAGATACTCCACGTGAGGAGAAGTCAATGTGAGTCTAATTGCACGGCATTTGGGCAGTATGAGGCATTCACTTCGAGTGGTTGTCAAGTTGCATTCACTTCGAGTGGTAAGTTGTCAGGGCAACGCATTAGCAAACATTACCATTAGCGAACATTAGCAAAACACCATTGTCCATAGCTCCGTTCGACCCAGCAGTCTGCGGGTAGCAAGGTCAAGGTGTCTGTTTACGACCCTGAGAGGATGACAACTTGTACCTGATTATCGTGGTTTGTGTGTGTGTGTGTGTGTGAGTGAGAGAGTGAGAGAGAGAGAGAGAGAGAGAGAGAGAGGGGTAGGGATTTCCAACAATGGGGGACAGAGAGATGTGGAAACACTCAACATGACTCAATTCATCAACATCACCCTAACAAAAGAAAGGAAAGAAAAGAGAGGGGGTAGAGGGAGAGAGAAAAGAGAGGGGGTAGAGGGAGAGAGAAAAGAGAGGGGGTAGAGGGAGAGAGAAAAGAGAGAAAATAATGTAGCATTGTCAGGTGAATTGACAATACAATACCTGAGTCTTATGGGTCAAGGTTTTAATTAAATTACTGTGTGTGTATGTGTGAGAATCGCGAACCTACAGTGAAACATAAAAGCAGGAACATAGACATACAGTAATAATAAAATGAATGGATGAACCTTAATAGAATAATCAAATGAAAGAGTGACGGAGGGTCACTCTCTAGGTGGGCATCTGGAGAGTCCTGCTGGAGAGATAGTGACTCAGTCAGTCAAGGTAAACGATCCCCTCAGACAGTGTGTGTGTGTGCACGTGCGTGTGTCTGTGTGCTTGTTGTGCGCGGGTGTGTGTGTGTGTGTGTGTGTATTTGTTGTGTGTGTGTGCTCGTTGTGTGTGTCTGCGTGCATGTATCTGTTGTGTGTGTGCTCGTTGTGTGTGTCTGCGTGCATGTATCTGTTGTAAGCCACTATTAAACAGCTCCAAGAATGCTCTGAGGACAGAGAGATGAGGAGAGAGAGAGAAAGAGAGGGGTAGGGATTTCCAACAATGGGGGACAGAGAGATGAGGACTCAATTCATCAACATCTCCATGACGAAAGAAGGGAAATAAAGGACAGGGAGAAGAGAGGGAGAGAAAAGAGATGCAGCAGGCAGCAAGAATGTAGCAGGGTCAGGTGAACACAATACCTGGATCTGTGGGTCAAGGTTTTAATTAAACTGTGTGTGTGTGTGTGTGTATTTGTATGTGTGTTTGTACGCGTGTGTGTGTGTGTGCATTTCAACAATGCCCGCTCACTGAAACACCACCCACATCCTTCGAATAGACGTACGATACACTCCTCTTCTCTCTCCTCTCCACCGTCTCCAGACAGAAGAAGAAAGAAGAGACAGAATTGTAAAGACAGTGGTGAGAAGTGGCAGGCGAGCGTCAAGGTTCGTCCTCCAATCCCTGATTAGATTTATTCGTCGAGTAACGAGGACACGCGGAGGACAGGCCCTCACAGTTCTCTGAGGGCCAGAATGAACTCAGACACACACACACACACACACACACGTACTGTAAAAACGGTGCCCGGAGAGAGACAGAACAGAGAGATAAAAGAAAGGCAGAAAGGTTAGAGAGAGGCCATACTAGAGAGGGAAG
>NC_139675.1:7935730-7940730 GCF_951799395.1 Argentina silus
CACGCACGCACACACACAGACACACACTCCCAGGCTGCCATCTAGGCACAATAACATGTCGCTACTCAAGGCACAGCCATGCTCAGCATGTTTACACTTCCAGTACACCCAGCGTGCTGTGTTGTCTACAGCTCTCCCTCTGATCCACTTATACATGCAGAGGTACGCCTGGGGCCGGTCCCCCAGGGCCAGCGCTGCAATACCCCCAGTCATGATCACACACAGCCCTGACACACACTGGTCCCCTGTGGGTGGGTGCGTGCGTGTGTGTGTGTGTGTGTGTGGGGGGGGGGGGTGGTTTGTTTGTGTGTGTGTGTGTGTGTGTGTGTGTGTGTGGCGTGGTTTGTTTGTGTGTGTGGCTTAGTGTGTGTGTGTGTCTGAATTAACCATGAAGCATCCTGCGAGCATTAAAAGCCATCTGACCTCTGTCACTTAAAGAATTAACCTGCTCATTGTGAACATTTATGCTGCTAACCTCACCTCACCTCATCGAGGGAAAAAAACTGAGCATTTCATTGGTTGGGACGTTGAATATACCTTGCTAAGTTTGGTCCTGTGTTGCTCAGTTGGTCGAGAATGGCGCTAGCTAGCAACACTTATGTTGTAGGTTCAATTCCTGCAGGGACCACCTATACAACAAAATGTATGCTTTCACTGTTGTGTAAGTGGCTTTGGATAAAAGTGTCTGCTAAATGGCATATAACATTAATATTCCTAAGTCACTTTGGGTAAAGCATATAAATAACTCAAGTATTGTACTTGCCTTAGCGCTGCGAGTAGTTATGGAGATTTTGCTTGGATGTCATGCTTATTACAGAGAAATATGATTGGTTGCAGAGATAAAACAGTTTATGCCGTTTGGTCACACAGGTAATCTGGTGTGTGCCGATTGGATACGGTGATATGGTTTGAGGGTTCTGATTGGTTCTGCGGTTTATTGTGTGTCTTCAGGTGGTGAGTCAGAGTGAATGAGAGTGTGTGTGTATGCATGTGCGTGCGTGTTTGAGAGAGAGAGGGGGAGAGAAAGGGAGAGAGGGGGAGAGAAAGGGAGAGAGTAAGGGAGAGAAAGGGAGAGAGGGGGAGAGAAAGGGAGAGAGAGAGAGACAGAGAGGAAGAAGAGATGAGGGAAGATGAACAATAAGGAGAGGTTCCGGGACTCTTAACATTGGGAGATAAACGATACCCATGATTTATGGACTGTCAATGTAGATGAGCTATAGTGTCTCACACACACACACACACACTTATAAATGAACACAGGCACACACACAAACACCCACACAACACGCACACACACGTACACGCACACGTACACGCACACGTTCACGTACACGCACACACACTTAAGAGCAATGGCCACCCGATTGACAGATTGCTGCACTAGAGAGATCTAATGTCCCCACTCCTCCTCCTCTCCTCCTCTCCTCTACCACCCCTGAGAACGGTAGAACACTCCCTTCAAGATAAATCAGTTAAATCACTGAGCGTCAGGAATCTAACTCACCCTGTAGTGCTATGAATCACTAGAGGAAATCTGTTCATCTCTCTACCCATTTCTCTCCTCCCCTCTTTCTCGCTTTTTATTCCTCCTCTTCTCCCTCCCTCCCTCTCTTTCCTCCTCTGTGCGATCATCCCCTCTCCCTCCCTTCCTCCATCCTCCTATTCTTCCCTCTTTCTCCCTCCCCTCCCTCCTCCTATTCCTCTCTCTTTCTCCTGACGATGTAAGAGCTTCACCTGATGTATGTTCTCACCCACCCACCCCCCCCCCCCCTCCCGTTCCACCTCTACTAGATTCTGCCATTCAGAAGACAAAGCTGCGGCACAGGAAGAGCGATAGCCTGCAAACCTCATTCTGTTGGTTAGACTAACGTTAGCTAGATGTTAAACGTTAGAAGGATTAGTTCATCCACAGTCACAATGACTCTAATCTCTCCTACTCATGTAGGGCGTGGACTTCTGTGACTTGAAAGTCTTTCGGTCTAAGAACGTCGGAAAATGACTAGTGCTTCATGCCGATAAAGCTTTTTGGGGGAATTTATTTGAAGAGAATAGACTATTGAAATAAATATGTTTTGTTTTTTTTAATCTGTAAAATCGTTTTTGGGAGAAACCCAGTCAGTCATTTATTGCAAATGCAAACAAATGTAAGCAGGTTAGAAACACTTACATTTGGCTGTTCGGTTTTGTTGATTTCAAGCAGGGATGGCTGTGTTCAAAATGACACATCAAGCGTACAAGGCTGCTCATTGTGATGTCATCAATAAGAGTCAGACTAATGTCTTTGCACTTCTCCTGACCCTTACCGAGTCAATGTACTTCCTCAATTAGGCCTTCTAACAACTGTGTGTGTCACACTCATGCACGCAAACACACACACACACACACGTCAAGATAGATTTAGTCTTTAAGTGTGTTATTATGTGCTCCACTCTAACACATTGACACATACCCTGTTAGTATTGGAGACACTGAGGCTACATCTATCACTTGACACACACACACACACACACACACACAGACTGACGCTGCATTTAATTATCACAATTACTGTGACTAACATTGCACACGCACACACATTTCTACCCTCCACAACCAATTAAGAGGCTCATTGATTCTTCTGTTCCTGACAAGTGTCAATTGTTACCAGATCCATGTATGCAGTTAGCAGGAGGGCGCGCACACACACGCACACACGCACACACACACCCACACATTCACGCATGCACGCACACAGCAAAAGCATTTAGCACTGGTTAGGGTTTAATCATCCTTGGATGGAGTCAGACACGAGGACGGACTCATTGTAATGCATGGAGCGGAACACACGCACACCACGTCCTCCGATTTCTACCGCCACCAGCCTCTGCCGTCTGGTGTCCCGGATCTGGACCAGTCCCCGTTTGGAGGGAAAGGGGAGGCTGTTGGAGGTAGAAATCGGAGGACGGGCTCATTGTAATGCATGGAATGGAATGAGGACTGGTATCACACACAGATAAGATAACATAGGACAACGTTATTATTGTCCCATTAAGTTCTCACAAAATGATATGCGCGTGTTTGATACCATTCCTCATTCCAGTCCGTAACATTCCAATGAGCCCCTCCACCAGCCTCCCCTGATACCAGGTGAGTGGACGCTCCGACCAGTCTGTTAACTACCAAGGGAAGAGCACAACCAGCAATACTGCGGAGCCCCCAGTCGCTGCTCTGAAGAGCCACTGGACAAACGTGACAAAACAGACAGACATGGTAACATGCTGTATGTAAAACGGTATGCAGTACAGTATGTAAACACTGAGTTAAAAGGACATTTTATGTTGACCGACCATGTGTTCAAGGGGCGATATAATCGGGGACCAGTTAATCGAGGTGTTGGTTGTGGGTCATGGTCGGCTCTCTCCCTCTCTAAATATATTATTCCAATGATATTCCATTATACTATTACGATTATGTATTACGATATTACACACACCAGAACATCTTGGTCCACACACACACACACACACACACACACACACACACACCTTTCCCCCTCCCAGACGATATTGGTGTGAGTATCCAAGTATTACTTCTGGGTTCCTCATTAAGGTGATAAAATTCCTGTTAGTTTCAGAGAAACATTCCAAGTCATGGTTACTTACCACTAATTTTGCAAATCTACTGTATGGGATCTTTGGAAATTATTATTATTTTTTAAATACTACTCTGCACATGTAAAATGCATTTTATATATTGCCTTTTTGTGCGCCCATCTTATCTGTGAGTTAAAAGATGTTGAAACATTTTTGTTATGGAGAAATACTTTTTGAAACATGATGTGTACACCCTGTTTCCTCTCTCCAGATCATCAGAAAACGTGTTTTAAACCTTATTTACAGCATATTTTGTGTTTAAATGGCAATGTTGCTGGCTTGAAAAACTATGGATTTAGAGACAGCATTCTAGTTGCAGTTGGACAGATAACAATGTAGACTTCATGATTAGCTTTTTAATACACCTCTGGCCACCTCAACGATATTCAGTTGGAAGGTTCAAACAACAACATCCTCCCCAAAAATAATGTAACCCTCCCGAAATGGACTTGCAGTGTCGGACATTTGCTGTAATGTTCCTGCATGCGCGCACGATTTAAAGAGGCAGCCACCAGAGACAGAAAGGCGAAGGTCGGTGAGTCCACTCCCCTAGAACACTCCTGGCCAGTAACAGCATGTCAGATAGGACACTTCATTTGAGAAAGCGTTTTTAGCATATTTCTTTCAGGGGCTCTCGTTCCCTGATCGCCACCAATTAAACATAGATATTACAACCATTAAGAAGCGTTTTGAAAGCTTGGACGTTACATAATGGAACTTTAAAGTGTTCATTAATTGAAGTATGAACTACAATATATCGAGTGATATCAAGTGAAAAGCCTCATGGTAGTTCTTTCTACACTGGAGAAATGTATTGCTGTATGAATTACGGAATAGTATATGTTAAAATCAACCAAACTTCTAAAACTCTCTCATCTCTTGACACAGGATATACTTAGGAAACAGTTTGTGATTTATTTGCTGTAAAGATCCCATCTAAAATCTTTTTTTACAGTGCCTTGAAATGTATTCACCTTCATACAAAATCCGCACCCCCTCTCCACATGTTATTGCCTCAGAGTCTGAATTTGAAATACTGTACATTAAATTATGATTCTTGCCCACTGATCTACACAGCTTACTGTACAAAACATATCATATTAAAACATTTATAAATGCATTAAAAATGAAAACGTAGAGAACCTGATGGACTCATTCGGAATCATTTCCGCCATTGTTCTGTCACTCAGGCAAACTTCTTCTGTAACTTGTGTACTTTTGACAAGATGGTAAGGACATGCAGTGTGCCGCAGACGACGGCTGTAGAGAGAGTCATGTGTACAACAGTGGAGGCCGGTGGAGGGAGACCATCCGAGGACGGGCTCGTTGTAATGCATGGAACGGAATCAGGATCGGCATCAAACCCGG
>NC_139675.1:7943230-8053230 GCF_951799395.1 Argentina silus
CGACAACAACCCGATGTGGTTCAGCTATGAGCGATGAATGCAATTCCCTTTCGGTTCAGTTCACACACAGACTGTCCATACAATATGCATAGATTGACACACAAATAACTTCAGTTTGTTATTAAATATACAAGGGGTTGATGAAAACAAGCATTGCGATTAGCTGAGAGGCTTTTGAAGCCATGATTTAAAAATGATGGTCACGGTTAAATCACCTATTATGATATTCCTACGTCGCAGCAGCGCAGCACGTTTTGTAGTTTTGGGAACTATATTCCTCAGTGGAGGGCAGAAACCACCACAATCTATCACAAGATAAATACTTAAAGCATTGTTTTCTTGTCACAGTTTTCTGATTCGTTGTGCAACCATTGTATAAAGGCAGTCATGCCCGCGAGGCCGCGATTTGTCGTCTATATTGTCATTTGGTTAGGGGGTTTGCTGAAACTCCGCCGCTCAACATGCCTAACAACTCCCCCGACCCACGACAACACTGAGGATAAATCACAGCCTCACAGCCGTCACATCTGGGACAGGACTGCTTCACTAGAACACAGTAATAAGTCATACAATGTTTGGACACAGGAGCAGGAACGGGTTACTGGTTCCATAGGCAGGCAATGACATAACTCACACAAGGCTTACGCAAAGAACATCCAAGGCATAACTCAGGCTTTTTCGATCGAAAACAATCTCTTCATCAATAAAATGGCAGACAAAAACATCCCTCAGATTCACGTAGTGGCCGCATCGTTATTAGGCATGGCCATAAATACATACATAAATACACACATACATGCATGCATAAGCAATGGAGATACCTCTGTCATACGTGTCTGTGTGTGTGTGCGCGTGCATCAGTGCGTGTATGTGTGAGTGTGTGCATGTGTGTGTGTGCGTGTGTGTGCGCATGTGTGTGTTTACAAGCTACAGTGGTGTAGAACAAAGAGGGAAAACACACTCTAGAGTTCATTCTTGGGTTGTGAAATAGATCTCTTGTTTATACAATTGCTGACAGTACAGTCACTATAACTTCATACATATTCAACGAAATGACTGACCTCCGTGTACATGGAATATAGTATCTGATGTGTACTAATGGAGCTTTGGTGAAAAAATGTGTGTGTGTGTGTGTGTGTGTGTGTGTGTACAAGCTGTAGTGGAGCAAAGATGGCTAGAACAGAATTACATTTGGCATACAGCACGTACAATAGGCAATAAAAATAACTGACAGAAGATTTTTCTGACAGAAGAACTGAGAGGGACTTTTCATGGGTTAAATAGAGATGGTTTGTGTAGGGGACGACACACAATGCTGTCTTATGTGTGTGTGTGTGTGTGTGTGTGTGTGTGTGGTATAACCGTCTATAGATGCAGCCCTATCCGTCTCCACCCCAGCATAATAGCACTGCTGTCATGGGAACACGGAATGGCAAACATGCATCACCCTTTGACCTCTGGAGAAAATATCATAAACACACACACACACACACACACGCACACACGAACACGCACGCACGCACACGCACACGCACACACGCAAGGGATTTATGGCATGACTGTACAAGATTACTCAAAGAATGAAACTGCAGTACGCACGCACACCCACGCTTACACACACGTACAGAAACACACACACACACACAGAGCATGGCAGTTTTGCTGTGATGAATTTTAAAAGATCCTCAGCGAATGGAGGCAGACACGCCTCATTGGTCAAATGGGCTTCCACAGACGCTGCATACCAAGGCTGAGCTACACACACACACACACACACACACACACACACACAGGCAAGGACACACACACACACACAGGCTGGCAAGAACACATACACACCATACGGTCATAGACATATGAGATACACCAAGTGGTACGTGATACACACACCCCACCCCCCCCCCCCCCCGCCCCCCCCCATATTGCGACGATCAGGGAAGGTTCAGCCATGCACTACCACTCCCTCACCACCAACAGAGGAGATGACTCTCACTTAAACTTTCTCTCTCCCCCTCACTCTACCCCCCCCTCTCTCTCTCTCCCTCACTCTACCCCCCCCTCTCTCTCTCTCTCCCTCACTCTACCCCCCCCTCTCTCTCTCTCCCTCACTCTACCCCCCCCCCTCTCTCTCTCCCTCACTCTACCCCCCCCTCTCTCTCTCTCCCTCCCTCACTCTACCCCCCCCCTCTCTCTCTCCCTCACTCTACCCCCCCCTCTCTCTCTCTCCCTCACTCTACCCCCCCTCTCTCTCTCCCTCACTCTACCCCCCCCCTCTCTCTCTCCCTCACTCTACCCCCCCCTCTCTCTCACTCTACCCCCCCCTCTCTCTCTCCCCCTCTCTCTCTCCCCCTCACTCTACCCCCCCCTCTCTCTCCCCCTCTCTCTCTCCCCCTCACTCTACCCCCCCCCTCACTCTACCCCCCCTCTCTCTCTCTCCCCCTCACTCTACCCCCCCCCCTCTCTCTCTCCCTCACTCTACCCCCCCCTCTCTCTCTCTCCCTCCCTCACTCTACCCCCCCCCTCTCTCTCTCCCTCACTCTACCCCCCCCTCTCTCTCTCTCCCTCACTCTACCCCCCCTCTCTCTCTCTCCCTCACTCTACCCCCCCTCTCTCTCTCCCTCACTCTACCCCCCCCCCCTCTCTCTCTCCCTCACTCTACCCCCCCCTCTCTCTCACTCTACCCCCCCCTCTCTCTCTCCCCCTCACTCTACCCCCCCCTCTCTCTCCCTCACTCTACCCCCCCCCCTCTCTCTCTCCCTCACTCTACCCCCCCCTCTCTCTCACTCTACCCCCCCCTCTCTCTCTCCCCCTCACTCTACCCCCCCCTCTCTCTCCCCCTCTCTCTCTCCCCCTCACTCTACCCCCCCCCTCACTCTACCCCCCCCTCTCTCTCTCTCCCCCTCACTCTACCCCCCCCCTCTCTCTCTCTCCCCCTCACTCTACCCCCCCCCTCTCTCTCTCTCCCCCTCACTCTACCCCCCCCCTCTCTCTCTCTCCCTCACTCTACCCCCCCTCTCTCTCTCTCTCATGGAAACACACAAACACACACGCATATAAACTAACTACTTTCTCTCTCTTGAACACGCACGCACGCACACAAACAACTTTCTCTCTCTGTCTGCCGATCTTGCACCTTCCCTCTCTCCGTTTCCCGTTTATTACCCCTCTCTCTCTTCTCTCCATCTGTCCTCCCCCTCACCCTTCATGTCCCCCCCTCACTTTTCCACAAACACCTCATCCCTCCATCTCCCTCATCGTTCACCTTCCCTCTCTGACACACACTAAACCCCTGTTTCCCTCTCCATCACCTCTGTCTGTCTTCCCTCCCCTCCCTCCCCTCATTGTCGCTCGGTATAACATTTGCATTTAAACGCTCCACCTATTCACAGCTCCAATATCAGCCCCTGTACCCCTGTTCACGCTGAGCGGAACTGCAAACACCGATCTAAAAATGAGAGCGGGTGTCAGGACACACACACACACACACACACACACACACACACACACAGTTTTGACTTTGAGTATATGGGTAAACAATGATGTGAAAGTGAAAGGGAGAGCGTGTCAGCACACACACACACACACACACACACCGTTCCGCTCTGAGTAGATGGGTAAACAGTGATGTGAGAGTGAAAGGGAGAGTGTGTCAGCTCGGTGTCAGCAAGCCACGGCCGATGCGTCACTCAAAGCAAACAGCCTCGGCCCTGAGCGGAGTGTGTGTGTGTGTGTGTGTGTGTGTGTGTGTGGCCCTCAGTTGTCCCCTCAGGATGAGACGAGACTCCGTGTTTGAGAGGAGGAGAGCAAATGAAATATTGATCTCTGATAAGACATGAAATACCCCGTCAACAACTTCAAATGGTGTGTGTGTGTGTGTGTGTGTGTGTGTGTGTGTATGTTCTTTGAATTAGACAGAGCTCAACATTTGACAGTCGTAGACACCGATACACACACACACACACACACTGATCTAGCAACAGCACACACTTGTTGGTGGACTAGGTCCAAAGGTCAAGGTTAGGAAGTCACAGTTGAGAGGCTGTGATTCCCATAAGTGTGTGTCCTCAGAACCACAAGCACAAATCAACCCACACTGTCTTACCCGGAAAAGAGTAAAGCTGGTGTTTAAAAATAGTTTTGCAGGAGATGCAGAGAGAGACTCTGAGCTCTCACCACATGTCTTCACATCATCACTTCTGGAGGTTAAAGATGGTGTGTGTGTGTGTGTGTGTGTGTGTGTGTGTGTGTCTGAATCCTTCTCGCTTCATCTACTCATCATCACTTTCAGAGGTTGGAGAGATTGTGTGTGTGTGTGTTCTGCGTGTGTGTGTGTGTGTGTGTGTTCTGCGTGTGTGTGTGTGTGTGTGTGTGTGACTCAGCTCTGCTCTGTATTCTTCTCGTGCCCTGATCGTGCTCTGAATGAAACTTTCTTTAACCTACCGGAAAGAGGGATAGAGGGAGGGAGAGAGGGATGGAGGGAGGGAGGGAAGGGAAGGGAGGATTAGAGGGGTGCAGGAGGAGGATTGAAAAAGTGCATGTGCTGAGCGTTTTCCCCCCCTCTTTTTCAGGGGCAATGCGGAGAAGGTGTGAAGATGTGCTGAATTAGCTACCCAGAACCCTCAGAGGGCCCACGATGATGAGGTCACAGCTAAAGTCAGGAAGTGCTGCATTTATGGGCGGTGCCAAAGTAACAAAAAACGAAAAACTCCCATGTGAGAAGTGTCTTAACACCAGCACGTCAGATGGGCATGTATGCGCGCACACACACGCACACACACATGCTCCCAGTACACACCAGGTAAGAGAAAGTACTGACACAGTACTTCATGAGAACAACCTTGCTTTGGAACCAAGGTTGAATGACAAGCCAAAGGTCTCCATGGTTGTTAGATTAAACTCTCTCATCCCTTGTTCTCTAAATTGAGCCTCGTTCTCTTTCCCATCACCTGAATCACCTGATGGACTCGGCCAATGGACAGCTGATTAACATCAGGTGATCCCGCTAGGCCTCAGCCAATGAGGTCATTAGCATAAGCGGGCCAAATCCATTCTGTGGCCTCAATGCATCGATCAGAAACTCAGCTTCCTGTCCCCCAGTTTCCCAACAGAACTAATGTGCTCGTCACCTGTGTGTGTGTGTGTGTGCGCGTGTGTGTCTGTGTGTGTGCGCGTCCTGAGTGTGTGCGTGCTCATAACCTCACTCAGGCCCCCCCATGTACAGACTCCCCAGCAATCAGTGTGTCCAGACGATTAACGTCACTGTGACACACACACACACACACACACACACACACACACACATCACTGTGATACACTTACCACCTGATCCACAATGAGATGTAATTTAGTTGTGGAGAAAAGGCGAGGGAGGGAGAGAGGGAGGACGAGAGAGAGGTGAAGAGAGAGGTGGGGAGATGAGAGGGTAAGAGCCAGAATAAGCAGCAGATTAAAAGTTGGTGATGATTGGGGTGGGGTGTCAGGGGATGGAGGGGTGAGAGAGACGAAGTGAAGAAAAATATAATAAGAAAAGCAAGAGAAAGGATGAGAATGAGAACAAAGTGATAAGAACAAAGAGACAGCATGAGAGAGAGAGAGAGAGAGAGAGAGAGAGAACGTTAAATGAGTCTGAGAATGATAGAGGGAGATAGAGATGGTGGTACAGGGAGAGGGCGAGAGACTGAATGAGGAAGATGATGTGAGAGAGAGAGAGAGAGAGAGGAGTAGAAATGGAGGAGAGAGGGAGTGATAAAAAGAGACACAGAGAGAGGTAGGCAGAGAGAGGAAGAGAGAGAGAGAGACAGACAGATGGATAGAGGAAGAGAGAGAGACAGAGAGAGACAGAGAGAGGGAGAGAGAGAGAGACAGAGAGAGGGAGAGAGAGAACGATAGACAGAGGGGTAGAGAGAGAGAGCGATAGACAGAGAGGGGTAGAGAGAGAGAGAGAGAGAGAGAGAGACAGACAGACAGAAGGAGGGAGAGAGAGGGAGGGATAGAGGAAGAGAGACAGAAAGAGAGACATAGAGAGAGACAGAGAGAGGGATAGAGAGAGAGAGAGATATGGATGGATGATGAGGGAGGGATGGAGGTCGCAGCTGATGTTAAAATAACTTATGTCAGGTCTGTGGAGGTGTGAGGTGAGCTGTGCTGCTCCCAGAATGCACAGCTGCACAAAGAGACAGCTCCTCAATCCATAACGGCAGTAATGACAGGCTGTCGCACAGAAAAGCCTACCCCCTTATTAACAAACCTGCACTGACTCTCTCACACACACACGCGCAAATGTAGGCTCAGATAAGCACACACACATGCACGCACGCACACACGCACACAGCACCCGTACGCACAAACACATGCAAATGTAGGCTCAGATAAGCACACGCACGCACACACACACACACGCACAGACAGACGTGGGCGAAATGCATGCCAGAGCCTCATTACGCTCTCCAAATATCAGAGAAATAAGGATCTCATAACCAGCATGTTGAAACAAGGGTGGAAAAGGTTAATCACTAGCCTTATTAGTTTAGGATTAAACACGGCGTAATGAAACCGCCGAGCTGAGCTCAATAAACTGTTAACTCCTGTGCACTTCAGATGAAGTAGCCTGTCGCCCTGTGATCCATTGCTGCAGCTGTGTTGTTGTGATTTCTTTTTCTATTTTTTTTTTTGTCTGGGGGATATTTTTGTGTGTATGAAACGGGAGGTAGAGGTAGGAGTAGAGGTAGGGGTAGAGGCAGAGGCAGGGGTAGGGGTAGAGGTAGGAGTAGAGGTAGGAGTAGAGGTAGGTGTAGGAGTAGAGGTAGGAGTAGGAGTAGAGGTAGGAGTAGAGGTAGGAGTAGAGGTAGGAGTAGAGGTAGAGGTAGGAGTAGAGGTAGGAGTAGAGGTAGAGGTAGGAGTAGAGGTAGGAGTAGAGGTAGGAGTAGAGGTAGAGGTAGGAGTAGAGGTAGAGGCAGAAGTAGAGGTAGGAGTAGAGGTAGAGGTAGGAGTAGAGGTAAAGGTAGGGGTAGGAGTAGAGGTAGGAGTAGAGGTAAAGGTAGGGGTAGGAGTAGAGGTAGGAGTAGAGGTAAAGGTAGAGGTAGAGGCAGAGGTAGGAGTAGAGGTAGAGGTAGGAGTAGGGGTAGGAGTAGAGGTAGAGGTAGGAGTAGGAGTAGAGGTAAAGGTAGGGGTAGGAGTAGGGGTAGAGGTAGGAGTAGAGGTAAAGGTAGGGGTAGGAGTAGAGGTAGGAGTAGAGGTAGAGGTAGGAGTAGAGGTAGAGGTAGGAGTAGAGGTAAAGGTAGGGGTAGGAGTAGAGGTAGGAGTAGAGGTAGAGGTAGGAGTAGAGGTAGGAGTAGAGGTAGGAGTAGAGGTAGAGGTAGGAGTAGAGGTAGAGGTAGGAGTAGAGGTAGGAGTAGGAGTAGAGGTAAAGGTAGGGGTAGGAGTAGGGGTAGAGGTAGGAGTAGAGGTAAAGGTAGGGGTAGGAGTAGAGGTAGGAGTAAAGGTAGGAGTAGAGGTAGAGGTAGGGGTAGAGGCAGGGGTAGAGGCAGAGGTAGGGGGTAGGGGGGAGTCATGTGACTAGAAGCTGTGAGCTGTGATTGGGTGTCAGGGTGGTTGCTTACTTGGTACTTTCTCAACTTGAGTGTCAGTTCCTCGCTGAATGTCATGTCACGGTGACTTATGTTGAGGGAGAGAGAATAAAATGTATTTTTTTTGCAGAGCGAAAGAGGGTTTATTTAAAGATGCCTTAGGACAAAGTTGCTGTGTGTGTGTGTGTGTGTGTGTGTGTGTGTGTATGTTTTTGTCTCTGTCTTCGTCACTAGGGATGAGGGAGATGAGTGTTTTTGTTTACAGAGAATACAAGTGAAGATTCATGGTACACACACACACACACACACACACATACATACACATACACCTCCATCACTGACTCAGTCAAACTACGAAAACGTTATCCCGCTAATTAAAACCTTCTTTCGACGTTTAAACGTTTTTATCGTCATCGATCTCTATCTACATCTAATCTTTTCTGATCTCCATTTGCTATCTCCACGGTGATGGCCAAGGTGATCACAACCATTGTCTCTGTCGTCAAGGGAACAAGGCCACTTTAGTCTGAGTGTGCAGAAATTGTATCTCAATTTCTCAATCAAACTTGTCCCAAGTCAGGCTTCTGTGTGTGTGTGTGTGTGTGTCTCTTTGTTTTCTGGCAGTCATTGTAACCCCTCAGAATTTACATTGCATCAGCAAAATGCTGTCATCCTATCACTGCAGACCATCACACACACACACACTCTCACACACGCTCTCATCCACGCATACACACCTGTGCATGCGCACACACACACACCCCACACAACGTGTTTCGTTTTAAGCTACGTTCAGAGTGGTCTATGTAGCAGAATAAACTGTTTGATTTCTTTTTTTAAACGTACCAGCTATATTTTTGTCATTTTCATCTTACTGATGCCCTCCTGAGTTTGCCATTCACGCTTCAGAACAGTTGGAACCTATTCAAGAGATTAAGAGCTCAATTATATCAAACCTGCATTGCAGTATTCATGCAGTATGTTTTCTCCTTTATTATACAAAAAAACCTACTACTACTGCTACTATTACAACAACTACTGCTACTATTACTACAACTATTATTACTACTGCTACAACTTCTATTGCTGCTGCTACTACTACTACAACTGCTGCTGCTACTACTACTATTACTGCTACTATTACTACTTCTACTACTATTACTGCTACTACTACTACACATATGCATACAAAGTGTTGTAATTTCTGAAAGGTGAAACCAATATGTACACAAATTCGATCAAATAAATGCTGATAATCTCTACTTTAACCTCATATTAATTGTATGATTTCAAATCCAAACTTTTCTATATATATATATATATATACACACATACACACACACACACACAGTTAGGTCCATATATATTTGGACTCTGACACAATTTTTGTTATTTTAGCTGTTTACCAAAACATATTCATATATAATATTCATTTGAGGTTATTCACATCCAAATTGGAGGGAGGGTTTGGGAGTTCTCTTTTTAATATGTAGCCTCTTCTTTTTCAAGGGACCAAAAGTAATTGGACAAATGACTCAAAAGCTGTTTCATGGACAGGTGTGGGCTATTCCTTTTGTTATTTCTATATCAATTAAGCAGGTAAAAGGTCTGAGTTGATTCCAAGTGTGGCATTTGCATTTGGAAGCTTTTGCTGTGAACGCACAACATGCGGTCAAAGGAGCTCTCAATGCAAGTGAAACAGGCCATCCTTAGGCTGCAAAAACAAAAAAAATCCATCAGAGACATAGCGGCAACATTAGGAGTGGCAAAATCAACAGTTTGGTACATTCGGAGAGAAAAAGAACGCACTGGTGAGCTCGGCAACACAAAAAGGCCTGGACGTCCATGGAAGACAACAGTGGTGGATGATCGCAGGATCCTTCACATGGTAAAGAAAAACCCCTTCACAGCATCCAGCCAAGTGAAGAACACTCTCCAGGAGGTAGGCATATCATTATCTAAGTCGACCATAAAGAGAAGACTTCACAAGAGCAAATACAGAGGTTTCACCACAAGGTGCAAACCATTCATAAGCCTCAAGAATAGAAAGGTCAGATTAGACTTTGCCAAAAAAATCTAAAAAAAAGCCAGCCGTGTGACATCCATGGGCTGCATCCCAATATGTCGAAAGGGGCTTCCTCTTTTTGCTAAATTGATTTATCTGTAAATGCTGTTGCCCTACAGAGCTGTAGCATGTATAAAAGAGAGCCATGAGATCAGTCATTTGACCTGCTACACCAGAATCGAGAGCAGTTGCATGGATGCAGAATACGTGTTTCCATTCCTCATTCCATTCCATGCATTACAATGAGGCCGTCCTCCGATTTCTACCTCCACCAGCCTCCCCTGGTATAGACTCATAAGGGCCTCATAGTATAAATGAGAAATATGAGACAGGGGCGTTCCGTGTGTCTCTGAAGATGAAATATTCACGTGTGGACTTCAGTCCCACATCCCCACTCCCCCCAAACAGTTGCAAACTGCACCATAACATGGATGGATCACATGGATGATAGGACACATTATACTCATACACACACACACACACACACACACACACACACACACACACACACACCAGTTTAAAGTCTGCCTGCACACACACACACACAGACACGCAAACAGTAGCAGGGAAGCCTATATTATAAACACATTAACGCTCAAAAGCAGAAACACTCAAACATGTAAACAGAAACTCTCACTCATCGACAGATTTTGGTGGCGCCAGCCTTGATTTCAATGTGTATAACTATTTACAGTTGAATGAGCCTGGCGGACATGCTGAAGAAGTCGCCCCCTCACCATTTGTCAATTCCTTTGCGATTGTAATGTATCTCACACCTTGTCCTTTGTTGGGAATGATATTTAAGGAGAGGGACAGCAAGATATTCTTTGAGTTTTGGGTTCGGCCCGTCACGGGCACCATTCTCCCGTGTTGTCCTTGACATGTTGCTTTGAAACTGTTAAATTGATTATTTTGTTGATACTCTATTCTCATTTTCTGTTAAAACAGCACTACATAATCGTGACCAGGTTATCACAGAGTTTACCATGAATGTCTAATGTTCACATGCATAGTTAGCAACACAGACTCGAGTCATTACATCAGGTATTTGACTTGTAAACATTACATCAGGTTACCATCTTGTAACTTATAAGCATGGTCATAGCATATTGGGTATTCTTAATGGAATCTAGGATCCGATATGATCAGTGTTTTATTTTCATTTTACACACACACACACACACACACACACACACACACACACACACACACAGTAGCAGGAAAGCCTATATTCTAAACACATTAACGCTCAAAAGCAGAAACACTCACTCACACACACCACCGACCTAGCCCAGACCACCCATAGGGAGCAGGGTATCCTGGGTAATTGATTGTATAGAGTAAGCTTTCATTTGTCACAGTGTTTTAAACATTCATGACTTCATCCACATGGTTGGAGCCAGACACTGTTTGTGTCTTACTGTCTCACTGTCTCTCTTTCATTTTAAATGTTCTCTTGTTCTTTCTTTCTTTCTTGCTCCCGTGGCAATATCACGCTGACAGCGAAGACAGCCGCCTCGCCCCAGCACCGAGTGGTGTGTGTGAGTGTGTGTGTGTGGGGGGGGGATGTCTTTATGTGTGTGTGTCTGCGTGTGTGCATGCATGTGTGCGAGAGAGAGAGAGAGAGCGAGAGAAAAAGAGAGGGGGAAAAAGACAAAGCTAGTATTTTCAAGCCTATTTTCGAGCACATCACTGTGTATCCCCACGATAATACTTCTCATCTCACAAATCCCCCTTTGATAGACATCATTTCTGTTCATTCCTCGTAACAAGGTACATTGTCAGTTTGAGAACATTACTCCACTGTGAAAAGGTAGGTTCTCGTTTGCTCTCTCTGTACAGGCAGAGCTGTGGAAAAGTGTATCACTGCATTCAGCGTAGCTGACAAGAAGGCAATTAAATCACAAGCATTAAAGCGAGGTTTTGGAATTAAATTAGTTTTCTTGCAATGATGGATTTTGACAGATTCCTCACATGTGGACACTGCGCTTGACAGGGAGGAACACACACGCACACGCACGCACACACAAAAACACCCACCCATCCACACACACACACACACACACACACACCTCAGGCATGACTGTGTCTGCTATGGTCTTGTTAGTGCCTGTCACAGGAGAATGTACCAAATTAAAACTGCACGTGATTTTGATTAAACCTCCTAATGAGCCATCCACCCACGCTCCCTCAACCTCTGTCTTAACTTCATCTTCCTAACAGCACAGAACACTGCATGGTGTGTGTGTGTGTGTGTGTGTGTGTGTGTGTGTGTGTAATAATGGTTGACAAGTGCACGCGTGTGTGTGTGTGTGTGCAGGTCTTTTAATTGAGTGTCAAAGGTGACTGCCTACGCTGTTAGCGGTGAGCTGAGCTCGCGGCACAATTAGAGGTGTGGCAGGAGTGTGTGTGTGTGTGTGTGTGTGTGTGTGTGTGTGTGTGTGTGTGTGAGTGAGTGTGTAACCTTTCTCAGGGAGGTTTTTAATAGAAGAGACAGATGGCACACACTCATTACAGAGAGAGAGAGAGAGATTAACACATCTGAAACGCTGTGCACCCTTTCTCTCCTTCCCTCATCAACCTCTACCCTCCATCTCAGTCTCTACCGTGTCTGTCTGTCTATCTATCAATCTATCTATAGATTGATCTCTCTCTCTCTGTCTCCATTGCAACACAGTCACCTACACACACACACACACACACACACACACACACAGCTGAGATACACTACCCATCAACTACACTCCACCATCATACAAACACTTTACGGCAACAATGCATTCCACCTCTTGAATGAAGAAATAGAACGATTCCAACTGTAATTGAGTGACGAGATTGTCCACTTCCACCCTCCCTCTGCTTCGGTTTCTTTTCAGAAGAGATTGGAATACCTCTTAGCCTCATTGATCTCAAATCTCCACACAGAGAGAGATCAAAGACTTTGTAATGTCGTGCAAATGTGTGTGGGACAGACTCAGGAACTTCATTACCCACAATGACACGGTTCGGAATCCCTCTCAAAACTTCCTTTGACAGCTTTGACAGAGTTCTATTCCAGCACAAGAAATATGGATGGAACTTTTAAAAGATACATACATATTTTTGACAGTTTAGAAGAGAGGTGAGAGACAGGGAAAGAGAGGAAAAGAGCTCTTGTCCTAAGATGAGAGGAAGAGGGGTAATTGCCTCCATTATAGAAGGAGGGGGAGAGCGAAAGAGAGAGAGAGAAGGAGGAGGAGAGGCGGAGAAGGAGGAGGAATGTTTAAGTCACTCCATCCGGCTTTGAAAAGGTCAGCTAATGTGTCTGTGAAGTCTTGAAGGCTCACACACCTAACACACACACACAGCCAGACACACACACACACACACACACACACACACACACACACACACACACCCCCTGCATTGACACATTTAGTGTGTCAAAAAGCAGCACAGAGTGCTCTTTTAGCACCTCTTCAACTCAGCTTTTTTGGGGGCCATCCTGCGTGTCAGAGATAGTTCACTTCCAAGTTCTTGAGAGACACTTTCATACCTCTACAGTAATACATAGCAACAGTAATGGTAGTGAGTGTAAGTGTGTGTGTGTGTGTGTGTGTGTGCGCGCGCACATGTGTATGTGTGTGCGCACGTGTGTGTGTGTGTGTGTGTATGCCTACAGCCAGGCACAGTAGCTATTCCATGCCATCTATTGTGTAGAGAAAGATAGCGAAATATCTGACTAGCAAACCAAGGAGAAAGATAGATTGAATCAGCTCAAATGTGACGAGCGGTGGGGGATGGAAGACACAAGGGTCCTCCAGGTCCAATGGCCATCCTTGAGTTGGCATGTCTCAGACAGGGCTACCACATCAGGAGAACGTGATTCCTAACCAACTCTGCTACACTCACAGCGCCAGCGAGCAGAGAGGCAGTCCTGTCACACCACTGATGGCCCAGTGAATGGATGTGTGAGTGTGTGAGTGTGTGCTTGCGTGCTCTCCTTATGTTGTCATTATGTCTCTTTCCCCCTCTCTCTCTCTCTCTCCCCCTTTCTCTCTCTCTCTTTCTCCCTGCCTCCCACTCCCTTTCCCCCCCTTCCTCCCTCTCTCTCTCCCCCCCCCCCCCCCGTCCTCCCTCTCCCTCCCTCCATCTCTCCTCCTCTCTCTTGTTCACCTGCCAGTGCCTCTGTGTAGCTAGGCAGGCTGTCTGTGAGATAAGCAGGGCCAGAGCAGAGCCAGCAGGTCTCTGGCAGCGTAGAGCACAGCGTGTTCAGACATGACCCGCAGCCAGGCAGCCGTTGAACCTGTCACTGAGAAACTGGCGGCTCAGGGCACAAAATGGCTTCCACGTGCGGCTCAAACAAGCAAAGGGGATTGTATTAAATTGTTGCGAGTTGCGCTTCAGTGGATGACCCTCGGTCACTCCAAGCTTGCTGTGAGTGTAGTGGACTAGATAAGTCACACACACACAGAGAGGCAGGCAGGGGCACAGGCACGGGGCACACATGCATGTCACACACACACACACACACACACACACCAAGAGCTAATGCCTGGGCCTAGGATTCAGGCAGCGTTGCACAGGAGACCCAGAATCAAACCCTGTCAGTCACAACAACAAAAAAGAAAATAAATCCAAATGCAATAATGCACAATACAAAACACCCCAACCACACAAGTGCAAACACACACATACTAATCACTCAAACACAAAGTAGGCCTACCACCAACCAGCATCATTCTAGGACACACACACACACACACACATGCACGCACATGCATGTGCACATGCACACAACCACCCATTCATTCACTCACACACACACACACACACAAATCCCTAAGGGTTCAGTAGTGAAGCGATAGTCTTGTTTTTGGACCCCCTGGCTCATACCAATTAGCAGAGCAGAAGAGAAGAGACTTAAACTAGGATGACACCATAGTGGTTTCTCTTCCCACAGGCCACGAGGACCCTAAAGAGCACAGATCACAAGTGATCAGATCACATCCCCCCCGCTAACAGGACCCCATCTCTCTCATCCACGTATGAGGAGAAACACACACACACGCATGAGCACACACACACACACACAAAGGCGAAGAAGGGCCGTATGACAAGGGTGGGTCTGTGTGTGTGTGTGTGTGTGTCTGTCTGCGTGCGTGTGTGTGTGTGTGTGTGTGTGTGTGTGTGTGTGTGTCTCACACCAGTCTTCCCTAATGTGCCCTTAGGGGGGCCAGGGAGAAACCACTCACATGATGAATAAATAACCTTCTGTTGCTTCTCTACCCCTCTGTGATTCCGGCTCTGCTGTCTCTCTTTCTCTCCATCTCTCAGTTTGTCCGTGATTCCGGAAGGGAAGGCTTTCCGTTCATCAATTTTTCATGGCTCCCGTGTAGTTTTCATCTGTGAAGGGGTGCTGTTTAAGTCCCCCGCCATCGCCCCCCGCTCCCCTCCACCCCCCCCCACTAAAAATAAACTACCCCTAATATCCCCTGCTACACACACATCCCACCCTCACCCCCAAACTCATCTCCTTTCGATCTGTTTAGATGTCAGTCTGTGTGTGTGTGTGTGTGTGTGTGTGTGTGTGTGCATGCGTGTTGCTCTCTCTACAAATGCTTCCTGAGTGAATTAGGCTTTCAGAGTACAGGAGTACAGACACGCAATCTCCCCTCCAACAACGGAGGTCTCTTGTATAGTCTACTGGAACATCCACACACACACACACAAGCACTCTAGGCAACAAAAACAACCTCGGCCATGGCCCAGATTAGTGAACACAACACTTAGTGCACACCATCTATTGTGAGGAAAACATTGGTGGCTGGAGAGAAGGGGAGTCGAAGAAAGAGACAAAAGGAGAGCATCTGTGTGTGTGCGTGGTGTGTGTGTGTGTGTGTGTGTGTACTGTCTTGAGTTTTTCTATGGGTGAGGGATTTTACTGTTGTGCTGTGCTTGAATGGAGAGGACCCCATGTGGCTTGCGTGTGTGTGTGTGCGTGCGTGCGCGTGTGTAGCCTGTGATGGGGTGGCGGAGCGTAATGATGTGGGTCATGCGTGTGCGTCTTAGCGTGTGTAAGAAATGCAGGGTAATTATGTGTGACCCTCGTACCCAGGTGGACACAGACACACACACACACACAAAACACAAACACACACAAAACACAGACAGACAGACACACACGCAAAACACAAACACAGACAGACAGACAGACAGACACACACACACACACACACACACAGACAGACAGACAGACACGACCAGGACAAAGACACGGCGGATCATAAAAGCCATCCCCCCTTAGAGTCCACAGAGCAGTGCTCACTCAGAGAGACACCTTGTACACCAAACCACAGGCACTGAGCATGGATCAGAGGGTCACAGTGTTATTTTGTTGACATGTTTTTTCTCTGGTTGTTCTTCGTTGTCGTGGTCATATTATTTATTATCATATTTCACTGGTTTTCTGAATCTAGGATTCCTAAAGAAACTCTACTCCCTCTGCATTAGCCACAAACTATTTATTTTTAGAATTTCAAATGACGCAATAATAATAACAAGACATCATCGGAATAATAGATTAATAGAGTAATAATATAGATAACTGTGTAGGCCTAGAATGTAGACATTTAAATAAATACATATAAATTGTAGAATGAAAGAACATTAAGGGTTGGCTTATTAAAATCAAGGCTAAAGGAAAGCCTTCAATTGCTGTTTAAAGAGCCAAATGTTTTCATAAGTAAGAGGCCCTGCAGGTTCCACACCTGGTTCCATGTGTCTCTTCTGATCAGTGAATGGAGGTGGGGATGAATTTGACCTGACCCCCTCTCACCGTTCCTCTACAGATGCTCACGGCATGACGTTTTCCTGGCGTATGGAAGAGAGGTTTCCAATGGGGTTTCCAATCGTCTTTTAACTATGATGCAGGTGATTGACGGTGATGACTGCTCACTGTTTCTACACCCCAAACTCAGAAAAAAAGTAGATTGAGACAAACAACAACAACAGCGAATGTTGAATGTGGCCAACAGTAAGCCTCGTCGCGAAGGCCAACGGGGAAACTTGACTTCCGTATCCCAGTAGCTTCAGATTTCTGGGATTTTAATGCTTCTGGCATGAGAACCTATGGCCTGGGGTTATGACAGAACCTGTGACCGGTACAGGCGTCACAGCTTGCCCTACCCCCTTAATTGAATCATGAGTGCAAAAATACACATCAAACAAGATTCATGTCAAACACGCCCCAAAGCAGGGTCTGTTTTTACAGAGAATGAGGATGAGAGCAAGCATCGAGATGTTTGTTATGTTTGTTAGTTTGTTAGTGCTGGGGGGGAGTGGGGGGGGGTCTGAAGATGTGTGTGTGTGTGAGGAGTGCTTTTATAAGTGTGTGTGTGTGTGTGTGTGTGTGCGTGCGTGTATGTAAGTGCCTGTATGTGTGTGTGCATGCATGCGTGCGTGCCTGTGTGCTCGTGTGTGTGTGTGTGTGCGTGCGTAAGTGCCTGTGTGTGCGTGTGTGTGCGTGCAGGTGTGTGTGTGTGTGTGCGCGGGTGTGTGTGTGTGTGTGTGCGTGTGCGGGTGTGTGCGCGGGTGTGTGCGCGTGTGTGTGTGTGTGTGCGGGTGTGTGCGGGTGTGTGTGTGCGCGTGCATGTGTGTGTGCCGTAAGGCCAGACAGTAAAGAGATGAGAAAGGGTACCGCTCTAATTTCCGTCTCGGAGGAAATGGTGATTGAATGCAAAAACCTCCGCCAGAGGGCCCAAACACAACGCACCAAGAAAACGGAACAGAAAAAAAGAAAAGAAAAGTCTAATTTTGTCTTTTATTTTGCCTCTCCTCTGCCTTTACTCTCTCTCTTTTTTTAAAAAGTCTCTCTGTTTCATCTTTCATCTCTCATTGTCTAATTGAATATCTTGTTCTTATCCCATTCTGCTTCGCTATTTCTCTCTATTCAATCTCTCTACACCAATTTGCTTTCATTTAGAAAAAGTAATGCAGTGTATTGAGTGAGTGTGTGGACGTGTGTGTGTGTGTGCAAGTGTGTGTGTGTGTGAGAGAGAGTTTGTGTGTGTGTGTGTGAGAGTTTGTGTGTCTGTGCGCGCGCTTGAGGTTGTGAGCACGTACCGTACACAATGTGTCTCAGTCTTCCTGAGTATGCCATGCTTGATGCATGGATGTGTCTAGGTTCGTGTGTATAGGCCTAGTGTGTGTGTGTGTGTGTGTGTGTGCTGTACCATCTGGCTGCTGACAGACCAGAGCATGGATACGATCACAACAAATTAGAATGAGGTTGAAAGGAAAGCTGTTCTTCTCTCCTTCATTGAACTTAACCCTCCTCGTCTCCTACGCTTGATTACACTTGCTCCACTTCTGCATTGTGTGTGTGTGTGTGTGTGTGTGCGTGCGTATGTGTGTGTGTGTCTGGGTTGGTCACTAGCTAAAGAACAACTCATCCCAATAGGTCACTAAATGACATATCTAGCACAGATGCTACAGTTAACATCATCGCTAACCCATTGAATGTCAATCTCCATTGGGGCCTTGCGCAGCTAACCCAGATGCTAACGAGTTAGAGCACTGCTGGATTAATAAAGCTAATGGGCAAAAACAGCAGCGCTTTAAACGGATGCACCGAGACGGATATGAAGAGAGATAGAGAGAGAGAGAAAGAGGAGAGAGAGAGGGAGAGTGAGAGAGAGAGAGGGAGAGTGAGAGAGAGAGAGAGAAAGAGGAGAGAGAGAGGGAGAGTGAGAGAGAGAGAGAGAAAGAGGAGAGAGAGAGGGAGAGTGAGAGAGGGAGGGAGAGTGAGAGAGAGAGAGAGAAAGAGGAGAGAGAGAGGGAGAGTGAGAGAGAGAAAGAGGAGAGAGGGAGGGAGAGTGAGAGAGAGAGAGAGAAAGAGGAGAGAGAGAGGGAGAGTGAGAGAGTGAGAGAGAGAAAGAGGAGAGAGGGAGGGAGAGTGAGAGAGAGAGAGAGAAAGAGGAGAGAGGGAGGGAGAGTGAGAGAGGGAGGGAGAGTGAGAGAGAGAGAGAGACAGAGAGAGAATGAATAGATGTGTATGTATGTGCTATGTAGAACATCTGCATTTAATCAATAATCAAACACTATTACCACTCATAGTGACTATTAATTTGAATATAATCAGTGGACATCATTGGCTAGTTACCACGGTCAGAAAAACTCCTGGCTCTTCATGTTATTGATGAAAACAAGCGTCTATCGAATGACCGTACCACAGATAGTCAGGTTGGTACATAAAGATCAGCAAACAGCCACATTACCACCTGGTGGTGATCAAGAGAAATGGCAACTTTGATGACGGTCAGAGCCAACTGTTCACAGTGCACGGGAGCAATGACCTTGTGCATGTCATTGGGGAAATGCATATTGCCGATACAGTGTGCCTGCCTGCCTGCACACACACAGAATGTGGCTTTTTAAAAAAAAATGTATTACCGCCCCGCTCATGTAATGCTCAAACACACATCCAAACATTCACTAAAAACTACAAGCCTACCCCCCCACACATACACGACCACAGTGTCTGAGCATTGACGTGATGGAAACAGTTGTGGTTTCTGCAGACCCCAAACCCCTCCCTCCTCTTGATGGAAGGCCCTGACAGTACAGCTGACCAGACCAGTCCTAGCATAGAAGCTACTCAAGCACACACACACACACACACACACACAAAGATACAACACCCAGATCAGACGTGGTCACAGATAATACTCATTACACAGGAAACCTACACTGATTTCTGAATTATGTTGTTTTAACATCAGTGTCGTTATCTGCAACATATCTTTCCCCCATACATCTTCCTGTCATATTTATGAACCAGGGTAATACACCTACAAAGATATTAAATATATCACCAATTATTGCATTGTTTTTTTTTTAATTTTGACAAACTGGGCCACAGTGGCTGGCCAAGCAGTTGACATGTCGATACTAGTGTGGTTTCTGCAAACCCCAAACCCCTCCCTAGTCACAGAGCAGCAGAGCAAGCTGAACAGACAGACAGACACAGACACAAATGTATGCTTGTCCGTATCAATAAGCCCAATCAGAGAGAGATTACTGTGACCATTACAACAAACTTAGTAACTGACATAAGAGACAGGAAACCCACGCTGACTTCCTGTTGCTGCGCTCATCACTGCTCTGGTCTGGCCTGGGGCTGAGTTCACATAAGCTACTACAGGTTGATTCATAGTCTGTCAATTTATATTTATCAGGGGATGTGTTAAAACAAATGCAAGTTATTTCTTAAGCCAAAACAAACAAATGTTTCAAATGAGGGTAATTGTTTCTGTTTTGGGGTTTGATTCTGCCATTTGTCACATATTCTGAATACAGTGACAGTATCATGTACTGTAGCTTTTGATGAAAGTGTACCTGCTAAATGTCCACCATCAACACTTCAAGTCATTCTACAAAGGTTTGGTAACAGGGTTGAAGTAGACGTGTGCACACATTCAGTACTTTAGGTTCCTGTTCATAGGAGCCCCACACTAACCCTAACCCCCCCCCACCCCTCTCATAGGAGCCCCACACTAACCCTAACCCCCCCCACCCCTCTCATAGGAGCCCCACACTAACAATAATGATACACATGCACGCACACACAAACACAATACACACGACTCCAATGCAAACGCACTTACATGCACCCACATAAGCACACGATACACACACGCAGACACAAAGGCAAACACACACATTGTACCATAGTGGCTGACAGAGCATTGACATGTGACACGTAGAAGGAAACAGTTGTGGTTTCTGCAGACCCCAAACCCATGCCTTCTCTTGATGGAAGGCCCTGACAGTACAGTTGAACACAGACCAGTCCTAGCATAGAGGCTACAAAGAAACACACACGAAAAAATAAAAAACAACACCCAGATCAGAACTGGTCACAGATAATCCTCTAATAGTCGGACGAGGTGTGATAGTGTTGCTTGTGTGTTGCCTGCTGCCCTGGCCACCTCAAAGCAACAAATGTTTCCATTGACGTTGATGTGAGACATGTTTACCTCAATGTTCAATCTTCCCCTTGATGTCACGTGATATTGGTTTCAAAGAAAAGGACCCTCAACTGAAAACTTTCCATCAGAGCGAACCAATCGCTGCACGCATGTCCTTTCATGGTGAACACTGTCTGCTCATCAACACGGAAATACGCATCAGACCCTGCTCCTCTCCATCACTCACCCTCAGACCTCGAGATGGACAGGCTGTGTGTCGCTCTGATGCTCTTATGTGAGTAAACCTTTGTTTTGTCTGACTTGATTTTGGCAATTACTTTGTGGGGTTTTCATCTTCTTCACGTGTGATTTGACTAATACTTTCCAATCAGTTTCTGATCACTATGGTGTGGCCATTTTCTCACTTTGCTGTAGTAAAAATGTACTGTGTGTTGTCATATCCAAATCATCCTGTTTCATCCTTGTTCTTTCCCCTTGTTACAGGTGTTTCCTCCAGTCAGGATGGGATCTCTGGAGCAGAGGTGGAGCTGAGAGTCAGACCAGGAGACAGTGTCACTCTCTACTGTGACTGTAGCATAACTAGTGGAGTTTATACTGTGTGGTACAGGAACTGCTCTCATGAGAACCAGCCTCCTCTTATCATATCAGTGGATCGTAGCAGTTTGGACGATTACGATACGTCGACCGAAAACCGTTTCCCTCGCCGCTTCACGCCGGTGTGGAACCAATATAATCAGTCCTGGGATCTTCTGATTGAGAAGGTCTCTGAATCTGACCTGGGAATCTACTACTGTGGGACAAAGGAGAACAAGCTGCAGGAGGAAGAACGTATTACACAGAAAGTGATCGACCACTATGGAGATATCATCACCAGGCTTTCATTCGGTAAGAACACTGATTTTTCTCCTTGATATTTGCTTTTCAAGGTGTATATTGTTCAATGGTTTCCTGGAAGGAGAGGGGATTACATGAGTCTCATGACTGTCTTCCTTTCTTCTGATGTTCAATTAAGTCATATTTGTGAGGTCAAGTTATGACAACCAGGAAATACATTTAAGCAGGAAATGCAAAGTCTCGGTCCTCCACTTCCTCTTTACCCTCCTCAACCATCCAACCAACCAAGATGAACCTGAGATCCTGGAGAGGAACCTACATATGACTCAGAGAGGAATTATTCATGTCAGCTTGTGTTCTATCCAGAGACCCTCCACTGTACTCCTGAGACCCCCTCCCCTCCTGAGTGTGGACTGTGCTGGATTCTGTGTCCTGTCTGTGCTTTCCTCTCCTCCCTCCTCTCCTCCGCCTGTGTGTTCTCCTTCTGCAGGAAAACAGGTACAATCACTATCACTTATTCTATGACTCACCTGTAAACAAACTCAGTAACTCATTCAGATCAATATCACCACGCCATAATGAACTCACTATGCATACGGTAACCATGGCTGTAATGTAAAAAGATAACCCGTCAACCTGTCCATTAATGTTTTCATTTTGACTACATTATGAGTGACATCAAAATGTTAATAGAATGCAACTACTCTTATTTGAATTGATATTGTGTGTTCTAATGGTAATAAACTCTTCTCTGCAGCTTCAGCAGAATCTCAGGTTCAGCAGAGCAGGACTGACACTAAGAGTGACAGCAGAGAGAAGGTAGGCCTGCCTATGCAGTCACACTGGGGTTTGGAGTTTTATGAAGGGTGGCCATCTTGATCTGTAGTCCGTGTGTTTGGTAACAGTCAGATTCAAGGTAGCAGCATGTACAATCATGACAAACAAAAGGGAGAAGTCAACAACATATTGATAATATTATTTGAACAATATCAACATCCTAATTCCATATCTCTACCCTCTCTCTCTCTCTCTCAGGAGGAAGGAGACCTGGTTTACACCACGGTGGATATCCGCCAGGGATCGAGGACACCAAAGAAGAAGACAACAGCCAAGAGCTCTGACTTCAGTACCTACGCAGCCATCAATACTAGCAGAGTGCGAGTGTCAGGGTTAGTGTAAGGCTAACTTGACTTCAGCATTAGCTGCAAAAACAAGTTATGATGAGAATCTGATGACATTGATTTAATATTTTTTTTGAATTATCCGATTTTGACTTGAGCAATTCTCTTTTGTTTACCTTGTGCTTGTAAATGTTATAATGATAACAATTGTGTACCTTTTTGAGAGTTGTTTTTAATAACTGGATTCATCAATTGGAGATCCTTTGCAAACCATTATTTTGAAATAGTCAGGACATATGTTAAAACATATGCAAGTTGTTTCTTAATCTTCATTTTCATTTCATGTGTTAAAGTCCATTGACTGTTTGAATAACGTTTGATTTGGTGGAAGCTCATTGCTATTATTCTGTCTCAAATAAAAAGAGAGTACAAAGTAAAAGGAAATTTACAAGAGTTGGCAAGTGAACACAAACACAGGTGATGGACCCTGTGAGAGTGTCAACAGGGTCGTGTGTGTGTGTCCCAGCTTGGTGAGGATGAGATGTTTGGTGGAGAAATTCACACTGAATATCTGTTACCTAGAAGTATAGATCAGGGCTGTGGTTGTGTGCACACACACATATGCACATATACACAAGCACATGATACACATGCACACAACACACACACAATACACATACACACGCACACAACACACGATACGCATGCATGCACACATACAATACACATGCACGTACGCATGCACAAGATACACATGCACACAATACACACACAGACCATACACACGCACGATACACATGCAAGCACGCATTCAGGCACACGATATACACACACGCAGACACAAACACACACACAGGACCACAGTGGCAGAGCAATGACATGTGACACGTAGAAGGAAACAGTTGTGGTTTCTGCAGACCCCAAACCCATGCCTTCTCTTGATGGAAGGCCCTGACAGTACAGCTGAACACAGACCAGTCCTAGCATAGAGGCTACTCAAGCACACACACACACACACAAAGATACAACACCCAGATCAGACGTGGTCACAGATAATAGTCAGTACACAGGAAACCCACACTGATTTCTGAATTATGTTGTTTTAACATCATAGTGTTGTTATCTGCAACATATCTTTCCCCCAAACATCTTCCTGTCATATTTATGAACGAGGGTAATACACCTACAAAGATATTAAATATATCACCAATTATTGCATCTTTTTTTTATTTTTTTTTATTTTGACAAACTGGGCCACAGTGGCAGGCCAAGCAGTTGACAGGTGACTTGTAGATGGAAACTAGTGTGGTTTCTGCAGACCCCAAACCCCTCCCTAGTCACAGAGCAGCAGAGCAAGTTGAACAGACACACACATTACATACACACACACATTACATACACAGACACAAAAATGTATGCTTGTCCGTATCAATAAGCCCAATCAGAGAGAGATCACTGTAACCATGACAACAAACTTAGTAACTGACATAAAAGACAGGAAACCCACGCTGACTTCCTGTTGCTGCGCTCATCACTGCTCTGGTCTGGCCTGGGGCTGAGTTCACATAAGCTACTACAGGTTGATTCATAGTCTGTCAATTTATATTTATCAGGGGATGTGTTAAAATATATGCAAGTTGTTTCTTAATCTTCATTATCATTTGATGTGTTCAAATCCATTGACTGTTTAAATAAAGTTTGATTTGATTGAAGCTCATTGCTATTATTCCGTCTCAAATAAAAAGAGAGTGCAAAGTAAAAAGGGATTTACAAGAGTTGACAAGTGAACGCAAACACAGGTGAATGACCCATACTGGTAGCATTCAGGTTTAGCTTCGTTGTGAAGACTGTGGAGTTGTCTGAGAGCAGTTCCTCATGTCCTTCATTCTCCACTGATTCTAGAACAGGGGGTTTAGAGAGTGAGTGTGGGCTCCAGGCCAAAGCCAAAACCACAGCAGTTTCTGTTTCAAATGAGGGTAATTGTTTCTGTTTTGGGGTTTGATTCTGCCATTTTTCACATATTCTGAATTCAGTGACAGTATCATGTACTGTAGCTTTTGATGAAAGTGTACCTGCTAAATGTCCACCATCAACACTTCAGCAAGTCATTCTACAAAGGTTTGGTAACAGGGTTGAAGTAGACGTGTGCACACATTCAGTATTTTAGGTTCCTGTTCATAGGAGCCCCACACTAACCCTAACCCCCCCCCCCCACCCCTCTCATAGGAGCCCCACACTAACCCAAACCCCCCCCCACCCCTCTCATAGGAGCCCCACACTAACCCAAACCCCCAACCACCCCTCTCATAGGAGCCCCACACTAACCCAAACCCCCCCACCCCTCTCATAGGAGCCCCACACTAACGATAATGATACACATGCACGCACACACAAACACAATACACACGCACAAAACTCCAATGCAAACGCACTTACATGCACCCACATAAGCACACGATACACCCACGCAGACACGAAGGCAAACACACACATTGTACCATAGTGGCTCACAGAGCATTGACATGTGACACGTAGAAGGAAACAGTTGTGGTTTCTGCAGACCCCAAACCCCTCCCTAGTCACAGAGCAGCAGAGCAAGCTGAACAGACACACACAGACAACTAATGTTTGTCAGTATCAATAAGCCCGATCAGAGAGAGATTATTGTGACCATTACAACAGACCTAGTAACTGACAAGAGACAGTAGACAGGAAACCCACGCTGACATCCTGTTGCTGCGCTCATCACTACTCTGGTCTGAGGCTGAGTTCACATAAGCTACTACGGGTTGATTCATAGTCTGTCAAATTATATTTATTTATTCAATTTATTTGACAGGGACAGCATTTCAGTTTCTACATCAATGTAAATGTGCCAGGGTCAGCTGGAGAGCACAGTTTCATCTGTAGTCCTTGGGCAGGTTGAAACAGAAGCATTATTTCACACATATTCAATGTTTCACTCTCAGATCTGTGTTTGTATGTCCACTTCTCAATGCTATTAAATCAGATTCATCAACTCTGATAATAAAAAAGAGCTACAATTGGGGGATCACATGTTCTTGTCACTGGTGCAAAGAGTCTAGTGCATCATGGGTAGTGTAGTTTCTGATTGCCTCCACAATTTCTTAGCAGTGACAATATTGATATAGATTCAGAAGATCTGTGTATATCATCTACTATGACCATGTCTCCATTCCAGAGTCTTGTGGTTTGAGCCACTGGACTTGGACCAACAGGGTCATATTTGTGTGTGTCCCAGCTTTGTGAGGCCTAGATGTTTTGGAGAGAAATTCACACCAAAAATCTGTTACCCTGAAATATAGATCAGGGCTGTGGTTGTATCTGTTGACCATATATTCAATATATTATTTAATCAAAGATTTATTTATGCTGGCAGGAGGGCCTTCTTTCGACCACAATAACCTACTCTGTTGAATTCAAAAGTGACTTTAAAACAAGCCTCTCATTTCTGGTGAATTCTGAGTTATCGAAAATGATGCTCAACTTGGTGTGATAGTGTTGCTTGTGTGTTGCCTGCTGCCCTGGCCACCTCAAAGCAACAAATGTTTCCATTGAAGTTGATGTGAGACGTGTTGACTTCAATGTTCAATCTTCCCCTTGATGTCACGTGACATTGGTTTAAAAGAAAAGGACCCTCAACTGAAAACTTTCCATCAGAGTGAACCAATCGCTGCACGCATGTCCTTTCATGGTTAAGGCTGTCTGCTCATCAACACGGAAATACGCATCAGACCCTGCTCCCCTCCATCACTCACCATCAGACCTCGAGATGGACAGGCTGTGTGTCGCTCTGATGCTCTTATGTGAGTAAAGCTTTGTTTTGTCTGACTTGATTTTGGCAATTACTTTGTGGGGTTTTCATCTTCTTCACGTGTGATTTGACTAATACTTTCCAATCAGTTTCTGATCACTATGGTGTGGCCATTTTCTCACTTTGCTGTAGTAAAAATGTACTGTGTGTTGTCATATCCAAATCATCCTGTTTCATCCTTGTTCTTTCCCCTTGTTACAGGTGTTTCCTCCAGTCAGGATGGGATCTCTGGAGCAGAGGTGGAGCTGAGAGTCAGACCAGGAGACAGCGTCACTCTCTACTGTGACTGCAGCATAACTAGTGGAGTTTATACTGTGTGGTACAGGAACTGCTCTCATGAGAACCAGCCTCCTCTTATCATATTGGACCATTACGATAAGTCGTCCAAAAACCGTTTCCCTCGCTTCACGCCGGTGTGGAACCAATATAATGAGTCCTGGGATCTTCTGATTGAGAAGGTCTCTGAATCTGACCTGGGAATCTACTACTGTGGAACTAAGGAGAACAAGGTGGTGGATGGAGAACGTATTACACAGAAAGTGATCGACCACTATGGAGATATCATCACCAGGCTTTCATTCGGTAAGAACACTGATTTTTCTCCTTGATATTTGCTTTTCAAGGTGTATATTGTTCAATGGTTTCCTGGAAGGAGAGGGGATTACATGAGTCTCAAGACTGTCTTGCTTTCTTCTGATGTTCAATGAAGTCATATTTGTGAGGCCTCAACCCTCCTCAAACAACCAACCAAGATGAACCTGAGATCCTGGAGAGGAACCTACATATGTCTCAGAGAGGAATTATTCATGTCAGCTTGTGTTCTATCCAGAGACCCTCCCCTGTACTCCTGAGCCCCCCTCCCCTCCTGAGTGTGGACTGTGCTGGATTCTGTGTCCTGTCTGTGCTTTCCTCTCCTCCCTCCTCTCCTCCGCCTGTGTGTTCTCCTTCTGCAGGAAAACAGGTACAATCACTATCACTTCCTCTATGATTCACCTGTAAACAAACTCAGTAACTCATTCAGATCAATATCACCACGACATAATGAACTCACTATGCATACGGTAACCATGGCTGTAATGTAAAAAGATAACCCGTCAACCTGTCCATTAATATTTTCATTTTGACTACAATATTTTCATAGTGACATACAACTGCTAATCAAATGTAACTACTCTTGTTTTAATTGATATTGTGTGTTCTAATGGTAATAAACTCTTCTCTGCAGCTTCAGCAGAATCTCAGGTTCAGCAGAGCAGGACTGACACTAAGAGTGACAGCAGAGAGAAGGTAGGCCTGCCTATGCAGTCACACTGGGGTTTGGAGTTTTATGAAGGGTGGCCATCTTGATCTGTAGTCCGTGCGTTTGGTAACAGTCAGATTCAAGGTAGCAGCATGTACAATCATGACAAACAAAAGACATCAACAAAAGTCAACAACATATTGATAATATTATTTGAACAATATCAACATCCTAATTCCATATCTCTACCCTCTCTCTCTCTCTCAGGAGGAAGGAGACCTGGTTTACACCATGGTGGATATCCGCCGGGGATCGAGGAGACCAAAGAAGAAGACAACAGCCAAGAGCTCTGACTTCAGTACCTACGCAGCCATCAATACTAGCAGAGTGAGAGTGTCAGGGTTAGTGTAAGGCTAACTTGACTTCAGCATTAGCTGCAAAAACAAGTTATGATGAGAATCTGATGACATTGATTTAATATTTTTTTAGAATTGTCCTATTTTGACTTGAGCAATTCTCTTTTGTTTACCTTGTGCTTGTAAATGTTATAATGATAACAATTGTGTACCTTTTTGAGAGTTGTTTTTAATAACTGGATTCATCAATTGCAGATCCTTTGCAAACCATTATTTTGAAATAGTCAGGAGATATGTTAAAACATATGCAAGTTGTTTCTTAATCTTCATTTTCATTTCATGTGTTAAAGTCCTTTGACTGTTTGAATAACGTTTGATTTAGTGGAAGCTCATTGCTATTATTCTGTCTCAAATAAAAAGAGAGTACAAAGTAAAAGGAAATTTACAAGAGTTGGCAAGTGAACACAAACACAGGTGATGGACCCTGTGAGAGTGTCAACAGGGTCGTGTGTGTGTGTGTCCCAGCTTGGTGAGGATGAGATGTTTGGTGGAGAAATTCACACTGAATATCTGTTACCTAGAAGTATAGATCAGGGCTGTGGTTGTGTGCACACACACATATGCACATATACACAAGCACATGATACACAACACACACACAATACACATACACACGCACACAACACACGATACACATGCATGCATGCACACACATACAATACACATGCACGTACGCATGCACAAGATACACATGCACACAATACACACACAGACCATACACACGCACGATACACATGCAAGCACGCATTCAGGCACACGATATCCACACACACAGACACAAACACACACACAGGACCACAGTGGCAGAGCAATGACATGTGACACATAGAAGGAAACAGTTGTGGTTTCTGCAGACCCCAAACCCATGCCTTCTCTTGATGGAAGGCCCTGACAGTACAGCTGAACACAGACCAGTCCTAGCATAGAGGCTACTCAAGCACACACACACACACAAAGATACAACACCCAGATCAGATGTGGTCACAGATAATAGTCAGTACACAGGAAACCCACACTGATTTCTGAATTATGTTGTTTTAACATCATAGTGTTGTTATCTGCAACATATCTTTCCCCCAAACATCTTCCTGTCATATTTATGAACGAGGGTAATACACCTACAAAGATATTAAATATATCACCAATTATTGCATTTTTTTTTTTTTTTTTAATTTTGACAAACTGGGCCACAGTGGCTGGCCAAGCAGTTGACAGGTGACTTGTAGATGGAAACTAGTGTGGTTTCTGCAGACCCCAAACCCCTCCTTAGTCACAGAGCAGCAGAGCAAGCTGAACAGACACACACACTACATACACACACACTACATACACACACACATTACATACACAGACACAAAAATGTATGCTTGTCCGTATCAATAAGCCCAATCAGAGAGAGATTACTGTGACCATTACAACAAACTTAGTAACTGACATAAGAGACAGGAAACCCACGCTGACTTCCTGTTGCTGCGCTCATCACTGCTCTGGTCTGGCCTGGGGGTGAGTTCACATAAGCTGCTACAGGTTGATTCATACTCCATCAATTTATATTTATCAGGGGATATGTTAAAATATATGCAAGTTGTTTCTTAATCTTCATTATCATTTGATGTGTTCAAATCCATTGACTGTTTAAATAAAGTTTGATTTGATTGAAGCTCATTGCTATTATTCTGTCTCAAATAAAAAGAGAGTGCAAAGTAAAAAGGGATTTACAAGAGTTGACAAGTGAACGCAAACACAGGTGAATGACCCATACTGGTAGCATTCAGGTTTAGCTTCGTTGTGAAGACTGTGGAGTTGTCTGAGAGCAGTTCCTCATGTCCTTCATTCTCCACTGATTCTAGAACAGGGGGTTTGGATTAGAGGTTAAAAGGTCGGGAGTTTAGAGAGTGAGTGTGGGCTCCAGGCCAAAGCCAAAACCACAGCAGTTTCTGTTTCAAATGAGGGTAATTGTTTCTGTTTTGGGGTTTGATTCTGCCATTTGTCACATATTCTAAATACAGTGACAGTATCAAGTACTGTAGCTTTTGATGAAAGTGTACCTGCTAAATGGCCACCATCAACACTTCAGCAAGTCATTCCACAAAGGTTTGGTAACAGGGTTGAAGTAGACGTGTGCACACATTCAGTATTTTAGGTTCCTGTTCATAGGAGCCCCACACTAACCCTAACCCCCCCCCACCCCTCTCATAGGAGCCCCACACTAACCCTAACCCCCCCCACCCCTCTCATAGGAACCCCCCCACCCCTCTCATAGGAGCCCCACACTAACGATAATGATACACATGCACGCACACACAAACACAATACACACGCACACGACTCCAATGCAAACGCACTTACATGCACCCACATAAGCACACGATACACACACACGAAGGCAAACACACACATTGTACCATAGTGGCAGACAGAGCATTGACGTGACATGTAGACGGAAACAGTTGTGGTTACTGCAGACCCCAAACCCCTCCCTCCTCTTAATGGAAGGCCCTGACAGTACAGCTGAACACAGACCAGTCCTAGCATAGAGGCTACAAAGACACACACACACACACAACACCCAGATCAGATGTGGTCACAGATAATCCTCTAATAGTCGGACGAGGTGTGATAGTGTTGCTTGTGTGTTGCCTGCTGCCCTGGCCACCTCAAAGCAACAAACGTTTCCATTGACGTTGATGTGAGACATGTTTACTTCAATGTTCAATCTTCCCCTTGATGTCACGTGACATTGGTTTCAAAGAAAAGGACCCTCAACTGAAAACTTTCCATCCGAGCGAACCAATCGCTGCACGCATGTCCTTTCATGGTGAACACTGTCTGCTCATCAACACGGAAATACGCATCAGACCCTGCTCCTCTCCATCACTCACCATCAGACCTCGAGATGGACAGGCTGTGTGTCGCTCTGATGCTCTTATGTGAGTAAACCTTTGTTTTGTCTGACTTGATTTTGGCAATTTCTTTGTGGGGTTTTCATCTTCTTCACGTGTGATTTGACTAATACTTTCCAATCAGTTTCTGATCACTATGGTGTGGCCATTTTCTCACTTTGCTGTAGTAAAAATTTACTGTGTGTTGTGATATCCAAATCATCCCCTGTTTCATCCTTGTTCTTTCCCCTTGTTACAGGTGTTTCATCCAGTCAGGATGGGATCTCTGGAGCAGAGGTGGATCTGAGAGTCAGACCAGGAGACAACGTCACTCTCTACTGTGACTGTAGCATAACTAGTGGAGTTTTTACTGTGTGGTACAGGAACTGCTCTCATGAGAACCAGCCTCGTCTTATCATATTGGACCATTACAATAAGCGGACCGAAAACCGATTCCCTCGCTTCACGCCGGTGTGGAACCAATATAATGAGTCCTGGGATCTTCTGATTGAGAAGGTCTCTGAATCTGACCTGGGAATCTACTACTGTGGGACAAAGGAGAACAAGGTGGTGGAGGGAGAACGTATTACACATAAAGTGATCGACCACTATGAAGATATCATCACCAGGCTTTCATTCGGTAAGAACACTGATTTTTCTCCTTGATATTTGCTTTTCAAGGTGTATATTGTTCAATGGTTTCCTGGAAGGAGAGGGGATTACATGAGTCTCATGACTGTCTTCCTTTCTTCTGATGTTCAATTAAGTCATATTTGTGAGGTCAAGTTATGACAACCAGGAAATAATTTTAAGCAGGAAATGCATAGTCTCGGTCCTCCACTTCCCCTTTACCCTCCTCAACCAACCAACCAAGATGAACCTGAGATCCTGGAAAGGAAGCTACATATGACTCAGAGAGGAATTATTCATGTCAGCTTGTGTTCTATCCAGAGACCCTCCCCAGTCCTCCTGAGCCCCCCTCCCCTACTGACTGTGGTCTCAGCTGGGTCCTCGTGGTGGCCTCCAGAGCTCTGTTTGTTCTACTCCTTCCATGTGCCTTCTGGGTCGGGAAGATACAAGGTGGGTCAGACCACAGGTCAATGCTACGGTAGACGTACTGGTTTTGATTGATATTTGATATATGTTTGATGTTAACTTAATGAATGTTGTTTGTCTGTTGTTTTAAAACCAGGAGCGCTTTGGGAGAGGGAGAAAGTCCAGAAGAAAAGCAGAGACCAGTCATTCTCCATGTCAGTCATGTAATCACTAGATATGAATGTCCTCTGAGATCAGGACACCATCTCATCATTATCAGTGATCTTTAATATACGCTTTGGTTTTCACTTAAATTGAGTTGTATTTGACTATTTGTTAACATATATAACATGTTATTGAATTGGAATAATTTTGATCGATGTACGTTTTGCATTTAGTTTTAATGATCCGTTTAATGCTTGTCTTTTGGAATAAAATAGCTGTTTTTAAGGAGATGGAAAAAAAAATCCTGGCATACGATAAACCTGATTTCACTTCGTAGTAGAAGGTGGTTGAAAGCGACACTGAGCTTCTTTGGTTGAATCAAGTTGTTAACTTCAACCTTGTATCAGTGAAACCTGCTGATTTTGATGTGCATCTCTGTCCCCTCATACCCTCTGAGCCTCTGAGCCACACCCCCTCCCCAAGAGCCAGTTGAGAATGACAGGCTGCATCTCTATACTCTAAGGTGGCTTCCTCTCCTCCTCTCCTCCTCTCCTCCATCTACACTGATCTATAAACACAAGAAAGGTGACAGTGATGTGGTGGAGGTCAACTGGGTGTTTCCCTTCACCTGTCCCGTTCCTCTTCCTCAGCGCAGATGAAGGAAAGGAGGCAAGGAGAGGAAGCCACTTTAGACAAAAGAAGATGTTCCACAATCAAACCACAAGAGGATTTACAGGGGTCATGTTGAGGGAACATGGGGGTCATGTTGAGGGAATATGGGGTCCATGAACAGTGCATCAACAGTACAGTCCTCACACACTTTCCTTCTGCCTCTCGCTGTAAAGGTTAGGGCTACTGTTCGGGCACGACCACACGCACACACACACACACAGGACCACAGTGGCTGACGGAGCATCGACATGTGACACGTAGAAGGAAACAGTTGTGGTTTCTGCAGACCCCAAACCCCTCCCTCCTCTTGATGGAAGGCCCTGACAGTACAGCTGAACACAGACCAGTCCTAGCACAGAGGCTACTCAAGCACACACACACACAAAGATACAACACCCAGATCAGACGTGGTCACAGATAATACTCATTACACAGGAAACCCACACTGATTTCTGAATTATGTTGTTTTAACATCATAGTGTCGTTATCTGCAACATATCTTTCCCCCAAACATCTTCCTGTCATATTTATGAACCAGGGTAATACACCTACAAAGATATTAAATATATCACCAATTATTGCATTGTTTTGTTTTTTAATTTTAACAAACTGGGCCACAGTGGCTGGCCAAGCAGTTGACAGGTGACTTGTAGATGGAAATTAGTGTGGTTTCTGCAGACCCCAAACCCCTCCCTAGTCACAGAGCAGCAGAGCAAGCTGAACAGACACACAGACACACACACACACACACAAATGTATGTTTGTCCGTATCAATAAGCCCAATCAGAGAGAGATTATTGTGACCATTACAACAAACTTAGTAACTGACAAAAGAGACAGGAAACCCACGCTGACTTCCTGTTGCTGCGCTCATCACTGCTCTGGTCTGGCCTGGGGCTGAGTTCACATAAGCTACTACAGGTTGATTCATAGTCTGTCAATTTATATTTATCAGGGGATATGTTAAAATATATGCAAGTTGTTTCTTAATCTTCATTATCATTTGATGTGTTCAAATCCATTGACTGTTTAAATAAAGTTTGATTTGATTAAAGCTCAATGCTATTATTCTGTCTCAAATAAAAAGAGAGTGCAAAGTAAAAAGGGATTTAAAAGAATTGACAAGTGAATGCAAACACAGGTGAATGACCCATACTGGTAGCATTCAGGTTTAGCTTCGTTGTGAAGACTGTGGAGTTGTCTGAGAGCAGTTCCTCATGTCCTTCATTCTCCACTGATTCTAGAACAGGGGGTTTGGATTAGAGGTTAAAAGGTCAGGAGTTTAGAGAGTGAGTGTGGGCTCCAGGCCAAAGCCAAAACCACAGCAGTTTCTGTTTCAAATGAGGGTAATTGTTTCTGTTTTGGGGTTTGATTCTGCCATTTGTCACATATTCTGAATACAGTGACAGTATCATGTACTGTAGCTTTTGATGAAAGTGTACCTGCTAAATGTCCACCATCAACACTTCAGCAAGTCATTCCACAAAGGTTTGGTAACAGGGTTGAAGTAGACGTGTGCACACATTCAGTACTTTAGGTTCCTGTTCATAAGAGCCCCACACTAACCCCCCCACCCCTCTCATAGGAGCCCCACACTAACCCTACCCCCCCCCCCCCCCCACCCCTCTCATAGGAGCCCCACACTAACGCTAACCCCCCCCCCCCCCCCCTTTCATAGGAGCCCCACACTAACCCTAACCCCCCCACCCCTCTCATAGGAGCCCCACACTAACGATAAGCACACGACTCCAATGCAAACGCACTTACATGCACCCACATAAGCACACGATACACCCACGCAGACACGAAGGCAAACACACACATTGTACCATAGTGGCTCACAGAGCATTGACATGTGACACGTAGAAGGAAACAGTTGTGGTTTCTGCAGACCCCAAACCCCTCCCTAGTCACAGAGCAGCAGAGCAAGCTGAACAGACACACACAGACAACTAATGTTTGTCAGTATCAATAAGCCCGATCAGAGAGAGATTATTGTGACCATTACAACAGACCTAGTAACTGACAAGAGACAGTAGACAGGAAACCCACGCTGACATCCTGTTGCTGCGCTCATCACTACTCTGGTCTGAGGCTGAGTTCACATAAGCTACTACGGGTTGATTCATAGTCTGTCAAATTATATTTATTTATTCAATTTATTTGACAGGGACAGCATTTCAGTTTCTACATCAATGTAAATGTGCCAGGGTCAGCTGGAGAGCACAGTCTCATCTGTAGTCCTTGGGCAGGTTGAAACAGAAGCATTATTTCACACATATTCAATGTTTCACTCTCAGATCTGTGTTTGTATGTCCACTTCTCAATGCTATTAAATCAGATTCATCAACTCTGATAATAAAAAAGAGCTACAATTGGGGGATCACATGTTTTTGTCACTGGTGCAAAGAGTCTAGTGCATCATGGGTAGTGTAGTTTCTGATTGCCTCCACAATTTCTTAGCAGTGACAATATTGATATAGATTCAGAAGATCTGTGTATATCATCTACTATGACCATGTCTCCATTCCAGAGTCTTGTGGTTTGAGCCACTGGACTTGGACCAACAGGGTCATATTTGTGTGTGTCCCAGCTTTGTGAGGCCTAGATGTTTTGGAGAGAAATTCACACCGAAAATCTGTTACCCTGAAATATAGATCAGGGCTGTGGTTGTATCTGTTGACCATATATTCAATATATTATTTAATCAAAGATTTATTTATGCTGGCAGGAGGGCCTTCTTTCGACCACAATAACCTACTCTGTTGAATTCAAAAGTGACTTTAAAACAAGCCTCTCATTTCTGGTGAATTCTGAGTTATCGAAAATGATGCTCAACTTGGTGTGATAGTGTTGCTTGTGTGTTGCCTGCTGCCCTGGCCACCTCAAAGCAACAAATGTTTCCATTGAAGTTGATGTGAGACGTGTTGACTTCAATGTTCAATCTTCCCCTTGATGTCACGTGACATTGGTTTAAAAGAAAAGGACCCTCAACTGAAAACTTTCCATCAGAGTGAACCAATCGCTGCACGCATGTCCTTTCATGGTTAAGGCTGTCTGCTCATCAACACGGAAATACGCATCAGACCCTGCTCCCCTCCATCACTCACCATCAGACCTCGAGATGGACAGGCTGTGTGTCGCTCTGATGCTCTTATGTGAGTAAAGCTTTGTTTTGTCTGACTTGATTTTGGCAATTACTTTGTGGGGTTTTCATCTTCTTCACGTGTGACTTGACTAATACTTTCCAATCAGTTTCTGATCACTATGGTGTGGCCATTTTCTCACTTTGCTGTAGTAAAAATGTACTGTGTGTTGTGATATCCAAATCATCCTCTGTTTCATCCTTGTTCTTCCCCCTTGTTACAGGTGTTTCCTCCAGACAGGATGGGATCTCTGGAGCAGAGGTGGAGCTGAGAGTCAGACCAGGAGACAGCGTCACTCTCTACTGTGACTGTAGCATAACTACTGGAGTTCACACTGTGTGGTACAGGAACTGCTCTCATGAGAACCAGCCTCGTCTTATCATATTGGACCATTACAATAAGCGGACCGAAAACCGATTCCCTCGCTTCACGCCGGTGTGGAACCAATATAATCAGTCCTGGGATCTTCTGATTGAGAAGGTCTCTGAATCTGACCTGGGAATCTACTACTGTGGGACAAAGGAGAACAAGCTGCATGAGGGAGAACGTCTTACACAGAAAGTGATCGACCACTATGGAGATATCATCACCAGGCTTTCATTCGGTAAGAACACTGATTTTTCTCCTTGATATTTGCTTTTCAAGGTGTATATTGTTCAATGGTTTCCTGGAAGGAGAGGGGATTACATGAGTCTCATGACTGTCTTCCTTTCTTCTGATGTTCAATTAAGTCAAATTTGTGAGGTCAAGTAATGAGTACCAGGAAATACATTTAACCAGGAAATACATATTCTGTGTAAAACTAATCTTTCCTTCAGGACTGTTTACTGATCTGAGCTCAGAGAACTTCCATCGTAAATGCTAAGTCGGATGCTTGGGAAGGCCCAACTCTGACATCACTCTATTGAAGTTGAGATTTACTCTTAACTGTTGAGGTTAGGGATAAGGTTAGGGTTATAGTTTATGGAAGTGTCTTCCCAAGGATCCCATTGAGCGTCTACTGGACTTCTAGGTCCTCCACTTCCTCTTTACCCTGTCAAAACAAGATGAACGATATCACCAAGTTGTCTCTAAATCATAATTCACACTACAGGGCCGAGCTAAGCTGAGCTGCACTGGGAGCACATATTCAACAGAAACAGGTCAATTGTTAAGGAGATGTAATCACTCGGCTGTTGGTACAATAACACCTTTTATCATGTTTAAAAAACAGTGAGTAATGATCGCTCTCATAAAGAATTGATCTTGTGCAGGATCACATCTTGTTGTTTGAACACATATCTTAGCTGATGCAATACTGTGGTAAATAATACATAGATTATCCGTGTGTGTAACGTAGAAAGAAAAATAAGTGTACAACAATCCAGTTAGTGAAGTCACTTTTCTCTCTCTTACAGAGGACCTCACCAGTGACCTTCCTACTGACTGTGGTCTCAGCTGGGTCCTCGTGGTGGCCTCCAGAGCTCTGTTTGTTCTTCTCCTTCCATGCGCCTTCTGGGTCGGGAAGATACAAGGTGGGTCAGACCACAGGTCAATGCTACGGTAGACGTAATGGTTTTGATTGATATTTGATATATGTTTGATGTTAACTTAATGAACGTTGTTTGTCTGTTGTTTTAAAACCAGGAGCCCTTTGGGAGAGGGAGAAAGTCCAGAAGAAAAGCAGAGACCAGTCATTCTCCATGTCAGTCATGTAATCACTAGATATGAATGTCCTCTGAGATCAGGACACCATCTCATCATTATCAGTGATCTATAATATACGCTTTTGTTTTCACTTAAATTGAGTTGTATTTGACTATTTGTTAACATATATAACATGTTATTGAATTGGAATAATTTTGATTGATGTACGTTTTGCATTTAGTTTTAATGATCCGTTTAATGCTTGTCTTTTGGAATAAAATAGCTGTTTTTAAGGAGATGGAAAAAAAATTCCTGGCATACGATAAACCTGATTTCACTTCGTAGTAGAAGGTGGTTGAAAGCGACACTGAGCTTCTTTGGTTGAATCAAGTTGTTAACTTCAACCTTGTATCAGTGAAACCTGCTGATTTTGATGTGCATCTCTGTCCCCTCATACCCTCTGAGCCTCTGAGCCACACCCCCTCCCCAAGAGCCAGTTGAGAATGACAGGCTGCATCTCTATACTCTAAGGTGGCTTCCTCTCCTCCTCTCCTCCTCTCCTCCATCTACACTGATCTATAAACACAAGAAAGGTGACAGTGATGTGGTGGAGGTCAACTGGGTGTTTCCCTTCACCTGTCCCGTTCCTCTTCCTCAGCGCAGATGAAGGAAAGGAGGCAAGGAGAGGAAGCCACTTTAGACCAAAGAAGATGTTCCACAATCAAACCACAAGAGGATTTACAGGGGTCATGTTGAGGGAACATGGGGGTCATGTTGAGGGAACATGGGGTCCATGAACAGTGCATCAACAGTACAGTCCTCACACACTTTCCTTCTGCCTCTCGCTGTAAAGGTTAGGGCTACTGTTCGGGCACGACCACACACACACACACACGCACGCAGACACAAACACATGAACGCACACACACACACACAGGACCACAGTGGCTGACGGAGCATCGACATGTGACACGTAGAAGGAAACAGTTGTGGTTTCTGCAGACCCCAAACCCCTCCCTCCTCTTGATGGAAGGCCCTGACAGTACAGCTGAACACAGACCAGTCCTAGCACAGAGGCTACTCAAGCACACACACACACAAAGATACAACACCCAGATCAGACGTGGTCACAGATAATACTCATTACACAGGAAACCCACACTGATTTCTGAATTATGTTGTTTTAACATCATAGTGTCGTTATCTGCAACATATCTTTCCCCCAAACATCTTCCTGTCATATTTATGAACCAGGGTAATACACCTACAAAGATATTAAATATATCACCAATTATTGCATTGTTTTGTTTTTTAATTTTAACAAACTGGGCCACAGTGGCTGGCCAAGCAGTTGACAGGTGACTTGTAGATGGAAATTAGTGTGGTTTCTGCAGACCCCAAACCCCTCCCTAGTCACAGAGCAGCAGAGCAAGCTGAACAGACACACAGACACACACACACACAAATGTATGCTTGTCCGTATCAATAAGCCCAATCAGAGAGAGATTATTGTGACCATTACAACAAACTTAGTAACTGACAAAAGAGACAGGAAACCCACGCTGACTTCCTGTTGCTGCGCTCATCACTGCTCTGGTCTGGCCTGGGGCTGAGTTCACATAAGCTACTACAGGTTGATTCATAGTCTGTCAATTTATATTTATCAGGGGATGTGTTAAAATATATGCAAGTTGTTTCTTAATCTTCATTATCATTTGATGTGTTCAAATCCATTGACTGTTTAAATAAAGTTTGATTTGATTGAAGCTCATTGCTATTATTCCGTCTCAAATAAAAAGAGAGTGCAAAGTAAAAAGGGATTTACAAGAGTTCACAAGTGAACGCAAACACAGGTGAATGACCCATACTGGTAACATTCAGGTTTAGCTTCGTTGTGAAGACTGTGGAGTTGTCTGAGAGCAGTTCCTCATGTCCTTCATTCTCCACTGATTCTAGAACAGGGGGTTTGGATTAGAGGTTAAAAGGTCGGGAGTTTAGAGAGTGAGTGTGGGCTCCAGGCCAAAGCCAAAACCACAGCAGTTTCTGTTTCAAATGAGGGTAATTGTTTCTGTTTTGGGGTTTGATTCTGCCATTTGTCACATATTCTGAATTCAGTGACAGTATCATGTACTGTAGCTTTTGATGAAAGTGTACCTGCTAAATGTCCACCATCAACACTTCAGCAAGTCATTCTACAAAGGTTTGGTAACAGGGTTGAAGTAGACGTGTGTAACACATTCAGTATTTTAGGTTCCTGTTCATAGGAGCCCCACACTAACCCTAACCCCCCCCCCACCCCTCTCATAGGAGCCCCACACTAACCCAAACCCCCCCCCACCCCTCTCATAGGAGCCCCACACTAACCCAAACCCCCAACCACCCCTCTCATAGGAGCCCCACACTAACCCAAACCCCCCCCCACCCCTCTCATAGGAGCCCCACACTAACCCAAACCCCCCCACCCCTCTCATAGGAGCCCCACACTAACGATAATGATACACATGCACGCACACACAAACACAATACACACGCACAAAACTCCAATGCAAACGCACTTACATGCACCCACATAAGCACACGATACACACACACATTGTACCATAGTGGCAGACAGAGCATTGACGTGACATGTAGACGGAAACAGTTGTGGTTACTGCAGACCCCAAACCCCTCCCTCCTCTTGATGGAAGGCCCTGACAGTACAGCTGAACACAGACCAGTCCTAGCATAGAGGCTACAAAGACACACACACACACACAACACCCAGATCAGATGTGGTCACAGATAATCCTCTAATAGTCGGACGAGGTGTGATAGTGTTGCTTGTGTGTTGCCTGCTGCCCTGGCCACCTCAAAGCAACAAACGTTTCCATTGACGTTGATGTGAGACATGTTTACTTCAATGTTCAATCTTCCCCTTGATGTCACGTGACATTGGTTTCAAAGAAAAGGACCCTCAACTGAAAACTTTCCATCCGAGCGAACCAATCGCTGCACGCATGTCCTTTCATGGTGAACACTGTCTGCTCATCAACACGGAAATACGCATCAGACCCTGCTCCTGTACATCACTCACCCTCAGACCTCGAGATGGACAGGCTGTGTGTCGCTCTGATGCTCTTATGTGAGTAAACCTTTGTTTTGTCTGACTTGATTTTGGCAATTTCTTTGTGGGGTTTTCATCTTCTTCACGTGTGATTTGACTAATACTTTCCAATCAGTTTCTGATCACTATGGTGTGGCCATTTTCTCACTTTGCTGTAGTAAAAATGTACTGTGTGTTGTCATATCCAAATCATCCTGTTTCATCCTTGTTCTTTCCCCTTGTTACAGGTGTTTCCTCCAGTCAGGATGGGATCTCTGGAGCAGAGGTGGAGCTGAGAGTCAGACCAGGAGACAGCGTCACTCTCTACTGTGACTGTAGCATAACTACTGGAGTTTATACTGTGTGGTACAGGAACTGCTCTCATGAGAACCAGCCTCCTCTTATCATATTGAACCATTACGATCAGTCGACCAAAAACCGTTTCCCTCGCTTCACGCCGGAGTGGAACCAATATAATCAGGCCTGGGATCTTCTGATTGAGAAGGTCTCTGAATCTGACCTGGGAATCTACTACTGTGGGACAAAGGAGAACAAGGTGGTGGTGGGAGAACATATTACACATAAAGTGATCGACCACTATGGAGATATCATCACCAGGCTTTCATTCGGTAAGAACACTGATTTTTCTCCTTGATATTTGCTTTTCAAGGTGTATATTGTTCAATGGTTTCCTGGAAGGAGAGGGGATTACATGAGTCTCATGACTGTCTTCCTTTCTTCTGATGTTCAATTAAGTCATATTTGTGAGGTCAAGTTATGACAACCAAGAAATACATTTAAGCAGGAAATGCAAAGTCTCGGTCCTCCACTTCCCCTTTACCCTCCTCAACCATCCAACCAACCAAGATGAACCTGAGATCCTGGAAAGGAAGCTACATATGTCTCAGAGAGTAATTATTCATGTCAGCTTGTGTTCTATCCAGAGACCCTCCCCTGTCCTCCTGAGCCCCCCTCCCCTCCTGAGTGTGGACTGTGCTGGATTCTGTGTCCTGTCTGTGCTTTCCTCTCCTCCCTCCTCTCCTCCGCCTGTGTGTTCTCCTTCTGCAGGAAAACAGGTACACTCTATCACTTCCTCTATGACTCACCTGTAAACAAACTCAGTAACTCATTCAGATCAATATCACCACGCCATAATGAACTCACTATGCATACGGTAACCATGGCTGTAATGTAAAAAGATAACCCGCCAACCTGTCCATTATTGTTTTCATTTTGACTACATTATGAGTGACAAACTGTTAATTAAATGCAACTACTCTTGTTTTAATTGATATTGTGTGTTCTAATGGTAATAAACTCTTCTCTGCAGCTTCAGCAGAATCTCAGGTTCAGCAGAGCAGGACTGACACAAAGAGTGACAGCAGAGAGAAGGTAGGCCTGCCTATGCAGTCACACTGGGGTTTGTAGTTTTATGAAGGGTGGCCATCTTGATCTGTAGTCCATGTGTTTGGTAACAGTCAGATTCAAGGTAACAGTATGTACAATCATGACAAACAAAATGGAGAAGTCAACAACATATTGATAATATTATTTGAACAATATCAACATCCTAATTCCATATCTCTACCCTCTCTCTCTCTGTCTCAGGAGGAAGGAGACCTGGTTTACACCACGGTGGATTTCCGCCAGGGATCGAGGAGACCAAAGAAGAAGACAACAGCCAAGAGCTCTGACTTCAGTACCTACGCAGCCATCAATACTAGCAGAGTGTGAGTGTCAGGGTTAGTGTAAGGCTAACTTGACTTCAGCATTAGCTGCAAAAACAAGTTATGATGAGAATCTGATGACATTGATTTATAATTTTTTTGAATTGTCCTATTTTGCCTTGAGCAATTCTCTTTTGTTTACCTTGTGCTTGTAAATGTTATAATGATAACAATTGTGTACCTTTTTGAGAGTTGTTTTTAATAACTGGATTCATCAATTGGAGATCCTCTGCAAACCATTATTTTGAAATAGTCAGGAGATATGTTAAAACATATGCAAGTTGTTTCTTAATCTTCATTTTCATTTCATGTGTTAAAGTCCTTTGACTGTTTGAATAACGTTTGATTTGGTGGAAGCTCATTGCTATTATTCTGTCTCAAATAAAAAGAGAGTACAAAGTAAAAGGAAATTTACAAGAGTTGGCAAGTGAACACAAACACAGGTGATGGACCCTGTGAGAGTGTCAACAGGGTCGTGTGTGTGTCCCAGCTTGGTGAGGATGAGATGTTTGGTGGAGAAATTCACACTGAATATCTGTTACCTAGAAGTATAGATCAGGGCTGTGGTTGTGTGCACACACACATATGCACATATACACAAGCACATGATACACATGCACACAACACACACAATACACACACACACGCACAATACACATGCACGTACGCATGCACAAGATACACATGCACACAATACACACAGACCATACACACGCACGATACACATGCAAGCACGCATTCAGGCACACAATATACACACACGCAGACACAAACAGATGAACACACACACACACACGATACACATGCACGCACAATACACACACAATATACACGCACATGATACACATGCAAGCACGCATACACGCGCACGATATACACACATGCAGACACAAACACATGAACACACACACAGGATCACAGTGGCAGAGCAATGACATGAGACACGAAGAAGGAAACAGTTGTGGTTTCTGCAGACCCCAAACCCCTCCCTCCTCTTGATGGAAGGCCCTGACAGTACAGCTGAGCACAGACCAGTCCTAGCATAGAGGCTACTCAAGCACACACACACACACACACACAACACCCAGATCAGATGTGGTCACAGATAATACTCATTACACAGATAACCCACACTGATTTCTGAATTATGTTGTTTTAACATCATAGTGTCGTTATCTGCAACATATCTTTCCCCCATACATCTTCCTGTCATATTTATGAACCAGGGTAATACACCTACAAAGATATTAAATATATCACCAATTATTGCATTGTTTTGTTTTTTAATTTTAACAAACTGGGCCACAGTGGCTGGCCAAGCAGTTGACAGGTGACTTGTAGATGGAAATGAGTGTGGTTTCTGCAGACCCCAAACCCCTCCCTAGTCACAGAGCAGCAGAGCAAGCTGAACAGACACACAGACAGACACACACACAAATGTATGTTTGTCCCTATAAATAAGCCCAATCAGAGAGAGATTACTGTGACCATTACAACATTAAACACAGGTGAATGACCCATACTGGTAGCATTCAGGTTTAGCTTCGTTGTGAAGACTGTGGAGTTGTCTGAGAGCAGTTCCTCATGTCCTTCATTCTCCACTGATTCTAGAACAGGGGTTTTGGATTAGAGGTTAAAAGGCCGGGAGTTTAGAGAGTGAGTGTGGGCTCCAGGCCAAAGCCAAAACCACAGCAGTTTCTGTTTCAAATGAGGGTAATTGTTTCTGTTTTGGGGTTTGATTCTGCCATTTGTCACATATTCTGAATTCAGTGACAGTATCATGTACTGTAGCTTTTGATGAAAGTGTACCTGCTAAATGTCCACCATCAACACTTCAGCAAGTCATTCCACAAAGGTTTGGTAACAGGGTTGAAGTAGACGTGTGTAACACATTCAGTACTTTAGGTTCCTGTTCATAGGAGCCCCCCCCCACCCCTCTTACAGGAGCCCCACACTAACCCAAACCCCCCCCAACCCCTCTCATAGGAGCCCCACACTAACCCTAACCCCCCCCCCCCCCCACCCCTCCCATAGGAGGCCCACACTAACCCTAACCCCCCCCCCCCCCCCACCCCTCCCATAGGAGGCCCACACTAACCCTAACCCCCCCCATCCCTCTCATAGGAGCCCCACACTAACCCTAACCCCCCCCCCCCCACCCCTCCCATAGGAGGCCCACACTAACCCTAACCCCTTCCCCCCCACCCCTCTCATAGGAGCCCCACACTAACCCTAACCCCCCCCCCCCCCACCCCTCCCATAGGAGCCCCACACTAACCCTAACCCCCCCCCACCCCTCCCATAGGAGGCCCACACTAACCCTAACCCCCCCACCCCTCTCATAGGAGCCCCACACTAACGATAAGCATACGACTCCAATGCAAACACACTTACATGCACCCACATAAGCACACGATACACCCACGCAGACACGAAGGCAAACACACACATTGTACCATAGTGGCTCACAGAGCATTGACATGTGACACGTAGAAGGAAACAGTTGTGGTTTCTGCAGACCCCAAACCCCTCCCTAGTCACAGAGCAGCAGAGCAAGCTGAACAGACACACACAGACAACTAATGTTTGTCAGTATCAATAAGCCCAATCAGAGAGAGATTATTGTGACCATTACAACAAACTTAGTAACTGACAAGAGACAGTAGACAGGAAACCCACGCTGACATCCTGTTGCTGCGCTCATCACTACTCTGGTCTGAGGCTGAGTTCACATAAGCTACTACGGGTTGATTCATAGTCTGTCAAATTATATTTATTTATTCAATTTATTTGACAGGGACAGCATTTCAGTTTCTACATCAATGTAAATGTGCCAGGGTCAGCTGGAGAGCACAGTTTCATCTGTAGTCCTTGGGCAGGTTGAAACAGAAGCATTATTTCACACATATTCGATGTCTCACTCTCAGATCTGTGTTTGTATGTCCACTTCTCAATGCTATTAAATCAGATTCATCAACTCTGATAATAAAAAAGAACTACAATTGGGGTTCACATGTTCTTGTCACTGGTGCAAAGAGTCTAGTGCATCATGGGTAGTGTAGTTTCTGATTGCCTCCACAATTTCTTAGCAGTGACAATATTGATATAGATTCAGAAGATCTGTGTATATCATCTACTATGACCATGTCTCCATTCCAGAGTCTTGTGGTTTGAGCCACTGGACTTGGACCAACAGGGTCATATTTGTGTGTGTCCCAGCTTTGTGAGGCCTAGATGTTCTGTGGAGAAATTCACACCGAAAGTCTGTTACCCTGAAATATAGATCAGAGCTGTGGTTGTATCTGTTGACCATATATTCAATGTATTATTTAATCAAAGATGTATTTATGCTGGCAGGAGGGCCTTCTTTCAACCACAATAACCTACTCTGTTGAATTCAAAAGTGACTTTAAAACAAGCCTCTCATTTCTGGTGAATTCTGAGTTATCGAAAATGATGCTCAACTTGGTGTGATAGTGTTGCTTGTGTGTTGCCTGCTGCCCTGGCCACCTCAAAGCAACAAATGTTTCCATTTACATTGATGTGAGACCTGTTGACTTCAATGTTCAATCTTCCCCTTGATGTCACGTGACATTGGTTTCAAAGAAAAGGACCCTCAACTGAAAACTTTCCATCAAAGCGAACCAATGGCTGCACGCATGTCCTTTCATGGTTAAGACTGTCTGCTCATCAACACGGAAATACGCATCAGACCCTGCTCCTCTCCATCACTCACCATCAGACCTCGAGATGGACAGGCTGTGTGTCGCTCTGATGCTCTTATGTGAGTAAAGCTTTGTTTTGTCTGACTTGATTTTGGCAATTTCTTTGTGGGGTTTTCATCTTCTTCACGTGTGATTTGACTAATACTTTCCAATCAGTTTCTGATCACTATGGTGTGGCCATTTTCTCACTTTGCAGTAGTAAAAATGTACTGTGTGTTGTGATATCCAAATCATCCCCTGTTTCATCCTTGTTCTTTCCCCTTGTTACAGGTGTTTCCTCCAGTCAGGATGGGATCTCTGGAGCAGAGGTGGAGCTGAGAGTCAGACCAGGAGACAACGTCACTCTCTACTGTGACTGTAGCATAACTAGTGGAGTTTACACTGTGTGGTACTGGATCTGCTCTCATGAGAACCAGCCTCCTCTTATCATATCAACGTATCCTACCCGTTTGGACCATTACGATAAGTCGACCAAAAACCGTTTCCCTCGCTTCACGCCGGAGTGGAACCAATATAATCAGTCCTGGGATCTTCTGATTGAGAAGGTCTCTGAATCTGACCTGGGAATCTACTACTGTGGGACAAAGGAGAACAAGGTGGTGGTGGGAGAACATATTACACATAAAGTGATCGACCACTATGGAGATATCATCACCAGGCTTTCATTCGGTAAGAACACTGATTTTTCTCCTTGATATTTGCTTTTCAAGGTGTATATTGTTCAATGGTTTCCTGGAAGGAGAGGGGATTACATGAGTCTCATGACTATCTTCCTCTTTACCCTCCTCAACCATCCAACCAACCAAGATGAACCTGAGATCCTGGAGAGGAACCTACATATGTCTCAGAGAGGAATTATTCATGTCAGCTTGTGTTCTATCCAGAGACCCTCCCCAGTCCTCCTGAGCCCCCCTCCCCTCCTGAGTGTGGACTGTGCTGGATTCTGTGTCCTGTCTGTGCTTTCCTCTCCTCCCTCCTCTCCTCCGCCTGTGTGTTCTCCTTCTGCAGGAAAACAGGTACAATCACTCTCACTTCCTCTATGACTCACCTGTAAACAAACTCAGTAACTCATTCAGATCAATATCACCACGCCATAATGAACTCACTATGCATACGGTAACCATGGCTGTAATGTAAAAAGATAACTACATTTTGAGTGACAAACTTAATTAAATGCAACTACTCTTGTTTGAATTGATATTGTGTGTTCTAATGGTAATAAACTCTTCTCTGCAGCTTCAGCAGAATCTCAGGTTCAGCAGAGCAGGACTGACACTGAGAGTGACAGCAGAGAGAAGGTAGGCCTGCCTATGCAGTCACACTGGGGTTTGTAGTTTTATGAAGGGTGGCCATCTTGATCTGTAGTCCGTGTGTTTGGTAACAGTCAGATTCAAGGTAACAGCATGTACAATCATGACAAAAGGGAGAAGTCAACAACATATTGATAATATTATTTGAACAATATCAACATCCTAATTCCATATCTCTACCCTCTCTCTCTGTCTCAGGAGGAAGGAGACCTGGTTTACACCACGGTGGATATCCGCCAGGGATCGAGGAGACCAAAGAAGAAAACAGCCAAGAGCTCTGACTTCAGTACCTACGCAGCCATCAATACTAGCAGAGTGTGAGGCTCACTGTATACCACTGTAGCATTAGCTGTAATGTCAAACATATGAGAGTATCAATATTCAAAGATATGCTTCATGCTTAATCATTGATATTCTTTCTGTAGCCAGTTTTGTTTACAACGCAAATATTGTAATATTGCTAAGTCCGTCCCTTTTCAAGTGTTGTTTTTCAGAATCAAGACTGCTAAAAGTGCAGGGAATATGTTAAAATAGCTTATTTTTCTTTTTAAAAGCTTATTGTAATAGATTCCGTGAAATGTTATAAAGTACATTGATTTTTTGAATAAAGTTTGATTTAATAATAATTGATTTGAGCCCCTTCATGAACATGAGGAGATAAGATGAAACCAATGTGTGATAGTCCCATATAGGTAGCACTTCGGTTTTACCATGTTAATGAGGTTGTATTGGAACGACAGCAGCTCCCAACAGCAAGTCAGCGCAGATGAAGGAAAGGAGACGAGGATAGGAGAGGAAGCCATTTTACTGTCTCTAGAGGAGAGGGTGTGGCTTAGAGTCTAACATGGCGAGGCTATGAGAGTGACAGAGGTTCAATAAACTTCATACCCGAAGCCATGATGGAAACCTCCAAGCATGGCACTCCGCATCGCAATTGCATTACCGCTTCTTTGTTTGCAATTATGGTGTTCAGCCAATCACCCTCTGGTTTACCTGCACACTATGCAGAAATGAATGGTTATTAAGCAGCCTTTTGGATATTTCGTACTAATAGCTCTGGCAAGCTATTAGTACGATCCTGTGTCGCAAGCCATTGGGACGATACTCCCTCAATTATATGGAGTGTCGTGTCCGAGCAAGGAATAATGTTGACCTTTGTTTTTCTATCACTCCCATTGTTTTTTTTAGTTACCAGTGGCAAAAGTTAGCTGAAGTTTGTAATGCCTGTTTAAACAATTCTGACCCTGGATTACAGTTTCTCCTGGCCCACAGAATATCAAGGAACCATCTGACCATGAGGGTTGAAATAGTTAACTATCCCTTTAACCCTACAACCAGAAACACATTGTTTGTCTTCGGGGCAAATACAGGCTAACTGGGCTGGTAGGCCCCAGAGAACTCACCTGAGCCTCCAACCTGCAGCATTGACCTTGATGCTCTCTGTCAGCCGGTTCCAGCATTGGGTTTTCCTTTTCAGGTCTTTGGTATTGGTAAAGATGCTGAGGTGAACCAGACTATATATTAAACTTAACTTCCTCGAGGGAGGGACCATTCACAGTGCATCAATACTCCATCAGTCCAAACACACTCTCCATGTGGCTTTGATTGTCAAATCTCTCCCCACTTGATTGACAGGAAGAGAGAGAGACATTGGACACACCCTTTCCTTACATTATGTCGCTACTGCCCTCTAGTGGATGGGGGTGTACATGTACAGGTAGTAACCTCTTTGGTGCATCTTTGTGTCCTAACAGTCATTACAGATACAACCCTCACCCTGATCTGATGAACTACTGGGACTTCCATTATTCAAAGAGGATTTCTCTACCAGACACGTAGGCTTCACCAAACTGGTGCACACCCCTATAGTGGCTGGCCAAGCAGTTGACAGGTGACATGTAGATAGAAACTAGTGTGGTTTCTGCAGACCCCAAACCCCTCCCTCCTCTTGATGGAAGGCCCTGACAGTACAGCTGAACACAGACCAGTCCTAGCATAAAATAAAATACAACACCCAGATCAGAACTGGTCACAGATAATCCTCTAATAGTCGGACGAGGTGTGATAGTGTTGCTTGTGTGTTGCCTGCTGCCCTGGCCACCTCAAAGCAACAAATGTTTCCATTGACGTTGATGTGAAACTTGTTCACCTCAATGTTGAACCCTCACCTTGATGTCACGTGACATTGGTTTCAAAGAAAAGGACCCTCAACTGAAAACTTTCCATCAGAGCGAACCAATCGCTGCACGCATGTCCTTTGATGGTGAACACTGTCTGCTCATCAACACGGAAATACGCATCAGACCCTGCTCCTCTCCATCACTCACCATCAGACCTCGAGATGGACAGGCTGTGTGTCGCTCTGATGCTCTTAGGTGAGTAAACCTTTGTTTTGTCTGACTTGATTTTGGCAATTACTTTGTGGGGTTTTCATCTTCTTCACGTGTGATTTGACTAATACTTTCCAATCAGTTTCTGATCACTATGGTGTGGCCATTTTCTCACTTTTCTGTAGTAAAAATGTACTGTGTGTTGTGATATCCAAATCATCTGATCTGATGAACTACTGGGACTTCCATTATTCAAAGAGGATTTCTCTACCAGACACGTAGGCTTCACCAAACTGGTGCACACACCTATACCGAAAGTTTAGCTTTATGCTTATTCATTGATATTCTTTCTACGGCCAATTTTGTTTACGAGCAAATATTGTAATTGATAATTTTCAGTGTTGTTTTTAAGCATGCATTACTCCTGCTGATGATAAGCTGCTACAGCACATCTGGGTCTGCCAAATCAAAGTCCAACTTTTCAAATAGGGAATATGTTCACAAAGCTGTAATTTGTAACAGTTTATTTATATTGTTTTTGTAGGATTTATATATATATATATATAAGTACTGTACATGTTGAGATTTTTTAAATACACTTTATTAAATAAAGGTTGAATTTGTTAGATTTTAATTCCTGTTAGACCATGAGGTGATAAGGTTAAACCAATGTGTGATAGTCCCATATAGGTTTAACCATGTTAATGAGGTAGCATTTAGGTTTAACCATGTTAATGAGGTAGCATTGAGGTTTAACCATGTTAATGAGGTAGCATTTAGGTTTAACCATGTTAATGAGGTAGCATTGAGGTTTAACCATGTTAATGAGGTAGCATTTAGGTTTAACCATGTTAATGAGGTAGCATTTAGGTTTAACCATGTTAATGAGGTTGCATTGGAACTACAGCAGCTCCCAACAGCAAGTCAGTGCAGACGAAGGAGAGGAGACACGAAGAGGAGGACACTTTAGAGTACAGAGGGGCATTCTGTCATTCTGAACTGACTCTTGGGGAGAGGGGTAAGTGGGCGTGTCTTATAGCTGTAGCTTAGAGGCTAAGAGGGTGTGGCTTAGATGATATGAGGATGTGGCGAAGAGGGTGTGGCTTAGAGGTGAAGAGGGTGACAGAGTTGCAAGCCGCAACCACAGCAGTTTCAGTGGTGCAAGGTTGAACATATCTAAACAAAGTAGCTGATAAAGTAGGCTTGACAACCACAGCCTTCATTAAATTGCAAAGTGAAATCAGGTTTATCATACACACGCACACTAAAAAGTGCATTACAAAAAGAAGCTTCCACTAAATGTACATAAGTCAACAGCAATTCAATTCTAAAACAATTAGATTTAAAAAAAAAAATTGTGACATGTTGGCCAATTATCAAATAATACGAGATTTCCCTGAAAACTAGAAAGCGTAGATTTCAATTTCAACAAATTCAAATTCAATACAATTTTATAACAAATAGTAAAATAATACTCAATTTAAGTGAAAACAAAAGCGTATATTACAGATCACTGATAATGATGAGATGGTGTCCTGATCTCAGAGGACATTCGTATCAAGTGATTACATGACTGACATGGAGAATGACCTGTCTTTGCTTCTCTCCCGGACTGTCTCCTGAAGAGGGCTCCTGGTTTTGAAACATCAAACAAACAACATAAAATGTCAACATCAAACATTCATTCAAACCAGTATTATGCATTTAAAGTCACACTCCAGATGAACTTCAGAGTTCTAGTGAGAGGATCAGTCATGATATTGCCAAAAACATAAAGGCCTATCAGTGTTACAATGGTGTAGATTTTAGTTGATAAGGAGACGGATGTAAAAGAGGCTGCACAGGTTGATGGGTAAACACAGACTGATGTCTAGCATTGACCTATGGTCTGATCCATCTTCCCAACCCAGAAGGCACATGGAAGGAGGAGCACAAAGAGCTCTAGAGGCCACCACCAGGGCCCAGCTGAGACCACAGTCAGTAGCAAGGCGATCCAGGAAGTCATCAGTTGACTCTTCACAACAGAGAGGTGCAGCATCACTCAACAGCTCCCTGTGTGCAGTTCAGACCAATGACTTCCCCTTTCAATTAATTTGTTGAGACTAAAAGTTTGCATCCCCACAAAAAGGCTTCACACACAGTATTCGGACAATTTCCTCGACAGCAATTCTACAAGACAACAAATTATGTGTAATCCCAGGTCAGATTCAGAGACCTTCTCAATCAGAAGATCCCAGGACTGATTAGAGGGGTTCCACACCGGCGTGAAGCGAGGGAAACGGTTTTTGGTCGACTTATAGTCATGGGTTTCAAAACTGATACTATATGTTGATATGATAAGAGGAGGCTGGTACTCATGAGAGCAGTTCCTGAACCACCTGATAAGGATTCCAGTGGACGAGATGCAGACACAGTAGAGAGTGACGTTGTCTCCTGGTCTGACTCTCAGCTCCACCTCTGCTCCAGAGATCCCATCCTGACTGGAGGAAACAGCACCTGGAGCAGAGGAACAGTGTCAGGATGAACTTGAGAAAACCCTAACAAATGACCCACCAACTCCCCATTTACAGGTATGAAAAAACATATGCCGTAACAGAAGAAGAATACACTACTAGTACAGTACAGTGCATTGAAAATATCTCTAAATTTGAGGTGAAGAATAATTAACCACTCATCCTATCTTGATCAAACAGCTAGACCAATAATATAAACGTTTACTCACATAAGAGCGACACACAGCCTGTCCATCTCGAGGTCTGATGATGAGTGATGGAGAGGAGCAGGGTCTGATGCGTATTTCTGTGTTGATGAGGAGACAGTCTTTACTAATGATGGACAGGCGTGCAGCGAATGGTTCACTCTGATGGAAAGTTTTCAGGTTGAGGGTCCTTTTCTGGTGTCGCGTAACATCAAGGGGAAGATTGAACATTGAGGTAAACAAGTCTCACATCAACGTCAATGGAAACATTTGTTGCTTTGAGGTGGCCAGGGCAGCAGGCAACACACAAGCAACTCCAGATCACACCGAGTTGAGCATCATATTTTTATTTGAGCATCGTTCTAGTGGAAGGTTTTCTTTGAAACTTAAGTCGCATCGAGGGGAGGGTTCAACATCCAGGTGAACAGCATCAATGGAAAACTTTTAGCTTTGAGATGTGGTCAATGCAGATAGAAACACCCAAGCAATAGAAACCAATCAAATATGTGTTAGCCTAATTTTCATAACTAGAGGCACTTTAAGTCACTTTTGAAACTTAAAAAAAGTAGGTTTTTGTCACAAAGGCCAAAAAATAGGCCTGAATCATATCTATAGTCTGGGCATCATTCATAATGTTTGATTAAGCATTAAACAGGTCAACAGATAAAACCAAAGCCCTGATGGACTTTCCGTGTGAACACACTCACCAATTTAAACCCTCGCCTAAACACTTGTGAGAAAGCCACACCCCCTTGCTTGAGCCTGTTAACTGAATGATGTTTCTCTAAAAAAAACATCCAAAACAACCCCTTTTTTTTTTTTTTTTTTTTTTTAAATCTGTCCTTCTCCCATCCGGCCTTCATTAATATGCTTTCAACTGTGGGAACCTGGAGGAGAAGACTTTGTTTTATCTGTGTTTCATTTACATGTTAGCCATTTTCTCTTTCTCACACACTGTGTGGCGAGAAGTTGACACGTGACTACGTGACGGAGACTGTTGTGGTGTGTGGTTTCTGCAGACGAGGAGCCCTCTCTTCCAGCGCACACACACACACACACACACACACACGCTGGTCAGAATCAATAACACCAATCAGAGAGACAATTGATCAGACCTGGTCACTGATCATATTTAGATGCAGCCTGTCATTCTCAACTGACTCGAGAAGAGAGGGTGTGGCTTAGAGACAACGGGAAAGTGGCTTCAGAGGGTGACAGAGACGCAAGCCACAACCACAGTAGTTTCTGTGGTACAAGGTGATGTGGTACAAGATGTTTACAGTAACACAAGCAGCTCAGTGTTGCCCTCAACCACATCTGTAATTAAACTACAAAGTGAAATCAGGTTTATCGTATGTCACAGGAAAAAAGATTGGATCTCTTTTTTGATGTTTTAACCAAGGTACCATCATGAGGTAGATATACTTCCTATACAACCTCTTTAATATTAAGCTTAGCACAATGGACATGAACAATCACGAGGCTATCAGATTCTGCCATTTTATCAACTACACACACAGGGCCACAGCAGCAGGCCAAGAGGTCGATGAAGTAAATGGAAACTGTTGTGGTTTCTGCAGACCTGAATTCCTCTAGATAGTATCTTTCATTTCCGAGCAGCACAGCTAGCTGAAGAGACCACATGTATGAATGTGCACTAACCCTAGCCCACACCCATGCTCACAAACACACACACACACAACACACAGTCTGTGTACATGTGTGTGTGCATGCTCGTGCATGAATGTGGTCTGTGTTTGATACCATTCATCATTCCAGGGCGTGCATCACCATGAGCCCGTCCTCAAACTTCTGCCTCCCCTGACTCCTACGGTAATGACATTCCAAGTGTAGTCATCTGGTAAGCCCAAACCTTTCATGTTTACACGACTGTGAGTATCTTGCACCTTCATCGTGTTCGGTTTCCACTAGAAAGACGAAACAAAAGCATTGATCTGATCTCAGTATCACATCTTGCTGTTTCAACACAGCTCTTCATACACACTGTCATTAAAATGAAGAGTTATACAATATACAACATACAGCCTTTAGAGTTTTCTTGGGTGTGCTGTTTAATGGAGTCGTATATTAATGATTTCACTCCTCTAAAGCAAGCCCATTAATAATAAGAATAAGTATGAGCAATAAAAACTGGACTTGGTGAAGCAAGCCCTACTAATAAGTATGAGCAATAACAATCGTCTATCGCCATGATTACAGACACACAAATCTGTCCTTATGTTTAGGCAAGATAGGGCCTGGGCTATTACCAATCTTTGAAATGAAACCACCAAGTCTCTCATTGTTTTGTGTGTGTGTGTGTGTGTGTGTGTGTGTGTGTGTGTGTGTGTGTCTGGGAGGGTTACAGTGTGTGCAGATGTTGGGGGTGAGGGGGTGGGGTGGGGTGTGTGTGTGTGTCAGTCACACACTTTTTTTCTAAGTGTCATGTTTAACGTAACATTTTGATTTGTTCTTCTCCCTCTTCTCTCCAACTCCTTCCTCTCAACCTCCATCTGCCTCTTCAGGCCCCCACCTGAAGAGACCTCCTTTCACTGGAGCTGCAGCTGTTTCAGCTTGTTCTCAGAGAGCCACTGCTCATGTCGAACGATGACAGGGCCTCTCTTCAGAGAGTCCACCTCCGCTGTGCTCCTCTCCTCAGCCACCTGCAGCAGGCTAGCCCTAGCCTGCTTAGCTACCCCCTGGCTGTCAGAGCATGCCTGTAGAGACAAGTCTAGAAGACCATTTCTTACATGCCTCCATCTTTTTGGTCTTTGTAACCTCCAGCAGGCTAGCCATGGCCAGATTCAGCTCCCTCCCTCCCTCCCTGGGCTTGGTTTGCTAGGGCCAGCAGGTGGGAGGTCATCAGGGGGGCTCTCTCCTTCTCCCACTGGTTTCTTTCCTCCTGGAGCTTCTCTGAAGCCTCTTTGGTGCTGTGCTCCAGGTCCAACAGGGTGGCTCTGGTTAGGACCAGATCCTCCTCAGCTGTAGCCTTGGCAAGCAGGGCCTCACTCTTCAGTGTCTTTTGAGAGACCATCTCACTCTGGAAGGCTCTTATTTGGACCTCTGCCTTCCTTTTGACGTTCACCATCTCCAGCAGGGTCACCCTAACCTGGGTGAGTCTCCCCTCCATCTCCCTCTGCTCCTCCAGTTCATAGTTGTTGTTCAGGAGCCTCCTCCTTTCCTGCTCCATCCCATTGAGCTTTCTGTGGAGCCGTTTCTCTCTCCGTCTGCCCTCCTTCACCTTCTCCCTCCATCTCTCTCTTTGCCTGAGCGCTCTTGGCCTCCAGACGCTAGTGCATCCGGCCATACGGGACTTCCTGGCCAACTGCTCTTCCTCCATTTCAGAGTGGAGAGCTGGCTTGACCTCCAGAGGGGCTGCCTTGATCTCCAGGGGGGCTGGCTTCTCACCCTGGAGGGCTGCTTTGACATCCAGGGGGGCTGGCTTCTCACCCTGGAGGGCTATCTTGACCTCCTGGGGGGCTGTCTTGATGTCCAGGGGGGCTGCCTTCACTCCCTGGGGGGCTGCTTTGGCCATAGAGGCATATGAAGCATTGCCTGCTTTAATCTCCAGGGGGACAGTCTTGACCTCCAGGGGGGCTCCCTTCTGTGCCTGGGGGGCTGCTCTCTTGGCCTGGGGGACTGGCCTCCTGTTTGCGGGCCTCTGGGCCTGGTTGTTGACCTGGGGGGCTGCCATGGCTACAGAAACATATGTGGTGGCCTTGTCAGCCCACTGGACCTGCAGGAGCCGAAACAGAGTTGTTGCATAATTCATGGCAGTGGTTACACAAGACTAGTATAACTGCAGAGATGTGTGTGCTTCAGTATAGTCAAGTTTCAGTATAGTTTTTCCAAGGTATTTGATTTCAGAAGTATATCAAAGTCAAAGTCAAAGTGGCTTTAATGTCAATTCTTCACATGTCAAGACATACAAAGGAATCGAGAGGACGTTTCTCATTCTCCCACGGTGAGACAGATAAAGTGCACAGGCACAACAGATAAGACAAGACATACTAAAAGTAAAACATTCAATATCACCAAAAAAATAACACCTATTCATGAGCATTAAAATAGCATTAAATTGTCATACCTTCCCCTGCTTCCTGCGATTCTTCCGATTGATGGCTACAAAATTAAAACCAGAAAGAGGATGTTAAAATTACTTATGAGTTCCCCTATGAGTTCACAGATGACTGTGGGGCTGTTTCAGCCTGCTCCACAGGTGACTGATGTTGAGATTGCGCAACATTGTGATGCTAAATCTCCAATGGTAAAGGTTAACTTCGGCCTCAATGTATGCTAACGTCCATAAGTGTTTACCTTATGACAGTAGTGGATGCTTGTGTCACTCTTCCTGCACTCTTCTTCCAGTCATGAGGAGTTGCAGTGATGCAGGCGTCGCTCTGATATGAAAGTGTCCCGATTGAAGTATTTCACCCTGAGCGTGCGATCTATAAATAGTCGCCTGGGTGTCATTTATATGACGTAAAATGTAATCTCGATGTTTATGATTGTGACGTCATCCGTTTGTCCCTTTAGAACTAAAAATTGCTCATTTGGGTGTTAAATTTGCTCATTTGGGTGCTAAAATTCTAACGATGAATTGCTTGTTCAAACTTCAGTAAGTACACATATACAGTACATTATGTGTATATACATTATAATATAATGTTTGTATTTGTCAAACAAGCAATGTGTATTTGCTGAAGCAAGCCCACTAGTATGAGCAATAACAATATTTGGAAGTGGAGGATAGTACGCAACTGTATGGCTCAGCTCATTGTGCCCCTCTCCTGACCTCTACTGGGCAGATCCAGCACTACACCTACTGTTCATGTCGACCCCTTCAACCTTTAATCAACAAAATGATTACTCTCTGAGTTGCTTTGCAGTCTTTTGACACAAAAGAGACTTTCATGACCAATCAGAACTTGGTATTAAAAGTAGGAGATGTGTGCACAACATGATTACGAATCGGCCAGTTTGTCCAAATTTATTTCAAAGTATATTATTATCAATCCATGATACATCACCTTACTACCCCTCAAATAAATATTACAGTGCAGGCTCTTTTCTCTGACTTATGAAAGAAAAGAAAAGACTTTGACAAGTTCTTCAAAACAAGTCATAGACTCTGAAATTATCAACAAAAATAAATAAACTTAATTTACAAACAAATAAAAGACGTACAGTGAAAAGAATTAAAGATTACATTTTTTTGGTGAAAAAAATGACCTAAAGCACCTTTAACTTTAAATCAAGCCTGTAAACAATTCAAAAACAAAAAAACACCTTCCTACCAAAAATGAACAAAACGAGCAGTAAACAAAAATGCTCGCAAAACCAATTTTATCCATTCAAAATCACATCCTCTGAAAAAGCACAGTCTGAAAAACAGAGTAGCATGGCCTTTAACCAGGTTTCCATGTACTATATATCTCCATCTTGTTGCTCGATGTCCCAGCGGGGATGTAGAGGACTAAGTCAATAAATAATATCTCTCTTCCAAATAAAGTGAGTGCACTGAGAGAAATGACAATGAACTATCAAAAATGTTTTCCAATGAAACTACAGCCTAGGCTCTCAATGAAACTATTGGCCTCGTTCTCATGAAACTGTAGCATTAGTTCCAAATTCACCTACTGTACAGGCCTGGTTCCAAACTGTAGCATTAGTTCCAAATTCACCTACTGTACAGGCCTGGTTCCAAACTGAACAATGACCTTAGCTCTCCTCCCCAGTGTTACCCGTCAGATGAACCACCCCTGCTCAAACACTCAAATGTCTCAGTGCTCAGATCTCTGGGCTAAACATGGGCGAAGCATTGTCTTACGCCAGGTGTCGTCATTCTAGCAAGATCTGTGTCGCCTGAACCACAGTGTGGACGGAGTCGTGCTGTGGGGGTGGGGGAGGGGGAGGGGGAGGGGACCTAATTGAGCACTGCTTCAATAAGGTCAAGGCGAAGAGAGCATCAATCTTCTGTCTGCTTAAGACATATAGGCAACATCCCTGACAATGGGTCTTTGGAAACCACGATGAATTAACACCCTGAGGCCTTAAATCAATGTTAACTCACCAATTTAGCATATGCCATTGACTAGATGTACCAAGAAGCATTCATTACACTATTTCAATCTCCACTTCAGCCAGGGCTGTCCAGTCCCTGTTGAAATCAAACATAAGACGAATGTTTATTGTTCTTCTATGTAATCCCAGCCAACAATCACAGTTTCAGTTGGCTTTGAAAAAACCCTAATCTCTAAGACTTGTGTTCACATTTATCCTTTGCTTTGCCTCCAGGTCTCTCTCAATAAAAAACAGAGGTTGTGAACCTCAGGAGACGTCCGGGTCAAATAAAGGTTTAAGAAAGTGTCATTTCAGTCAGAGATTCTGGAGGCCTCCCTGTGGCCTCTCTGAAGTGCAATCCTTCTTCTTCTTGAACAGGTTCCTGAGTTTCGATGACTTTTTGACCTTTTCTTTATCTTTGTCTTTGCCCTTGTGCCTCTCACCTCTTGTTTCCAGGGGCAACATTTTTGAGGATGGGGCTAACCCCTGGAGAGGTGGCCTGTCTCCTTCCATCATGTCCTTGGGCAGGTCAGGGGTCGTGGCTGTAGTCGCCATTGGAACACAGGACTTCTCCACAATGCTGTCATACACCAGCTGGTTCAAAGGGTCAGAGGTCCGTTGCCATGGCGCCAGGGAGGTCAAGGTGAGGTCAGGCTGTCCCAACTGACTACTTTGAACTGAACTCAATGATTCGGACTCCACAAACTCCTCCCTGGATGTCCTATGTTTGGGCATTTCCATGGCAACGATGATCCTATCCCTGCAGATCTTTCCTGTGGGTGTGTCTATAGAACTGTCAATCTGATCTCTGGATGTATGTCTTCTGTGAGAGCCTGCAGACATCTCAAGTTCTTCTCTCGTCATCTTCCTTGCGGCAGACGTTGAGTCCTTGAGAAAATCTGGCTGTTCCTTGGGCATTCTGCGAGGAGAACTGTCCGCGTGCAATTCCATTTGTCCTCTAGCAAGCATCTTCCTCGAGGGGTTATCCATTAAGAACTCAAGCTCATCTCGAGATATCTTTCTCACCGGGCCGCCAATAGTATCCACCGTTTTGTCCCTGGGTATTCCTCTCAAAAGATAATCTGTAGGAACGTCCCCTTTGTCTCTTGCTAACCTTTTTGAGCCGGTGTCAAAAGACACTCCCATCATCTCCCGAGATAACTTCCTGGAGACAGTGTTCAACGGAAGCTCAAAATCATCTCTGAGCATCTGTCTTGACGCGCTGTCCATCGAGAAACCCATCATATCTCTCGATATTTTTTTTCTGGTCTCCACATCTGTTGAGGCTCCACGCTCATCCCTCAGCATCATCCTGGCTGTGTGGTCCAATGAAATGTTGCCGCTATCTCGAGATATCTTCCTTGAAGCAGTGTCCATGGAAGGGTCGATCTCGTCCATAGATGCCTTTTCTATGGGAGTGTCTGTGGAAGACTCCATTTTGTCTCTCATCGTCTTTCCTGTGGCCATGTCTGCGGAAGCATCCAGTTCTTCTCTGGATATCTTGTGGATTAGGGGTTCCAGTGAAGCATCCAGTTCTTCTCTGGATATCTTGTGGATTAGGGGTTCCAGTGAAGCCTTCAGTTCTTCTCTGGACATCATGTGGATTGGGGGTTCCAGTGACGCTTCCACTTCTTCCCTGGAGATTTTTCTCACTGGGGTGTTGGCGAACATCTTAATTTCATCGTGGAAGACCTTGCGAGGGGACGAGTCAATGGTGGTGTTAGGAAACATTCTGCCGACAGAAGGGGTGGTCATGAAGTCAGAGTCTTTGAACATCTCCTGAGGTTCCCTATGAAGAGAGTGAGAGAAGGGGGAATAAAGGACGGGAGAGGGGGTAGAGAAAGAAAGAGAGAAGAGATAAAGATACATTCTGTTAATGTGTAGATCATTCTTATACAGCATAAAGACTGAATTCAATGATATAGCTGTGTAGCTGTTGGTGTTGTCATCTTTGACGTACTGTCTCCTCTGCGGGTTGATGAAGAGCTGCTCCTCTTCCTCAAAGCAGGGGAGCGGGGCTCGGCTGGGGATCAGGATGTCCGGGTCGGAGGAGATCATGTTGGGGGGCTGGCCCATGTGGCCGGGGCGACGGGACCGACACACAGTAGGGCCTCCCCGAGACCGAGGGGAACGCTTCATTGGAGGAGCTGGAGGAGGGTCATAGAATCACTCCATCCTAACATATAACATGATTGTACATGACGTCAGGGTTCTCCCCTCATTTTTCATGTCAAAATGTTGCTAAAAATGCAGCTATAATACTGAATTAACTGAGGAACATAATACTGCTTTCACTTTCATTTTCGCTTTTAACAAACAGTGTTATTGGCAATCAAAGATAGTTACTCTATCATTACTAAATATCAGTTTCATTTCCTCTGAATGGTTTACAGACTTGGCAGAGCCAAGCGCCCCACTTACATTCTTTGTGGAGAACCCTGGATGTTCTGAGAGCATCCTCCTTCCCACAATGAGACATTGTATGGCCCCATATTGACTCTGACTCTTTGTCGAGATTAATACATCGGTGTTTGTATCCAATGCTTCAAAACATGCCCTTCTCATTGTTTACAGTTGGTGTTGCTTTTATCCAGTGTGTTTACTACATACATCCTCATTGGATCTGAGAAGGTGCTGTACAAACTTTTTGTTGGGTAGTTGAAAGAAAATGAGAGTCTTATTATGGTAGCGGATTAAGTTAGAGATGGTTAGGTTGGTTGGTTGGATAGAATGTTAGAACATAACAAATTAACTCATTCACATACCAGGGATCTGTTGTGAGATGGTCGATACACTGTCTTCCAATAGATCCTCCACCGACCCGTGTACCGACCCGTGGGAGGGGAATGGGGGGACGGAGACCCTGGGCATTACCACCCAGTTGTGGTCGGAGTAGAGGGTGGCAGTCAGACTGGCTAGGCCAGAATTTCGGAGGACGGGGAACCCAAACAGCCGCTCGATCTGCTGCCAGCGGTGGAGACGTTCCCGCAGGCAGGCCGTCACCTCCGACAGGGAAGTCCTGGAACAGGATGACGTATATATATGTGTCAACTCCGGAACACGATGTAGATGTCAGAGCCGTCACATCATACACACTTAACAGCAACAACAACAACAGTGGCTTCTCTACACACACACACACACACACACACACACACACACACACACACAAACACACAAACACACAAACACACACACACACACACACACACACACACACACACACACACACACACTTCGTTACTGTGGAACCACTCCCACAAATCATCTCCGTAACACCAGTCAGTGTCAACTCCATAACATTCTACAATAACGGAACAGAGGTGGTGGTGGTCTGGGTTTGGTAGATGCTAAGTGGGATCCTTGGAATGACTCCCATACCCTATCCATAACCCAAACCGAAACCTAACATTAACCCTTACTCACTTGGCCTCCAGGATCTTGTGGTCGACCTGGTCCAGAGAAGAGCTGTGGGCCACGTGTAGAGTCCCCAGGACTGAACTCCTCTTCTTATTTATCTTCTCTGCCTGGAGAAGACACACAGACACACACACGCAGTCACACACACACAGACATTTAAAATACCTCTAGAAAGAGTGGAAAATCTCTCTCTGCACCCAATCAATCCACCCATTGATGATATATGGATTGATTGGGTTACTTTAGGACCACGGCCATTTCCCTGACCAGGAAAAACACTGGACCCTAGTTACAGCTACTCATAGCCATACGCAAACAATAAATAAAACCAAACATTGATGGATGTATTGACAGTTTCACTTCTCCCTCCTACCTCCTCCTTGGCAGTTTTGAGCTGTAGCTCTGCGCCCTGCTTCTTGACGTTGTAGTACTGGACCTCCACCTCATGGGTCAGCTGTAGCCAGAGCTGCAGGGCCTCGCTGACTGACCAGTGGGCCACCATGTCCTTCTCAGCCTTCTTCAACGCTCCACGCACCTATACACAGCAAAGGACAACACAGGAAAGGGGTAAAAAAAAATGCACAATTTATTGACCTTTGACCCTTAACCTTTTGGATGGCGGTAATGTCCCTCATTTCCTGTTATTGGTGAAAGTAGCCTTGTAAAGCTAGCTACTGTAGGTCTCCTGAGTGCGAGCGAAAGCCACCTAGAATAAGCCCAGGAAGTTATTTCCGACTGAAAATAGGCACTCTCAAGTTCTCACCTACACAACACAGGACGGGACATGGAATGGGTTACACACATGTAGTAAGAGTAATAAACACTAGAGATTGTACTCCCCTAAATTAACTGTAGGCAGTTTTCCTGGACACAGATTAATCCCAGTCCTGGACTAAACCACATTGTCAATAGAAGATGCATTTGACGAACGATTACGCTTAATCTGTGTCTGGGATAACCAGCCCTGTGAGTGTGCAATGAATAGGAAAGATAGCAGGTCCCTTCTCTAGGACTAGAAGTTGAGGCTGGTGGAGGTACAAATGATACTGTTCCTCATTCCATGCATTATAATGAGCCCATCCTCCGGGATTTCTACCTCCACCAGCCTCCCCTGGTGTGGCCATATCGACAGACATACAGAATACTTGTTTTGTCTTCATAATTTTAAAATGACCTTGTGATAGTTGTACCTGTTCCAGCTCTTCTTCTGCGTATCTCAGCCTGCTCAGTTCACTCACAGCGCCCTCTCTCTGTTGGTGGAGGCGGTGCGCCTCCTCCTGCGCTCCAATGATCTCATCTCTCATCTTCTCCTCCAGGTTCTGTTTGGCTTCTGCCACGTTCCGCTTCTCCTCCTGGGCAAGCTCCAGTCTGGGAGCGTGCACACACACACACACACGTTAGCAATCACACGTGCACACACGCACGCACGCACACGCACGCACGCACGCGTCACCGTCACTCACTGTCCCTGTAGTTCTCGGAGGCTCAGCTCAGCCTTCTGCAGACCATCCAGGTCCTTCATCATCCTGGAGATGTGGATCTTGCTGTTCTTGTTCTGGACCTGGGCGAACCAGCAGCCTCCCACACCCATCACCACCGACACGATCAGCACAAGGTCCTTCATGTAGTTATGAGGGGGTCCTGAGGGGGAACGACAGCCATGTGAATGCCAACAACAGCCACAGGAATGCCTAGCCCCCCCCAGGTGTATATGCTGACATATTGACTGTTAAACGTGTGAGGTGAATGGAAGGTATGTGTGTGTGTGTGTGTGTGTGTGTGTTAACTCACTTCAGATGATCTTGTTTAGAACACGCGTGTTCAGTGTGTCTGTGTCCGTCCGTCTGTGTCTGTGTGTGTGTGTGTACACGTACGTGTAAGGGGTCCGAACAGCACCACGTCAAGCGCTTTGATGTTGAGTTTCTGTTTGTCTCTCTGGTCCAGGATCTTCAACTGGGCGCTCATGAATGACGGCTCATTGGCTGCAATCCTACACACAAAGCAATAAGACCAGCACTGATTGGCTAAGGTTTCCATAGATACAGTATATAGCTGGTTACTAGTAAGTGACATACAATCAAGTGTCCTGATTGGGCAGAATGGTGAGAGAGTTTCACCCCGAAATGTTCTGATTGGATGTGCTCACCAGGAAGTGTTGCAGCGGAGTTTCTCATTGGTTGTTCTCACCTGGGGAGGGTGTTTCCATTGACTCTAAAGTCTTTGAAGTTTTTCTCGTACTGTGGCAGCTCGACAAAGTCTCTCAGCCAACGAAGAACCTCTTCCTGAGTCCAGTTATGCACTGAGAGAGAGAGAGAAAGAGAGGGGGGGGGGGGAAGAGAGAAGAGAGGGGGGGGGGGGGGAGAGAGTTGTAAACAGGGCGACGGATACACATATGAAGTCATTACACACACACACACACACACACATATCCTACCTTCAGAGGCCTTCCATCCCCCCCACAGCTCTTCTATCGTGATGTGTTGGTCCTCTCTGTGGAGGTTGCTGTGTTTGTTGGTCTGTTGCTGCTTCATGTCCTCTATAATGAACTACAGCCAAGACACACACACACACACACACACACACACACACACACACACACACACACACACACACACACACACACACACACACACACACACACACACACACACACACACACACACACACACACACACACACACACACACACAGGATAAGGAATTCATAAAGCTCAGTCAATTAGCATAAAAAAAAAAGCATAAAAAGCATAAGGTTAGGGGTCACGCACAAACACATACACACATGCGCACGTAGTACATTTCCACACCACTTTTGGCCAGTGTATGTTTTTAACTCATAAACATGCACTCATGTTTTAATTTGGGGATAGAATTGGCTGTGTGTGTGTGTGTCCACTGTCTTGGTATCTGCCCTGGCTGTAACAGGACCCTTCATGCGATGGACACAGGAATCCTAGGCCTGTCTTCTGATGAGCAGACCCCTCCCCTCCAGTCTCCTTGGTAACAGAAACCCGAGCCCTGGGATCCTCTACCCCACCCTGAGACGACATTCTGGAGTGTCCCGACATTGAGTTCTAGTTCCAGAACCACCCCCAAACGTTATAGAGTTACAGACAGACGGACAGGAAAACTAACAGACAGACAGGACAGCTAACAGACAGACAGAAAAACTAAGACAGAGAGACAGACAAGAAAACAAATAGACAGGCAGAAAAACTAACAGACAGGCAGACAGGAAAACTGACAGACAGACCTGCACGCGCACGCACACACACACAAACAAACACACACACACACACATTACAGTGACATGGGCACCAATGCTACACCCTCTCAAGAGTCAGCCTCAGTTTTCAACTGGCCAACCTGCATGAATACACAGCAGGTCAAAGGTTCAAAAGGAAAAGAAGAGGCTACTTCTTACCTCCATGCTCTCCTCCACCTCGATCCCTCCATCCTGGTCGTCGTCCATCTCTCTGTGGATGTGTCTGAGGGCCTCCAGGCTGAAGCGGTCCGCCTCGCCCATACAGGGGGGGGAGACCAGAAGGCATGGGTCTATGGAGGGAGGTGGGGGGGGGTTACAATCATTAACTAACCCTTGCTCTTGTGTGTGTGTGTGTGTGTGGGGGGGGGGGTGTCATCAAGAGCATGCTTCATCATACTTCACATCACACCAATGGAAATAAAAATATTAATGAGCAGATATATGAGGACATATGGAAATATGGGGCATAGGAAAACTAAATAAAAAGTCCAGTGTGTGTGTGTGTGTGTGTACGGAGTGGTTGATTTACAATATTTGTCATGACTTATTGATTAGCTCTGCATACGAGCTCAACTAAGCCTGGTGCAATGGTGAGGTTTTGCCTGACCGGTTTCTCCTTGGTCATGAAGTAAAGCACTGGTCGCCAACTCCCGGTCCAGGGGAGGCTAGTGGAGGTTGAAATTGGAGGACAGCCTCATTTTACCTCAATGGGTCAAAAACCCAAACCACATCAAAGAATCCAGCACGCTCTCCTACTTCAAACGATCCCACAAAACCCATCTTTTGCTTTTAATCTTTTTTATCTACCTATTCTTGTTCTCTCCATGGAATGTAGTGTCTTTGAGTACAAAGAAAAGCGCTACACAAAATAAATGCATTATTGTTATTATGTATGGCATGGAATGAGAAATGGTGTGTTTGATACTATTCCTCATTCCATTCCATGCATTACAATGAGGTCCTCAGGACTTCTACCTCCACCAGCCTCCCCTGGTGACATGTAAACGAAGCTATAGGATTGCCAGAGTAAATACTTAAGGAATAACTCACACCTAGTCATCCTCACAGGGGTCAAATGTGAAAGGTATTGGGGTCAGGATCACTGTCAAAGCATCTACAACAGCAGAGAGTCTTCAATGGCACAGGGGAGGCTGGTGGAGGACAGGCTCATTGTAATGCATGGAATAAGGAATGAGGAATGGTATGTTTGATACCATTCCTTATTCCATGCATTACACTGAGCCCGTCCTCTGATTTCTACCTCCACCAGCCTCCCCTGTGCCATTGAAGACTGTGTGTCTTCAATAGTGTGTGTGTGTGTGTGTGTGATACCATTCCATGCATTACAATGAGCCTGTTCTCTGATTTCTACCTCCACCGGCCTCCCTGTAGCTCTCCAGGATCAGGGTTGGTGGTCACCAGGGGAGTAGTCTACTAGTCTACTAATTCCAAATGTCCTCTATACTTTTCAATGAGGAACATTTAGAATGCGATTATTTGACTGAATTGAAATGGAATTGAACCCTAACCCCTGGTGACCACTGATCCACTCTCTGGCCGCTACCCGTCTCCACCCAGACCTGTAGGCTTACACCAGCAGGCCAACATAACTGTCATTCATCATTATAGGTGTTGATATAACACAAATTTCTCCCACATCAATGTTTCCCAACAGTGATGACTCGTACAAGCGTGTCAGATATCCGCTGAGTGCGCAAAAGCGCTCCTAAACAGTGAACAGTTTCTCCGTGTCCCCGAGAGACCCCGCTTAACCCTTGCCGTCGCAGGTGGCGCCGATCATACGGTGAGGCGGACGGCTTACCTGCCCAGTCGAACACCGCTCTCTCGCCGGGGAAGGCGAACCCTTGGTGGTCATCGTTTTGATGGTCCCTACTGTCAGTGCCCTGCACAGCCGCAAAGAGCACACCGTGGAGCAACACGAGCAAGGCCGGGGAGAGGAGCAACATCGCAGGGGTTAAGTGCAACTTGCACTCCCGGGTGGAGCGGACAAGATCCACAAAACACATGTACACAAACCGACCCCCCTCTTGACGATGCCACCACCGTGCGCAAAAAGTGTTACGCGATCGTTGGCGGCTATTAACGGCACCGCCGAGGCGAGATGTGACGCTAATGAATATGTTGAGCAACTAAACCTAGAGGATTAGAACATTCGGTAGCAGTATACAACTCAAACGTGACATAAAAACTCCATAAAGGGGCATAATTCCAACATCACCCAAAAGACTCGCCCACAAACGAAGTTCGAAAAACGTATTTCCAAACGGGATATTCGTGCGTAATATTGTCTCCCACCAAAGATCCAAAGGATAACTTCAAACTGGGTCCAGACCAACACTTTTAATTAACGAATAATCCATCAACAGAATACTCCCGTTTGCTGTCGAGTTAGAATCCAACAGCGGGTCACTGCTTTATCTTTAAAGAGATGTCAACTCAACTCTCCGTACTTTTCCACATTTCTGTCGCTGTCCCTCTCTCCTTCCCGTCCGGAGTGCGTCGAGTCGTGACGCGTCTGAGCGTAATTTACACACACACACACACGGACCATACAGTTGTCCTAACAGCTTGCACAAACACCTCGGAACACGGAATCTCATTCCTGGACGACACTGCGAGAGCTGGATCTTTGTGCGCGTGAGAGCACAGGCGCACCGGTCTCAACGTTTACGCATGTTCACAGATCCAAGTGCTATACGGATGGTCTTAACCGGTGATTATGCAGCTGTTGATGCGGCTTCTCTGATATCTGTATGCTATGTGATGCAAAGTTACAAAGTTGTATATGCCTGCATTCCTCACACACACGTGCACACAATCTCTCTCTCTCTCACTGACCTATGGGTTGAGCAGAGTGAATGAGCGGACACACACATGCGCTCTCATGGTAACAGAAACAGTGTCGGTTTTCGCTCCGGCAACCCCCCCCCCCAGGTCTAAAAATAAAGAGGGCAGGGTTGACCTTTACCCTATGGAGCATGCGCAGGTGTCTGTCAAAGCCCTTTGAGAGGCAGGCAGACAGGTGTGTGTGTGTTTGTGTGTACAGCACAGCAGATAGCTTAGTATACAACCACACACAAATAAAATAAAAAAGACAAACAAACTTCAACTTTTTATTTCTTGACCTTTCTTTTGCCAACACTGTCACATTTGCCTTTATAGAGTGATGAGCACAATCAGACAGAGAGAGAGAGAGAGAGAGAGAGAGAGAGAGAGAGAGAGAGAGAGAGAGAGAGAGAGAGAGAGAGAGAGAGAGAGAGAGAGAGAGAGAGAGAGAGTTTCCCCTGGTCCACCCTTCTAAGACAAAAGTACTAATGAAACAACTCTTTCTATCCGCCTTGCATGTTGTAGAAAAGCTGCCTGTCAAGGTCCAAAGCATGAAAAACACACAAAGTAAAAAAACAACAACCAAAAAACAGACACTGTCATTTGGCATGTTAAGAGTACGGTTATTATTTTAGTTCTGAAGCCATAGGAAAACACGTGCAGTCAGTCAGTGGAGGCTGGTGGAGGTAGAAATTGGAGGACAGGCTCATTGTAATGCATGGAATCAAATGAGTAATGGTATGTTTAAAACCATTCTTTATTCCATTCCATGCATTACAATGAGCAATGTCCTCCAGTTTCTACCTCCACCAGCCTCACCTGGGATCAGTGCTGACCAATCCTGGTCCCAGTAAGATACAGTGTGTTCTGGCTTTAGTCCTAGCCCGGAACAAACACTACCACATTCAACAAGTCAAGCAAGTGAGGCTGGTAGAGCTAGAAATCAGAGGACGGCTCATTGTTATTCAAGGGAAGGAATGAGGAATGGCATCAAACAAGTGTGTCATTCCATTCCAAGCATCATAATGAGCCCCGTCCTCTGAGTCCTACCTCCACCAGCCTCCCCTGAAGTCAAGGGCTATGTTTGAATACCTTCAAAATGCCTCCTTCCTCCCTCCAGGAAATCACAGATCTAACGTGACTGGATTGGTCAGAGCAAGCTTTTCATTGCATTGCTTCCAAACGATCAAGTCAGGTCAGGTCAGTGATTACTTCAAGGAAAGGATGGACAAAAGACAGAAAGAGTATCTAGTATTCAAACAGGGCCTAGGTCCTGATGAATGGCAAGTTAGCTGAATTGGCCGTGTTGGTGCCTGACTGAAACCGAAGCCAGATAATACTGCAGGTTTCCCGGGGGACCCGGATTGGTGACCCGCATGCGTAGGGACCGGTACGAGCAAAGCACTGCGCAGATTCGCTAACAGTGATCGCGTAAATTAAAAAAAAAATTAAAAATAGTTGTTTCATTGCAAACAGATGGGTGGATTCTGCGCAGCGCCCTTCTCAGACCCAATCCTCTCAGACAGACACACAGGCCGACTGAAGGTAGAGGACGAGACACTGGCACCTGGGTGTCAGCATGACCCAACACGGGCTAAGGCAATATGAGTGGTTTGTGTTTCTGTAACAGGGGAGGAAGGACATGTTGTTGGCTGAGAGAAACACCGCCCAATACCAGAGAGGACGGTGTTTCTCTAGAGGATCCCAGGCCAAGTTTAGTTGTGTAGCTTATAACGGTTACAGGCCATGGTAAGGGATTGAGTTTGAGATCCACCCCTCGTGTGTTTGCAGATCTGAGGAGATTGCATAGGTGTGAGTACTAAGGCAACAGGTCTACTTGGCCTACGGATAGGCCGAGTTGAGCCATCGTAATATTGCTTACACCGGCACAGTGGCGCTTCCATCTGTGAACACCAAGGGGGTAGGAGCCAAGGGAGTAGGAGCCCAAGGGAGCAGACTAGGGACTGAATGGAACCAAGCCTTGGGGACATTCCTCATGGGAAGTGATTTCTTGTGATGACCCTAACCTTAACCCTAAGCGCAAACCTTAACCCTAACCCTTATCTAACCCTAACCGTTTCTTAAACATCAGTGGGGTGACGTCAGAGTCGGGCCGTCCCAAGCATCCCACTTAGCATTTACCAAAGCCGAGTGACCGACGTTTGTAAAAACAGGTCAACTAATAACTCACACAGAGTTTATCGATGGGGCATTAACCAGGAAGAAGAGGAGCACTAAGATGCCAAGATGAGAATAAACAACAATGTTTACAAAAAACACAACTTTGTTAAAAAAAACAAAAAACAAATAAGGAGATCAGTTTGACTCTGTTACTTTACAGCATAGCAGTAACCTGTTCCCATAGCAACAGAGCAACCATCCCTTTCAACGTAGTACAGCACCAATGATGAAATAGGCCACACCTCCTCGAGGTCACAGACCAACCCCAAAAGTGTACACTGTTTGGCAATCAAGTTCAAGAACATTGAACAACGACCTTTGTACACAAAGTGAACATTGTAGGGTATACTGTAAAATCGCTGCTCTCACTCTCACACACACACACACACACACACACACGATTCCCTCATTGACAAAACAAACAACAAAAAACAAACACCAATTGGTTGCTAGGTGACCTACAAATTGATCGTTAAGGCAGTTCGTAATGATTTAAAAGTAATGGTGACACAGTGGTGACACGTTCAGGCGACAGTGAGGGTTTACGCAAACCTACGACGGGAGTTGTGGGGCTAATTTTGGAAAGGTCAAAGGTTATATTGAGAAGTGGGGCTGGAGAAAGGTTGAGGACAGTGCAGAGATGCGGGGTGTGCTGTTCCAGCCATGCACTAACACACACCTGACTTAGTTCATTAAGCAGGGAGGGGGGGGGGGGGGGGGGGGGGTCACGAAGCAAGATCAATGAGTTAACCAGCCAACTCTCCAAAACATCAGGAAATAACCGTTTTATATCGTTATAATCATCACAGTTGATAAAAAAAATAAAAAAAATAAACAAACTCATATTCAAGTTTAGCAGTCTTAATAAACTGGAAAATCAAGATGCATCTGCTGGCTAATTTAGTGGTCCTCCTTTCTGGAACAGGCTACTGATGTCTTAATGCTGGGATGGAACAACAGCCTGTTACACACAGTAGCTCACCAGTCAGGAGTTGGTCACCGCTGCATTGGAAACAGGAGAAACTAAAAGGACCTTTCTATCGAACCAGCACCCCATTGACAGCCGACTAGATAATAAAACCTAAAACTGACTCTAACCTTAACCAAACCCTTAACCAAAGCCCTTAACTCTATCCTTAACCTAACCCGTAACTCTATCCTTAACCAAACCCTTATCCTTAACCAAACCCTTAACTCTATCCTTAACCAAACCCTTATCCTTAACCAAACCCTTATCTTTAACCAAACCCTTATCCCTAACCTAAACCAAACCCTGAACTGCAACCTAAACCAAACCCTTAACCAAACCCTTGTCCCGAACCAAAATGTAACCAATTTGGAGATTAAACATCAGTTTGCTGGTCAGTCGAGTCGCCTTAGTTTCCCCCATTGGAAACACAGCTCAGGTGTAATGCAGAGAAACCATACCTCTGCACCCAACAGGACAACACTTAAATCCCCCTCAACTTTGACCCAAAAGAGAATCCAGGGGCTCTGGGTTAGAAGCCAGGTGCAACTTCATCTGAACTTAGCATACTTGTGCTGGATCAGAAACGACATCTGTTGACACGACCGTAGCTGACTGGCACTCAAATGAAACTGCTGCTTGATGGTGAACCCCCCCCCCCCCCCCCCAAAAAAATAAGAAAATAATGACCAGACTACATTGTGTAACGTAAAGCTTTAGCTACATCAGACGAATAGGCTATGGTGTGTTTAGAGAAAGTGGCAAGAGAAAAGAGTCTCCCATAGGTAGTGGTTTTTTAAGGCAACGCAATTCAAATGACACTGTAGCTTAAGTTTTAGCAGAGTGACTTAAATTGCAATGTGGTTTAGCTTAAGGCTATCTTAGCTATTTGAGTTAGCGATGTAGCGTTCGGTCGGCTAGTTAGCACTGTGGCGACGGTTTAGTTTGATTTCTCTGTTGTCCATGCTAATGTTCCATCAGTCAGGGTGGGTTCGGTGGGGGTATCGCAAGGCTAAAGGCATACATGGTGTTTTAAAGCTCTTCTTTAAAGACTTCGACCCAATCCCAAACAGACACATAGCCCCTACAACCTACGTCAGTGATCCTCACTCTTGGCGCTTCAGAGCCGCAGGCTTTTGCTCCCAGCTCAGCAGTGACACACCTGATTCAGGGTAATCAAGGTTTTGAATATCAGTTGATTAGTTCAATCGGGTGTGATACACCACTAGAATGGGACAAAATCCTGGACCCACTGTGGCTCTCCAGGACCAGGATTGAGGGTCACTGACCTACGCACTTGAGTAGATCTAAGAGGACTGAATAGTGCGCTAAATGACACATATTCCAATTATTCAAATTCCACGATGGTGGAACTATTAAAATATTGCTAACACCAAGAAGACCCAGACAGGTGATGACACACATTCAGAAGGGAAGATGGAGATATTGCGACAAAATCATGTTCTCAGACACTTCTGGCCAATATGCTTGTCAAACGTGGCCTTGGTGGACGAGGTTTATAGCCACATTACTAATACCTCTCAGATCGAGTGGGTAGGCGGTTGGGTTAACTCATTTAGTGCCACAGGTGAATAAAGTCGCCCAAATTGTCAACATACTAGAGTGCCAAGGGTGACTTTATTCAACCAAAAATGCATAAAATATGATGCTTCATTTCGGAAGCAATCAAAGTATTGTTGCTAGGTAAACGCCACATAAAACACTTGGCACTCTAGGTGGTGAGTGTTCCGGAATTCTTTGGCAGTTAGTGAGTTAAAGGGATCGATTGGGTATCGAGCGTTCCTGTAAAAACACAACTTGATTAGAAATCCCAGGCCTTGGTCTGAGACCCTCCCAAATACACTGATAGTGAACACAACAACTTATACATACGTACAAAAACATATTTAAAAAAAGGTCTGGTAAGAGACTGATCGATTAAGGCAGTCGGCCTAGAAATCCAGATTAGGAGTGTGTCCCGATAGTCTGAGAGCGGCGTCCTCCTCTCATCCTCTCCTTAATTTGCGCTGATTTAAAACAAAGAAAGGATTGGTGGAAGCAACTGCTCTCAAACATCAGTGCAGATGACGGAAAGTAAAGAAGAAGAGGAAGCGACTCTAGACGATTGGGACGCACCCTCTATCCTTCCCCCAACCTCCTCTGAGCTAAAACTCTCAAAGGGGGGGGGGGGTTGATAAAAACAATCAAACAAACTATTTGGTAACAAAAGTGTACGTACTTACTTACTATACGTTATAATACAAAAACGTGAAAATGTACCTCAGCTAAAGCTTATAAAATATAAGAATAAAATAATAATATAATAATAACAGTCCTTGGTCCGAAAAAAAACCCTATGTTACGATAATAACATTTTCCCCAACTTGGTTTCCCTTGCACACGACGGACACATCACGATGGCCTTGTTCGTTTCAAATAACCTCGGTTGAACGAACAACGAGCGGAGATAAACGGCGTTCTCGTCTGAAACTCGTAAAAAGAAAATAAATGCTTCTCTTACGAAATGAGACGTCCGTGAGAGTTGGCCGATCACGATTTGATGCATCGTGGTCTGACACTACCACTTCTCTCAGAGAGGAGTCCATGCAGTAGCATCAGGCTGTCATGTCCACAAATGTCCTCAGGGGGCGCCAACGAGAGAGGGAGGATGATTCCTGTCCAATGTCTTTGTATCGGAACCTCTCTTACACTCTATCGCTCACTCGCACGCACGCACACACACACACACACACGCACAAATCCCCCCTCTCCCACACACACACACGCACATATACCCTACGTTATGAAGACACCGACATCGTCACTGACATCCCCGACACGGACGATGACGACATGCTATTGGTGGAGCCGCTTGTGGCGTATCCCCCCGGCCCTCCGTCCCCCAGCCCGCCCAACGAGGAAGAGGAGGAGGGCGAGGACGACGAGGGCGAGGACGAAGAGTTGCTGTGGGCTCGGAGGATGGCGCCCGCTGCGCTGCAGTGGGGGCGCGGGCCCGGTTCGGGCGTGTAGGTGAAGGTGAGGGCGGTGGAGTAGATGATGCCGTCGTTTCGGACCAGGGTGACGGGCACCTGAACCGGCTGGCGGACCCAGCGCCAGCCCTCCCTGAAGGCCGAGATGTCCGGGACCACGCAGAGGACGCTCTCGCCACACCTGGGGGAGAGAGGGAGAGGAGGGGGGTTAGAGGGGGAGGAAGGCACGCACACATATACACACACGCACATTGGACTTGAAACACACATTTATTTAGTTTTTAGTTTTCCTCCATATGTCCTTATATGTATCTGCTCATTAATATTTTGATTTCAATTGACGTGGTGTGAAGTATGCTGAAGCATGCTCTTGATGGTGTAGACGTGCGTCGACAGTTAAAGGGATGGTGTTTGATCACTTAAAAGGGATGGTTCAGACTATTTTCATGGTAAGATACATTTTCACAGAATCATGAAAATAGTGCTCTATTTTATGAATGACACACACACACGACAGAGGGGGAGGGGATCTGAGAAGTACACTCGCACACAAACAGACAGACACACACGATGCTCTCACCAAATCTAGGACAAATACACAGTTGCCACCACATAAATTCTCACTCACTCAGCGTCACACACACACACACACACAAACACACACACACACACACACACACGCACAGACACACACACACACACACACACACACACACCTGTACATAGTGTCAGCCTCCACATCTCCAAACCACACTCTCAGATCCGGGGTGAAGTTCTGTCCTGTCAGCTCCAACATGGCCACATCCCCTCCTCCATTCAACTAAGGACAAAATAGACAGGGTGAGTATGAGTGTGTGTGTGTGTGTGTGTGTGTGTGTGTGTGTGTGTGTGTGTGTGTGTGTGTGAGTGTGTGAGTGTGTGAGTGTGAGTGTGTGTGAGTGTGTGTGAGTGTGTGAGTGACGCTGAGCGAGTGAGAAGTTATGTGGCGGCAACTGTGTAATCTGTAGTTTTGAACTGTGTATCCAGATCCTAGATTTGGTGAGAGCATCCTGTGTGTGTGTGTGTGTGTGTGTGTGTGTGCACGTCTCTGATCCTCTCCCTCTCTGTCAGATGTGATGATCGTGTGTGTGTGTGTGTGTGTGTACCATGTCTCCTCCTTCATTCAACTAAGGAGAGAATAAATAGGGTTAAAGTGTGTACGTGTTACCTGTAGAGTCTCCACCACAGGGACAGGTGTGTAAGAGAGTGTGTGTGTGTGTGTGTGTGTGTGTGTGTGTGTGTGTGTGTTAGACAGAGATTTCAGTTGTAAACAGAAGGCGACTGATACACATGAAGCAATTACGTGTACACAAACACGTCGCACACAGAAGTCTTATGGCAATGAGAAGAGGTCGGTATGTGTGTGTGTGTGTTACCTGTAGGCTCTCCACCACAGGGACAGGGGTGACAGGGGAGGGGACAGGGCCCATGCCTTCATAGAAGGTGTACTCTGCCTTGTCAGTGCTGATGATAGTCCAGGAAGCTCCGTCGTTGATCATCTCCTTATTGGTCTCTTTGGGACAGGGCGTGGCCTGGGGGGAGGGGATGGGAATGTGGGTTTTAACTTGACGTGAAGTAGGACATAAACCTGTGCGTGTGTGTCAAGGTTATTTTTGTTTTCTTTTTTTGGTGTATTTTCGTGTGTGTATTTGTGTATGCGTGCATGTGTGTGTGTATGTATTTGTGTATGTGTGTGTGTGTATGTATGCATACATTGGTGCATGTGTGTGTGTGTTTATGTATGCATTTGTGTATGCGCGCATGTGTATGTGTGCATGCATGCATGTATTTGTGTGTGTGTGTGTGTGTGTGTGCATGCATACATTTGTATGTGTGTGCATGCAGGTATTTTTGTGTGTGTGTGTATCCATGCATGTATTTGTGTGTGCGTGCGTGCATGCATGCATTTGTGTGTGTGTGTGTGTGTGTGACCTGGAACTGGATGATCCTCTCCTGGGACAGACACAGGTACATCCTCTCTGTGTCTTTCAGGTAGAAGGCACACTTGTGGAGCTGGGAGACGGGGTCGTCGGCGTCCATCAACGCTGTCTGCTTGTCAACCTTACGGATCACCTGGAGGGACGGACGGACGGACGGACACACACACACACACACACACACACACACACGATGCTCTCATTACATCTAGGTGACACACTTGTACAGTAGCACCACATAACCACATGTTGTTTATTGCAGGCTCTCCTTCTCTCACACACACCATAACATCTCTTCCTTTCGGCCTCTCTCTCAACAGGGCTTCTGCACTGCTAAAATCACACGCGCTGCTAAAACCACACACACACACACAGACACACAGACACACACACACACACCAGTCGTGGTAGGGCCATGCCGGTGACGGAGCACACCAGCTTCACTGTCTGTCCGTAGTGGATGTATCCGTCCCTCACTGCAAACTCCTCTCCCTCAGACTCCTCTTCATCCACTAGACACACACAGACACACACAGACACACACAGAATCAGTGTTTCAGGTCATTGCTTTTTGTTGGTGTCAGTGTTATTGTGTTCCTCCATTTTGTTTTGCTTTGTTTACGCTGGTGCCAACAACATCTGCATCACCATGGCAATGAAGCAGAGAGTAAAGAAAATTGAAGACTCACAGGAGGCGGATGGAGAAAACGAGGGAGTAAAGAAGGGAGGAGGGTCACTCACGGACGACACAGAGAAGGGAGGAGGAGAGATGAAAGAGGGAGGGAAGAGAGAGGGAGGGAAAGGGGTGACTCACAGAGGTGGATGGAGAGAACGAGGAGGTAAAGAAGGTAGGACAAGAGGAGACGAGGGTCACTCGCAGATGACAGACAAAGAAGGAGGCGGGATGGAAGAAGGGAATGAAAGAGGGTGACTCACAGAGGTGGATGTAGAAGGCGCCCCACTGCTGGGAGCTGGCGTGGAAGTTCCCCCCCTCCACATGGAGGTAGCGCGTGCTGACCGTCTGTGACCGCAAACGGTTGAACAACGCCACTTTGGTCCCTGACGCTATACACACTGGAGAGAGAGAGAGAGGAGGGAGGGAGGGAGGGGGGAGAGAGAGTGGGGGGAGAGAGACACAGACACAGAGAGACCATATCATTGCACCCAGTCACTTCACAGCAATCTAAGCAAAAAAAACAGCAAAGCAAATTTAGCAACAGTTTCGTAACCATAGCGATGCAAGTTATTGCACAATGCATAGAGTAGACAACTAGCATGTGTACATGGCATTGTGTGAGGTCATCTTACATGCATGTGTGTGTAATTGTGTGTGTATGTGTGAATGCCTGCAAGCATATGTGCATACATATGGTATGTTTGGGTTTGTGTGTGTGTGTGTGCCTACCAGGGTCTTCACGAATTCCTTTTCCATTCCATCAATTCCGGAAAGTGAATTGAATTCCAATTCCATAATTGAAAAAAGGGCATTAATTTTCAATGACTTTTCAATCCATTGAAACAAATAATCATCTCTGAGCAGCTGCGTATACTGGCGTGTCACAATCGTCGGCAACTCAACTATGTGGGTTTCTTCACATTCAACAGTGAATTGCAGATAAACAGCTTTTTGTGGAACCGAATCAGAGATTTAAATCACTTCCTGAATTGATGGAATCGAAAAAATAATTGGCAGCCAACCCCAGCGTTCTCGCCAAAGGACGGAAGAGTGGCGCTGCGCCACGCTGTGAACTTGGCGGCGCCACTACGTAAACATTTCATGGCAAATTAAACTGTCCACTTAGTGACGAGTTACCGTCTTTCATCGCCAAACGACGTCGTCGTTCAAAGCGAAAGTGAAAGCATTCTGGCGTCCCTCAGTGAATTCAGCATTTCAGCTGAATTTTTCTGGTGCATTTTGAGTTTGAATAAACAAATGTCAGTGCTACGCACTAAAATCCTGGGGAGAACCCTGCAACTCTTTTGCACAGTTTATTTTTTACAGCAGGCTACTTTAAATTAGTTGTGTTGCCTTGGAATAACCCACACTTTGGGTATAACAGTGCAAAGTCAAAGAGGGTGAAGTTGATAAGAGTCTACGTACGGTCTGCGTTCTTTAGGGACTGCTTCTTCTTGGAGGGTTTCGAGATGACCTTGATTCTCTTGCTGAGGAAGACTCCGATGTCCGTGCTGTTGCCGTAGAACATCTTGACTGACAGCATGAAGTGCTTCCGCTTGTCAGAGTCGCTGATGTACAGGGTCTTCGCCGTGCAGAAGTTCTAAACAGAGAGAGTTGGTATTAGAGTGAGTGTGTATGTGAGTTGGTATTAGAGTGAGTGTGTATGTGAGTTGGTATTAGAGTGAGTGTGTATGTGAGTTGGTATTAGAGTGAGTGTGTATGTGAGTTGGTATTAGAGTGAGTGTGTATGTGAGTTGGTATTAGAGTGAGTGTGTATGTGAGTTAGTATTAGAGTGAGTGTGTATGTGAGTTAGTATTAGAGTGAGTGTGTATGTGAGTTAGTATTAGAGTGAGTGTGTATGTGAGTTAGTATTAGAGTGAGTGTGTATGTGAGTTAGTATTAGAGTGAGAGTTAGTATTAGAGTGAGTGTGTATGTGTGAGAGTTAGTATTAGAGTGAGTGTGTATGTGAGTTGGTATTAGAGTGAGTGTGTATGTGAGTTAGTATTAGAGTGAGTGTGTATGTGAGTTGGTATTAGAGTGAGTGTGTATGTGAGTTAGTATTAGAGTGAGTGTGTATGTGAGTTAGTTAGTATTAGAGTGAGTGTGTATGTGAGTTGGTATTAGAGTGAGAGTTAGTATTAGAGTGAGTGTGTGTGTGTGTGTGAGAGTTAGTATTAGAGTGAGTGTGTGTGTGTGTGAGAGTTAGTATTAGAGTGAGTGTGTGTGTGTGTGAGAGTTAGTATTAGAGTGAGTGTGTGTGTGAGTTAGTATTAGAGTGAGTGTGTGTGTGTGTAAGAGTTAGTATTAGAGTGAGTGTGTGTGTGTGTGAGAGTTAGTATTAGAGTGAGTGTGTGTGTGTGTGAGAGTTAGTATTAGAGTGAGTGTGTATGTGTGTAAGAGTTAGTATTAGAGTGAGTGTGTGTGTGTGTGTGTGTGAGAGTTAGTATTAGAGTGAGTGTGTATAAGAGTTAGTATTAGAGTGAGTGTGTGTGAGAGACTGGTTTTCGCAGTACAGAAGCTCTGAGAGAGAGACACGCACAAAGGAAGAGATGTTATCATGAGAGAGTGTGTTTGTGGTTTGAGAACAGGGTTTTAGCAGTGCAGAGGTTCTGTAACCTTATCATTTGAATGTGTGTGTGTGTATAGATTAGCTGTGCAGAAATTCTGGTGAAAGAAAAAGAGGAAATTCACACAGCTCTACTTCTGTGTGTGTGTTTGTGTGTGTGTGTTTGTGTGTGTGTGTGTGTGAGAGAGAGAGAGAGAGAGAGAGAATACACAGCGCTTTCTCCATGTGTACTTGTGTGCGAGCGAGAGAGAGAGAGAGGGAGGGAGATTACAGTTGGAAACAGAGTGCGACTGACGCACATATGTTATTGCGGGCGCACATACACACACATACACACACATACACGGCCATATGTCAGCCATACTCTATGCAGCTTGTGTGTGTGTGTGTATTTGTGACGACCTACCTTCCCCTCCAGGTTAAGCTGCTGCATCTCCTGTTCGCTGTTCCCTATGCCAATGAAGGCACAGGGCTGGGCCTCCTGCTCGGAGCAGCCCTCCCTTTCCATCTCCTCCTTCTTCTTCTTCCAGCCACAGCCCATCAGGTACACACACGGAGGAGGGCAGAAAAACCTGGGGGGGGGGGGGGGGGGGGGGGACACAGGGAATGTGGTTAAGACCTAAAAACACACACCTGTACACCTTCTCATGGTGGAGGTGGTGTAATGGTGTGGGGAATGTTTTCATGGCACACTTTGGGCCTATTAATACCAATCAATCATCGCTTGAATGCCACAGCCTATTTGAGTATTGTTGCTGACCATGGGCATCCCTTCATGGCCACAATTGACCCATCTTCTAATGGCTACTTCCAGCATGATAATGCACCATGTCACAAAGCAAAAGTTGTCTCAAACTGGTTTCATGAACATGACAATGGGTTCAGTGTTCTTCAGTGGCCTTCCCAGTCACTGGATCTGAATCCAGTAGAACACCTTTGGGATGTGGTAGAACAGAAGATTCACAGCTTGAAAGTGCACCTGAAAAATGTGCAGTCTCAAAGGAATGTTTCCAACATTCTTATGGAACATTGTTTCTTATGGAATCAATGCAACGAAGAATTTAGGCTGTTTTGAGAGCAAAGGGAGGCCCTACCCAGTATACCTGCGCATGCACACACATACGCGTGTGCACACGCTCACAAACACACACGATAACATCACTTCCTTTCTGTCGCTCTCTCTCTCTCTCTCTCCACAAAGCCTCCACACACACACACCTTTTCTCATTGCCGTAAGACTTCTGTGCGACTTTCGCATGTAGTATGAGCACAGTTTGGTCTCCTCTCTCCTTCAGATAGTTCCTCATGGCCTCTCTACGGGGAAAACCACAGAACAACATTCAAGCAATGTGTACTCACCATTGCCATACTTCCCCATAAACACAGATGGTGAGATAATCACAGCTGCCTGCAGTGCTGCCTCAGTGCAGTGTTCAATTAGAAACAGGCGCTTTGAGGTGATTTATAGCAATGTAAAGCGCTTCATAACATTTAAGTTGTTAAGGGGGGGGGCAATACGTTTCATGCATCTTTTGCATGGTGACTGAGAATACATGTTTAAGTTGACACTCATTATATAGGCCTATCGTTCAGAGTCGTCAAATTAAGCTAGAATTTAAATCAGTGGTCATCAACAAATATTGATGGTTACTTGACTAGTCTTATCAGGTGTGTCATGCTGGGGTAGAACAAAAGCATGCACGCTGTTGCTAAGCGTTATTGACCACACATGGTACAGAATTCTAGTTTTTACACAACCTCGCTATGTGTTTATACAGTTTTACAGAGATATGTTACAGTTACGGAAGTGTGCCGTGGGAGTTTCTTGTACCTTGTCAGACGCTGCGGTTGAGCTCGCTCGCCAAACTTCCTGGGAAACAAAATAAAACAAGCGGTGTCAACAACTTTTTTTTTAAACTCAGCAGCTCAATAGTTAAACATCATCCTATATTCATCAATTCAGCAGTGGATAATGGTCAAACTGTTTATCAACGGGTAAGAACGTGTTACACGGCAGCAGTGTTCGATAGCCGGATAGCATCCTCCTCTATGCAGTCCTATGGACAGATGATAGTAGGAGACTTAGCGAACTAACTGTAACTCTAACTTCAACCTCCAACTCGGGATTTGGTCAAAGTTAGGTCGCTAAATCCCTTTACTTGCCAATACATTACTCTACAAGAGACATTTGGCAAGCTTGATGTCCGTCAAAGGGGACAGCCAGTCGATGAACCATCAGTCAGTGAAAGAAGGATTTTATTACGAACTGTGTCTTTGCGGTGTCATTTTTATTTCGATCCATGTCATGACAAAGTCTCCGACTATCTGTCTGTAGGACTGTATAGAGGAGGATGCTATCCGGCGAGGTTGTATCATACTGCAGCAGGTGGGAAGTTTTGTTGCACGTGAAAGTACGTGTCAATCAATCAACATTAGCCAACTTTGTTTTCAGTTTACTGGACGACAAAGATAATATATGAAACCTAGTTTCAAAATACAACGGCCAGTCGGCTCCGCTGCTGATCCCAACTGACAAACAATCAAATAGGCTAAACCAAGATAGTGGGACTGGACTCAAAATAAGATGGCTAGAAAAGCTAGCCATCCAGTAGCTAAAAGAAGTAGCCTTTGCAGCTATCGCAAGCGAATATTGCTGGCAAAGAAGGGTGCGAGCCTTTGACGAACAACTGGACCAACATTGATACGACAAAGTAGCAAGAGGTGTGGGGCCGATTTAAAAAACGCGGGCGACAATATCAAGGAAGAAAAACATTCATGCATGATTGCAACAAAGTGGTATAGATCTACATAAACAATCAAACTGAACTTTTTAACTCCATTCCTTCATTTTGCTCTAAATTTCAACACTTACCCCGTCACAACGGGCGCCATCTTCCACTAACTCTCCAAAAAAGTCCAACAATCGCGAGATCCCACCCCCAACCCCCAACCCCCTCCCAAAGCTTGTCGGGACAACAGAACCCAGACTGGAGGAAAAGGAGAAACGACGGGAGTGAAAGAGGGGGAGGTGTGACGGGGGTAAATGGGTGAGAGAAGAGGGGGAGCGACGGGCAGAGGGCAGACGCCACAACAACAGGCGTGGGAAAGTTCCGAAGTCGCGCGAGGACAGAAAAACTCTCACAATAGACAAGAATGGAATTGAACCTGACCTATCGCGAGATGAACTGATACCCTCATAACCTGCTTTGGTTTTTTTTCACAAGGTGCTGCACACTGCAACTCGATTCCCACGCCTTTGTGGAGCAATAAACTACACCGCTGTGGAGGGCTAGAGAGCTTACAGTCGAACTTAGCTCATGAAGCATTTAGAAGTTATATTATTCAAGAATCAACGGCTATATATCGTTTATTTGAAAAGTAAAAAAGTGTACTAATACCAGGTTGCCCTTTTAAAATCATTTATTCATAATCATAGTACACATGTCATATTTGTATACGCTAAGCAGCCGTGTTACCACAGACACAGACATTGATGATGTGTTCTTTTTATGATAAATGTATTTATTCAGTGTGAGGGAAATATTCGTCAAACACCTATTAATAAATACACATTAAGGATAGATTGATGCATAAATGTAAATATACAATCTAATATGTGTTCTTTTTATTATAAATGTATTTATTCAGTGTGAGGGAAATTTTCGTCAAACACCTATTTTTCTCTGGCAAAAGACGAGACGATAACTGACTAAATAGATCGAGAAATCGATTAAAACTAAACCGAATGCAAAGTTTCCATCGGAGAAGAAAGCTTTTGTACACACGAGCTGACGGGGGGAAACACTGCCCAATCTCAAGACAGTCAGCGAATATTTGCGTTTGAGAGGGTCGGTTGGTTTGAGCAATGCGCTGCGCAGATCACTGATCTACAACTCACCTTCGGTAAAGACATAACCACCGATTGTGTGATAAATATCAGAGAACTGGTGCAGTGCCTTGCTGAGGCTGATCCTCTCAAACGCAGAGCTTGTTTGGCATTGGTTAGGCCTACTGCCCTTTATGTGTCCTGTCCTGTGTGTGACTTTTAATCTGCTGCAGTCATTACTCTGCTAATTTGGCTGTTCGGAAAAGAATCCTGCGATAGTATGTAATGCAGAAAAATATGTTATTAGTAGTACAAGCTACGATGGCGCACATCGAAGTCAGTGATTTATGTTGGCTTTTCAATGAGGCAATGAGGTAAAAAAATTATTATTATTACTATTTTAGTCAAAATTACTAAACTTCTTTTTTTCTTTTTTAAAAAGTGCCAAAATTAACAGTGATTTGCATGCATAAACTCAGTAAATTGTAGACCAAGGCTACTAAAGAGAGCACCAGGGGAGGCTGGTGGGGGTAGAAATCGGAGGACGGGCTTGTGGTAATGCATGGAATGGAATAGGGAATGGTGTCTGATACCATGTGTTTGATAACATTCCATGTATTACAATGAGCCTGTCCTCCAATTTCTACCTCCACCAGCCTCCCCTGATGAGCACTAAACCCTGGTAGTCCTAAATCAACCATAGAATCATAATCCTTCAAGCAAAGAGATTCCTTCAAACTCAAATGATGCCCAAATAACAAAAGACCAGACATAATATTTGAGTATATTTTATTAAAATAAAAATGTTTATTTTATTGGTACATCACATCCCAAATTCAAATGTATAAAAGGTTGACAAAAGAAAAATCACGGTGAATGTACTCTGCGAACACCCCTACTGAACAGGTTGTACGAAAATGTATATTCATCCTCATTAACAACACACATCACATCGTTATTTCTATGTATGCTTAGCTGCTACAAGTTTGATATGTACACACAAATTCATTAGCAATCCATTCAAAACCATGATAGAAAGTGAGAGATGGAAATGGGAAACGTTGCAGCGTTGGCTTGATTTTGACTAAACGGTGTCACAAGACAATTGACATGAGACATTGATGAGACCGTACAACGCTACTGCCAGTGATGCAGTGGAGGTAAACGCGCTTATGAGCCTTTTGTTTTCCTATTGAGGAAATTAGCAGATGGAAATTTAAAATGAGCGTTAATAGCGTTGAGGTTCGTCATTTTCTCTGGTGTCCAGCGCTTACCCACCTTCTGCATCACTGACTACTACCAAGAGGACAATTACAGTATATGATGTGGTTTAGTGATATGGTACCAGGGGAGGCTGGTGGAGGTAGAAATCGGAGGACGGGCTCATTGTAATGCATGGAATGGAATGAGGAATGGTATCAAACACGTGAGCCCATCCTCCGATTTCTACCTCCACCAGCCTCCCTGGTATAGTGATATGGCATGTTGGTGTATGTTGATGTGAGCGGTCAACATACAGTTAATTGGTAATTTGATCATCTACTCTATTTCTTTGATAACATTGGCAAATACTTTTTTTAAAATAAGAACCATATCAGTCTGTGCATTGGACTCCTTAATCAGTTAAACAAGTTCTGTCAAGTGTCTGGCATTGGTTGATTTGATCCTAAGAAAACAAATGCACGCACGCACGCACATGCACGCACGCACAAACACACACATGCACAAACACACACACACACACACCAAAGTACAGCTTCTTGAAACAATATAAGGAAACAACAGTGAAGTGTTTGCTCCCTAGTGTACGTTCAACCATTATATTGCATGGTACCTGGAAGCGTTTGGCTGTGGAATAACACCTCAAGAGTCTGTGGCTTGGCAGAAGATGCATTCAGTCAGTTACAGTCATGGTCCTTGGGCCCTGTTTGGAAAACCTTCAGAGATTGATTGATCGATCGATCGATCGATCGATCGATCGATCGATCCATCCATCCATCCATCCATCCATCCATCCATCCATCCATCCATCCATCCATCCATCCATCCATCCATCCATCCCTCCCTCCCTCCCTCCCTCCCTGCCTCCCTCCCTCCCTCGATATCACCACTGATCTACTGTCACGGGATTGGTCAAAGCAAGCTTCCCATTGCATTGCCTTAACCAATCAAGTCATGTCAGATCAGTGATTTCTTCAAGGAAGGAAGGAAGGACATATTTTCAAGTGTTCAAACAGGGCCCTTGACCCTTCGCTTATCTTAAACAGGTCCCAGACCAGTTTTTTTACCTGAGTGAAAAGTAAGAGGACAGCTGCCCTGAAGCTCTGACTTAGGAACAGTGTTCCATGCCCCCTCATCTACTGCTCAACCCCTTGGGGAACACAAAAAGCTGACCCTGGAACAGATTTTGGGGCCCACGGCCAGGGCTACCTTCAGTAGACCCCAAACTGAAGAAAACATCACGAAATGGAGGTGGTAGTGTACAGTCATGTACAATTACAGATTAAGATTGATTTTGACATTTCAAACATTGATTTGACCGTTGTTACTATCCAGGGGAGGCAGGTGGAGGTAGAATGTATCTGATCTCACACCGTTGCTCACACTGAGAAATTAAAGGTCCAGTATGTACATTTTTAGCTTTAAAATAGTGCTAATGGGCATTATAAATCGGTAGCCGTCAAGGAATGAGATCACATGATGAACGTTCAGTGAAGAGTGCTGTGTTGGTCCAAACAAAGCATCTTCTAAAATCTGGTGTCGGTTAGGACACTGGCCTTTACGTGCCTTTTTACACGCTTGGTTTGTTTACAAGGATATGCACATGTTTGGCGCTCTTAGATAATGTAGCAGATGCACGTTTTAAAATTCTCAGTGTAGCCAGCGGGGGCAGCAACACACAAAACGACATGCTGGACCTTTACACTACGAAGCTTTAGAGAAACTGAACCCTGTTCTCTTCTGAAAAATGACTTCTTCTTCTCCTGTTTCTGTCTACTGAGGAGGTTAGGGTCGGACAGGGGTCTAAATCTTCCAGAAGATCTTCTTCCTGTATAACAGGAAGGAGATGAAGACCCAACAGGAAGTGGCCAGCAGGTTCTGAGTGAGGTGCTCGGCGTGCGATTGGCTGTTGGCCATGCGCCAGCGGAAGGGGAAGTAGTCCTCCAGGACCTCGTGACCCACGTACACTAAGATGGAGTTCATACCTAGCACACATACAGAGGGGGTCAAGGGTCAGAGGTCAACACATACACCAAGATGGAGTTCATACCTAGCACACGGGGGGGTAGTTGAAGGGGGGTATAGTGTTACTTCCCGGGGTAGTAGAAGTGGGGGTATAGTGTTCCTCCCCGGGGTAGTACAAGGGGGGTATAGTGTTACTCACCGGGGTAGTAGAAGGGGGCTCCGGACCACCACCTCATCACGTCCACAGTGTAGTAAACCAGCACCAGCATCACGAAGGCAAAGCAGGCCAGCGTGGTCACATAGGACAGAGACCTGGGATCCAACACACACACACACACACACACACACACACACACACACACACACACACACACACACACACACACACACACACACACACACACACACACACACACACACACACACACACACACACACACACACACACACACACACACACACACACATTAAAGGGGCACTCCACTGACAACCTACATAGTCATTTTTATTCTTTTTCAGCTCGAAATTGTCGGCTAATAATTGACATATAGTACATCATATGCAATGCTACTGTAGTGCTAGTCTATGGACAATGACAGACTTCAATCCCCACTTTGGTTCTGTTTATCTGGGCACTGTCACAAACTGATTGCAATAACTGACATCCAAATATGTGATATTCTCATTTAATGAACTACCCCTTTAAACTATTAGCACATTGAATCATATTTAAGAAGTCACTAAGATAAGGTAATGTGAGTGAGTGCATGTGTATATCCATGTGTGTGTGTGTGTGTGTGTGTGTGTGTGTGTGTGTGTGCGGGTGTGTGTGAGGTCCCCTCACCACAGGTTCTTATTGACAGGGATGAAGCCTTGGTCTTTTGAACACATGGTCAAAATGGCTGATACAACTCCCTGCATAGAGAAGCATCAGGATGAAAATTAAAGTTGAATAAAAACTACATTACCCACAAACTCATCTCTGCCTCAATGCACTGCTCTGAGACATTACCCATTACCCAATGTTGACTGAAAGCAGCCAATTATCTCTTTAAGAATAATATATCCAAACATTTAGCATTTAACTGTGATTTAAAGATATATATATATTTTTTAAATAATTATATTTGTATAATCTTTTCTTTCTGCAATGTCTATTCAATTCAAGTATCTGTATGTTACATTTCATTTGATTGTGAACAGACATCAGTGACAGAAAGATATTCACAGAAATACATTATTCTGTATAAGTATGTCCAGTCGGTGGAAAGCAAACCCAAAGCTCAAAGTCAAGCACCCTCCTCTAACCAATTGAGCTTCCACAATCCCTAATGTTGTCATATGAGGAACGTAAGGGTTCAGTTGTGTAAACATAATGCACAGAATCCAATAAAGCAGTGGTATAATGTGCTTACCAGCATGAGGCCCCACATGAGAAACCTGACTATTATGCTTGAGTGGAGGTCCTTGTAGTGTAGGAGAATCTTTCCTGCCTGGTAAATCACACACACACAAATTGTAGAGCACAAAATTATATACCCCAGCAGCCCCAGAGTTAATCAAATTCATTACATTGATGGATATCCACAATGTCTGCAATTACGCGCACACACGGGACAGGGGGAGAGGAGTAAGTAGGACAGATAAGAAGATAAAGAGAGAGAGAGAGAGAGAGAGAGAGATGATAGAGAGAGAGAGGGAGGGAGAGATGAGAGAGAGAAAGAGAAAGAGATAGAGAGGGAGAGATGGACACAGAGTAAACAACAAGAAACAAGAGAGAGATAGAATGAGAAAAGGAGTGGTGTAGTCCCCTGACCTGCAGGCCTAGGAAGGCCATGAGGACAGAGTTGATGCTTCCTAGAACGCCCTCAGGGTCGTAGGCCTGGTGGGACAGGTACATTACCTGAGGAAGCACGCACACACACACACACACACACACACACACACACAACAAGGTGGTTTAAGAAAGTAAGGAAGTTCTCTACTTTACACACACATCGCTTGTGTTTCTATGGTTGTGGTTGTGGTCATAACCACTCGTTAGAAAGGGACAGTTCTAGAAGATTTTTAGTTGAAAGGGTCTTTGACCATGTTGACATTTCTCCAATTCTCACACAGAGTGATCATGTTTGTGTGGTCATGTTTCTGTTCATGGTTATGGTCATTTTTCTGTTGTTGTGTTTCTGAGGTCATCTTTCTGTGGTCGTGTTTCTGTGTTCATGTGTGTGTTTCTGTGGTCATGTTTGCATGTTCATGATTTCAATTATCTGTGGTTGTGTTTCTGTGGTTGTGCTGTGGTCATGTTTCTATGGTTGTGGTCATGTTTCTATGGTTGTGGTCATGTTTCTGTGGTCATGCTTGTGTGTTCATGGTTGTGGTTGTGTTTCCATGGATGCAGTCATGTTTCTCTGGTTGTGGTTGTGTTTCTATGGTTGTGGTCATGTTTCTATGGTTGTGGTCATGTTTCTGTGGTTGTGGTCATGTTTCTATGGTTGTGGTCATGTTTCTGTGGTTGTGGTTGTGTTTCTACAGCTGTGGTCATGTTTCTATGGTTGTGGTCATGTTTCTATGGTTGTGGTCGTGTTGTGGTCATGTTTCCATGGTTGTGGTCTTGTTTCTGTGGTCATGTTTTTGTGTTCATGGTTGTGGTCATGTTTCTGTGGTTGTGGTCGTGTTGTGTTCAGGGTGTCTCACCCGTGAGGAGGGGGTCTGGTAGATGTGGCTGTCCCCCAGTAGCCAGCGGTCGATGTACCCTGCTGCTCCCCCAGTGCAGTTTGGGTACAGCCCCATATCACCTATACCACCTGGGCCTAGGTAACCACTGGAGAGGGATGGAGGAAGGGAAAGGGGGCAGGGGAGAGGGAGGAAGGGAGGGAGGGAGAGAGAGAGAGAGAGAGAGAGATCAATTTGAGGAGAGCTGGTTAGAAACCAGTGGCAACTGCCAAGTTGATCCTAAAAAAACAAACGCACACACTAACACAGGTGATGACTCACTCTGGGCAGCCAGGCACAGGGAGCAGGAAGGTGAGGCACAGCCACACAATTTCCAAGGCAACCACACACAGCCAGGCTGGCCAGTAGAGCAGGAACTCCCGAGCAGGATACCACCAGGCATCCTGGGTAATAAACAACAACAACAACAACAGACATTGTAGTCCCTATAGTAACACTACAGACATAGACACACACACACACAGTTATTTTTCTAAATCTAAACTGAATGCAGTAGGAGAAGAATTCTGTCTGAAATCACTCTCAAATCACGACGAAATCTCGAATCTTTCAAACAATAAAAATGTTTGTACTTTAAAGACTTGTCTCAGCTCAGTATAATCTTTCTTTGGAGCAGATATCGCAGAACACAATTTAAATCAGGACTGGTCATCAGACTTAACCATCACTTGTATGAGCTTTTGTAGGGTTAACGGACGTAAATAAAATGATAATTAATAAATCGAACGTTAAATAAGATCAGGGTTCTCCCCAAAGAATGGAAGAGTGGTGCTGTGCCATGCTGTGAACTTGGCGGCACCACAATTTCAAGGCAAATTAAACTATATATTTAGCAACGATAGAGTAACTATCATTGATCGCCAAAGACATTGTTGTTAAAAAACTAAAGTGAATGTGAAACTGTTACGATCGTCCTCAGTGAATCCAGCCTTTTAGTGTTATTTTTTGCGCATTTTGACTTGACTAAACACAAGTCGGGTTTTGATAATACAATCCAGCGCCACGCTGCTCAAAAACCCTGGGGAGAACCCTGCGTATGAACTACTGCAGGGTTAAAGGACGTAGATCAAAGAAGATAAATGATAAAGAAGATGTGGACTGACCATGGGGAGGTTGTCCAGACGAGACTTGGCCACACAGACGTCCAGAGAGGCCACCAGCAGGTAGGAGAAGGCCAGACGCTGTAACACACCTGGGATACGCAGGTTGTCCCACGACACTGCACACACACACACACACACACACACACACACACACACACACACACACACACACACACACACACACACACACACACACACACACACGCTGAGAACGTGGAAGGACTCTGTGTACAGAGTAAATGTAGTAGATGTAGATCTACTGTGTGCATGTGTGTGCGCTCGTGCGTGTGTGCATATGTGTACACACTCACAGGGTCCCTGGCAGTAGTTGGGGTTGATGATGAAGACTCCGATGAGGAAGAGCTGCAGGCTCCTCCAGACGGCCTTGCAGAGGAGGGAGCAGCGAGAGGAGCCGCCCCGCAACAACGAGTTCACAGACAGGGCTACAGACGTCCCCATTATAAACACAAACCTGGGGGACAGATAGACAGATAGATAGATAGATAGATAGACAGACAGACAGACAGACAGACAGACAGACAGACAGACAGACAGACAGACAGACAGACAGACAGACAGATAGAGGGGGGGGTGAGAGAGAGGGGTGAAGGTGGGGGAGAGAGAGAGTGAGAGAGAGAGGAGAGAGAGAGGAGGGGGTGGTGGAGAGAGAGAGAGAGAGAGTTCATTGGAGGTATACAGCTTCCCCAAACAGCAGACAGAAACCAGATTTCCCCATATGAAAATGAGTTTGTCAGTTTGAATGAACAGTGTCTGGTCTCACCAGGGAAACACCAGGTCAGCCACGGTGAGTCCTGGGAGGAGAGGCAGGATGACAAGAACAACACGTCATTAGCTGAGGCAATATCCTCCATAATATCCCCAATGCTCCAAGACCAACATGTTCTCACACCCATCAGTTTCCTTCTGATCTACTAGGGGTATCTTGGGGTCAGAGGTAGGGTTAGGGGTAGATTTGGGACTGAAGAGGTATCTAGGGATAGGCGGGTAGGGGGCAGGAGGTAGGGGTTGATTTGAGACTGAAGAGGCACCTAGGGGTAGGGGTAGGGGGTAGAGGGTAGATTCAGGACTGAAGAGGTATCTGGGGGTAGGGGGAGATTTGGGACTGAAGAGGTACCTAAGAGATGGGGTATAGGGGGTAGGGGTAGATTTGGGACTGGCAGAGAGAAAGGTGGACTGACCGTTCCAGCTCTCGTGTCTGAAGAACCAGTACCTTCCTCCTCCGTAGTTGACAAACACCATGATGACCAGGGAGAGCCTGCAGAGACACACACACACACACAGAGACACACACAGAGACACACACAGAGACACACACAGAGACACACACAGAGACACACACACAGAGACACACACACAGAGACACACACACACAATCAGACTCGAGCACAGGAGTCTCTTGGTAGAGCAGAGAGAGGAGAAGGAACTGTATAGAGTGTAACACACGTCTCATTCTAACGCAACAATTCAACGATTTACCCTCTGAAGGTGTCCAAGGACCGGAGCCTCCTGCTGGGGGCTGGCTGGGTGGGGAGGATGGTGTCTGTGGCCGTCTCCACGGTCCTGCCTGGGGACCCCAGCTCCTGTCAGTCAGAGGACATGGGAACAACACATCAATAACACTGAACACATTTCAGAGCAAATTAAGCTGATATTTAGTCATGCTATAGTAAATGTTGGATCAGCAATGACATTGTCATTAAAAGTGAAAGCGTTATTATGTTCCTCAGTTAATTCTCTGTTTTAGCTGTATTTTTAGTGCATTTTCAAATAATAAATATATTATGAACACAAGTCGGTTTTCATAATGCAATCCAGCGCCACTTTGTTCAAACATCCTGGGGAGAAACCTGGAATACACGACATACTACTGTCTATAGAAACATGCGGTGCTATACTCCAAAAGTTTTGATTTGACAGCAAACAATTACTATAATGTTAAAGTAGAGATTCCCAGTTTTCATTTGATATTTGTGTCCACATTGGTTTCACCATTTAGAAATGACAACACTTTGTATACATAGTACCCCTATTCCATCACACTGTATTGCATCACCATATAATGCTCTTTGAATCTCATGTTCAACAAGTGCTTTACATCAAACAAAAATCCTAAATCAATGCTTATAAGGGCCAACTAACCCCCACAACTATCTTCTAGTTTCGGGTGATTTGAGTGCTCTCCTCTCTGGTGCAGAGGTATGGTTTCTCTACACACGATATGACTGTTGCCAAGACACTGGTGTGTTTGATACCCTTCCTCATTCCGTTCCACTCATTACAACGAGCCCGGCCTACGATTTCTACCCCCACCAGCCTCCCCTGGGCAGGCGTGTCCCCTCTGTAGACAACCTCCACCAGCCTCCACTTTCTACCTCCACCAGCCTCCCCCTCCACACAGAGTGGGTGGCCAGTAGCTGACGGGAGAGGTACCCAGGGTTCTCCCCAGGATGGAACAGCGTGGCACTGGATTGCATTATCAGAACCCAACTTACGTTTATTTATGTCAAAATGAGCCAAAAATACCACTAAAACGCTGAATTCACTCAGGAACATCATAACGCCTTCACTTTTGTTTTTAACAACGATGTCAATGGCGATCAAAGATAGTTACTCTATCATCACTAAATATATATACCTGACCAGCATCCCATTGATCAATTTAGGTCAAAACCTAAAACCGACCCTAACCTTAACCGCAACCAAACCCTTAAACCTAACCATATATTAACCAATTAGTAAAGTCAACATGGGTTTGCTGGCCGTGCCCCTTTAGGTTTCCCCCATAGTCTGTATCTAGTCCGGAGCGGAACGCCATCTGACGCCGTCACTCACAGAGTTGATGAGCCTCTCCGTTTCCATGGAGTTACCCAATCGGAACATGAGATTTTTCACCACGTCCAGTCTGGAAACAGACATAACCAATCGATCAGGAACAGGGTTTATATTAACAATTCATAACTCCATAATCTCCAAATATGGGCTTAAGACAAACATGGGGAAGTTATACATATCAATATATATGACTGACGACAAACAGTAATTCTCATGTTAAGTCAAGATGGATGACTTTGCTGACATGAATGAGTCTTACCCCATGATTGTTCCCCAGATGGCTGACAGTACAGCCAGGCCACTGAACAAGAGGAAGGCCACCATGATAGCTGGAGGGAAAGATATAAGCATGTTGGTGTCAATACATATATGCATGTCTGTCGGTCGGTTGGTCGGTCGGTCTGTCTGTCTGTGGTGTGTGTCAGTCAGTGTTTGTGCGTGCATGCACGTGCCTCGATGCGTGTGTGTGTGTGTGTGTGTGTGTGGGTGAGACTCACGCAAGTAGCTGTTGAGCGGCTCCATGTCTGTCACCATGGAGCAGTTGACCACAGAGGAGTCGTTGAGATTCTTTACCCACAGAGAGTAGTTCCCATGCTCCCCAAACAGGAAGTGGACCCTGCAGGTAGGTGTTCAAAGAGGATGAAGACACTTTCATGTGGTTTTGGTGTGTGTGTGTGTGTGTGTGTGTGTGTGTGTGTGTGTGTGTGTGTGCGTGTGCGTGTGTTCCTGTGCGTGCATTTGTGTGTGTGCATGTGCGTGTGTGTGTGTTAACCCACCTACAGAGTTCCAGGTTGACAGGCGTGCTGTTGAGTTGCAGGGTGAGGCCGTGCTGCGTACCCACAGTGAAGTCCACTGAGCTGGGCATGCCGGGACCAGGGCCTGCTGGCACAATACCCAGGGGCTGGAACACACACTGGAGCACAGGAGACATCTTCATCATCTTCATTATCATCATAGACATCATCATCAACAACATCATCATCATCAGTATCAGCGTTCTCCTCAAAGAATGTAAGAGTGGCGCTGCGCCACGCTGTGAACTGGCCGGCGTCACTAGGTAAACATTACGAGGCAAATTAAACTATATATTTAGTCATGATGGAGTAACTGTCTTTGATCGGCAACAACATTGTTGTTAAAAACGAAAGCGTTGGCATTAACAAAGTGTTCCTCAGTGAATTCAGCGTTTTAGCGTTGTCATGACCACAGAGATAAAAGACATGAAATGATGTTCTTAGAATTCAGTGATTCTGTGAGTCATCATAACTGCATCAAGAGTTTTCAACTTTCAGAAACCCGGCCTATAAACCACAAGTAGGTAAATAGAGAGAAATGATTGGCTTTGGTGTGTACTTCCTGGTTCACCTTTATGACATCACGTCTAATCTGTCTTTATGGCATTCTAAGTTTACTTAAGCAACTGATATTGATGATAAATCACGACCTCAAGGGAATTACTGCCTTTATACAATGGTAACACAACAAATCCGAAAATTATGACAAGAAAACTATGCTTTAAGTTTTTATTTTGTGATAGATTGTGGTGGTTTCTGCCCTCCACTGAAGAATATAGTTCCCAAACCACAAACGTTGCCAAGGGAACGTGACAAACAAATCTACTGCGTCTTATGAATATCATAACAGGTGATTTAACCGAGAGATTATCGTTATTAAATCACGCCTCTCGGCCAATCACAATGTTTTCATCAACCCGTTGTACAATGCGTATCATTCTTGGCCCTGTTGATCACATGACTGGTTGTTTGGTCATGGCATACTAATGTAATAATAATAATAATAATAACAATAACCTTTACTTACTCTTTGGAACACTCTCCCAAACTACATCAAAGAATCCAGCACACTCTCCTCCTTCAAACCCATTTCTTTAAACTTGCTTTTAATCTTTAACCACTTTTATTGTTGTTCCTAACCCTAACCCTATTATTGTTCTCTTCATAGAATGTAGTGTCTTTGAGTACTAAGAAAAGCGCTCTATGAACTAAATGTGTTGTTATTATCACTACTGTAAGCTGTAGCTACGTGGCTATAGTGTGTTAGCTTGTCTTCCCAATACCTGTGGCTATTTCTATGGTTACCTTGTAGCAATGAACAAACAACAAATAGGCCTGGACAACACTCCCTAAATTACATCATTTGTATGTTTAGCGTGTGTGTGTTTGTGTGTCTATCTACTGAACCTCCCTCAACGGACAGATAAACAGACATTTAGTACCTACTAAGTATCTAGTAAGGTACATCATAGATCATGTGTATTGATGCGAGGGGAAATTCAGCAGACACAGAGTTGGCCAACACACACAACACAACGTAATAAAGACCTGAACAGTGTTGCTTACCTGGTAGCAGTGGTCTGACAACCAGGACACCACCATCTCACTCCCCAGCTCATTGTTGACAGTCAGGGACGCCTCGTCCATCTTCAGAGCAGTGGACTTCCGGTGAGGATGACGGGCTGGAGGAAAAAAAGGAAAACACACACACACACACACACACACACACACACACACACACAACCACACCCATTGACACACACGATAACAATAGGCATCCATGCTCTTTCCTTCTCTCCTCTCAGACGGCAGTAACTGGAACATAAACCTTTAACCTCACCTCTCCCTCTCCCTCTCCCCCCCTCTCACACACAACCACACCCACATCCACATCCATTGACACACACACACACACACACACACACACATTCGAGGAGACAGATCACTTATTCCTTTCATCCAGAGCTTTTGCAGTGAACCAAATGCACCAGATAACTATCGACATAGTAATTACCCCACTAAGACCTCCTGGTAGTCTACGTTCATCCAATCTCCTCTCTCAAGACAGCACCGTAGCTACTACTTACATGTACCACGAAACAGACGTCAGCTTTGCTAATGTGATTTCAGTTCGCTATACTGTATTTCACGGGCCTAGCAAGACTTGAGTCAGCTGCCCTACCCTGCCTGCCGCAACTACCGAATCACAACAGCAAGCTTCTTTTTTTTTTAACAGGGAGACATGTGAGCGATGCGGAGGGGGCTGGGGTTCGCAGTGGCCATCACACTCCGATGTCACATGCCTTATTAATCGGCTTCTCCGCGGAGAAAAAAAAACTCACTTGGAGGGAAGTTCAAACGTCTGGGGTAGCCTTGTGGTTGAAATACTAGTGGCCTTGGTCAAGTTCATGGACCATTATGTCACCACCAGTGTAAACGTTAGTTAGCTAACCAAAGTAAACACCCCATGATTTGCCTCACAAGCTCAGCTGATTAGCAAATAAGGAAGTAAATAGTGAAACTGCAGAACTGCACTTTAACCTGATCATATTTTCCATTTAATGAGGTGAGGTTTCCGCGATAGTACCGTTTGATCATACAAGCTAGCTGGCTAGCCAGACCATGCTAGATAGCATTGAAAACAGATATTTCGACTGAATTGCAGACTCTACTTACAGGAGAGTTCGGCTGACAGAGGTGCCACGCAAATGGCAACTAGCAAGGCAATCACTGCGAGGAAAAATATATTATATTGCTTCTCGGGCTGTGCCATTTTCAAGTCTTTCTCCCTTTCCTCCCTGCCCCCAAAGCCTGATGTGTCTTTCAGTCGTTTTTTTATTTTTCCTCTTTTCATAACAAATGCTTCCGATCGCACCTTATTTGTTGACATACTAGTGGGAGAGAGGAGGGACAAAATACGTTTGGGACAAGCTCCTCTCCAACTCACGTGAATGCACTCAAAGGTCTTATTCTTTCAACGTATGTGTGTTTCAAACACAAATGCACAGGATTGTTCTCGTTGCCACCTTGCAACTTGACTGTCATGTATTAAGCTACTGTGACAGCGGTCTGTTTGGAGCATTGAGGTGATATAAGCACAGAAAACCTCGGATATAATAAGCAGATAAATCAATGTAGGTAGACGGCCCGTTCCTTCACATGTCACGTATGCGCACTGCACACATTGACGTTAAGTAATCCCAATCGACTGTCGAAAAAGTAAATAGTCGATCAATGCAATGGCTGATAAACCAAATGCGCAAAAAAGGTAATGTAACTTGTTAAACAACTTGAGGTACCAAAGAAGGACTGGTTACATATTACACGACAACTTGGTGAAGTCTTTAAGTTATTAAATGGCTCTAATAACGAAGCAAAATATGATAACCACAGAGTAGACTAGCAGACTAAAGTTAGCTAGCTAAATTAGCCATTGAAGTTGCTGAGCTTGTTCTAGCTAACTGTCACTTAGCTCACTAATAACGTACTCAGCCACAAAGGATCTTATTGTTGTTCTTCTCATAGTGCTAAAATAGCGGCTGGAGCTGTTGTTTGCGTCGAGAGCGATATACGAGGAGATGTCACTATCGGTAAGATGTTATTTGCTGAGTTTGCAGTTAAGCCACAATGACAACCAACAAGTTAGCTAGCTAGCTAGCATCTGTGTTTTCATGTTGCACTTAAATCATTCATACCTCTTGACACAGTATCGTTGTCATATTTCACATTTTGAACTGATGGATGTGATGGATGTTAAAGTACTGTATACGTGGAACCGACATCCGTGGTTCTTTCTTTCGTTCAGGTCCCAGGACGGTGGTCCACCCCAAAGCTCGCATCATAGCCGAAGCAGGACCCATCGTTATAGGAGAGGGCAACCTCATCGAGGAGCAAGCTCTTATCATAAACAGGTGAGCTCCTGCATAACTGTGACAGTTTACTGTACAGTACACCTACGTTGAATGGGTGCAATGGTGTGGTCTCTCTTCTGCTCTCGTCTTCTTGACACACCTGTTTCTTGCTCTCTTTTTCACACACCCTCGATCCGTGTGTGTGTCTCTCTCTCTCTCTGGATTTGCAACAGTTATCCAGAAAACATCACACCTGATTCAGAGGGAGTGGAACCAAAGACCATGACCATTGGCATCAACAACGTGTTTGAAGTTGGATGTGGTATCCTGTCATATTCTGCCAGTAGTAGTATGGGCAATGTTGTGCTTCACTAACTATACACACACACACACACACACCTCTTGAATGTGAAACAGACAGTCCCTTAACCAGTGACTCACAGTATCTCAAGCCTTGAAAATTGGGGACAACAATGTTATTGAATCTAAAGGTGAGACTTTAAAATGAATTTCATGTTCTGCCTGTATGTGTTGTGGACATTGTCACCTACAAACACTCCATAGAAAAAAATAAACCTGTTGAATTTACAAACTGGTAAAAATGTGATTAATGTTGGGGTCAGTTTTAGGTTTTGACCAAGTCAGGCTGTCAATGATGGGTTGCTGGTTTGAAAGGTGTGTGTGTGTGTAGCTGATCTGGGCAGGAACATGATCCTGACCAGTGGCTGTATCATCGGAGCCTGTTGCAAGGTGAACACCTGTGAGGTCATACCTGAGAACACCGTCATCTACGGGTCCAGATGTATGAGACGCGTCCAGACAGAGAGACCGCAGGTAACACACACACACACACACACTCTCTCTCTCTACTACCCGAGTTTGTATCTTTATTCACTCATAACAAAGAAGCCATTTAATCCAGATCCAACTTTAAAGGGTAATGGATAAAATGTCTCTCTCTCTCTCCATTGGCACTGAGGCTTTTGCCGTTCTCTCCATTTCTTCTCCTTCAGCCCCAGACTCTCCAGCTAGACTTCCTGATGAAGATCCTCCCCAACTACCACCACCTGAAGAAGACCGTCAAGTCCACTACCACGCCGGCAAAAAACTAACACTTGGCTAGCCTCCCTAGGAGAGAATGAACGGATGAATGAAGGAAAAGGTGCTTGGTCAAATAAATGATCTTCCTTAGTTGCTCTAACATGCCAGCAATCAGAATGTACTCCTTTGGAGCGCTTTAATACTTTGTACAGTTTCACACCAATGTGCTGTATACATTTTTATGTGCAATTGTAACTAAAGATGATTTATTTAAAACGTTGTGTTTCACTGTTCAATGTTTACGTTGGTCTATCTGAACTGCGCACTTAGCTACTTTTCCTGTGTGGGTTAGGGTTAATGAGGAGGAAACAGGACACATTCTAGTCAGATTCCTGCTAGTAGCCATACAGTAGCTTAATCTTCATGTACATTCTGATAGTCTGCACTCACCAACCAGACAGGTCATTTCACCTCAGACACAGTCTGAGAGGTCAGGCCAGAGGGTATTGTCTTCAGACAGCTACATCATTATTGTTATTACGTCGCAAGCCAGTGGAGGCTGGTGGAGGTGTAAATCGGAGGACGGGCTCATTGTAATGAATGGAATTAGGGTGTGATACCATTCCTCATTCCGTACCATGCGTTACAATGAGCCCGTCCTCCGATTTCCACCTCCACCAGCCTCCCCTGGCGCAAGCGGTCGGAAGACATTTGGCTTGAGTGTGGTGATACAGATATGGAATAATCAGACATACATTCCTGACATGTATGACAAACACACTCGGGAGACAGTTTTCCCCCAATGACTTTATTGAGTGAATCCTTCAGAGAGGCACCAGTCAGTAGAATGGACATCATTGTGCTCTGGAGACGAGAGAAGCAGACGAACAAGTCTTCTTCAGTCCTGGGCCTTTTCTCAATCGTTAGGAACACGACTCGGTCCTCCTCTCCTACATCCTCCACTCACGTCTTATTGAAAACTCATGGGAGAAGATCTAGGTTCCTCCTTCCTCCTCTAGTTATCCTCCTCCGATGCTTTTTGAGGACAAAGCGAGTGGAGGACGCAATGAGTCGTGTTCCTAACCGAAAAGAAAGGGCTCCTGCCCTGGAGAGATACAGGGTGAGCAGGCTTTTGATCCAGCTCTGCACGAGCACACTCAGCGAACCAAGGCCTAGACGATTAGCTGAATGAGGTGTGTTGATGCTTGGGCTGTAATAGAATTGGGGTCAATTCCATGTCAATTCAAGAAGTAAACTGATCCGATTCCAAATCTTCTCTATGGATTAAAATGTAAGAGTTGGAATTGGAATTTCAGCTAACTTGTGTGTTCTAATTGAAACAGAACTGAACCTCAGCCCTGATGCACACCCCAAAGCTCTCCAGGACAGACAGTTGGTGGCCACTGTTAGAAACAAACATAGTGACCACAGCAGGTGACCACTAATATATATTTAAAAAAAAAAAATTCACACACACATTCTCTCTGCTGCCAAATCGCACCGAATGTCCATAGGTACGCATGGGGCATGAGGAAAAAAATAACTAAAGTATTTACACAAACAAGTCGTTCATATTTGTATTTCTGCTTACGAACCAAATGTTACAGTATCATTAATGGCAGTGCCCCTTTAAGGTTGGTAGTTTTGGCTTTGGACGACAGGCATCCAGTGTCTCAAGATTGACTCTGACATGCAGGGGAGGCTGGGGGAGGTAGAAATCCGAGGACGGGCTCATCGCATGGAATGGAATAAGGAAACGTGTATTTGATACCATTCCTTGTTCCCTTCCATGCATCACAATGAGCCCGAGTTCTACCTCCACCAGCCTCCCCTGCTGAGCTGTCATCATCTCCTGGTCTCCTCTCCTGTGTATTAGAATAAACACTGACAGGTGACGACTGGGTAGGTTTCAACCCCGCCACGTCCTGTCAGATCAGTGACCACCAAGGAAAGGACGCAAGGAAAGGAAGCAAGTGAACACTATTGAGACACAGCCGTGTAGGTTCCTCCACATTGTAGTATTGGTTCCTCTCTCCCTCACTCTCTCACCATTTCTGGACTACAACTCCCAATCACCTCTCTCTAGCCAGGAAAGGGGGAAGTGAGCAGGAGTGATGTCACTTTTTGGCGGGCACCCCCTCGGAGTAGTCTTCCAGCACCCCAGCCAGATGGTCGTTGTGAGTCTTGAAGCGTCTCTTCTTCTGTCCGCCCGGCTTCTTCCTCTTCTGGATTGGGCACTGCAGAAACCCAAAGAGCCAATCACAGGAAAGGCCTTGTTAAGAGAGAGACCCCTTTGTTTTGGTCCATGTTTGTGTGTGTGTGTGTGTGTGCGTATTTCTGTGCGTGTGCCTGTACGTATGTGTGTGCACGTAAGTTTGCGTTTGTGTGACTCACGGCTTTCTTTGGTCCTGACTCCTGCATGGAGGAGATGCCCTGTCTCTTCAGGTAGTCTTCGATCTTCTCCTCGTCCATGTTATCCACCGGAATACTCCTCCAAAGCTTCTGGAATTCTGAGAAGGAACAAGGGAATTCCACTACACAGTCGAGTGACTCAGTTTGGAATGAACGATCTAACTGACTTTAAAAAAAAAAGCTCATTTAGTTTGATTCGTGCTTGTTGAGTGCTGGAAACACAAATTACTAGTGGAGCAAACCCGATGTAATGGTAACTGGTATTATTCTAAATCTGCAATGACATGCTCTAGCCTCTTGGGGCAGCATTTGGGGGCAGAATTCACCGGAGAGACCATACAAACGCACTCACCACTGATCGTTTAGACCAGTTATAAACACTAGAGGGCGCACTCACCCTCGTCTACAGTAAACTGGCAGTGTTTGTCGTTGTAGAACAGGACTTTCTTCTTGTCTGGTCTCATCACGAAAATGATCTGGTCCCCCAAAGCCTGTAGTGGGAGAAAAGCAAATTCACATGTGCGTGTGTGTTCCTGTGTGTGTGTTCTCATTCCTGTGTGTGTTTCTGTATGTATGCGTGCATGCGTGTGTGTGTGTGTGTATATGCGTGTGTTACTGCGTGTGTTACTGTGTGTGGGACTGTGTGTGTGTGTGTGTGTGTGTATGTTCCTGTGGCCTTGCATTGCTGTGTGTATGTTCCTGTGTGTGTGTGTGTGTGTGTGTGTGTGTGTGTGTGTGTGTGTGTGTTCCTGTATGTGTGTCTGTGTGTTACCTTGATAGCCTTGGCTGAGTTGGGCAGCCCCTCCTCCACATCGTCCAGTAGGACTCCCCCGAGGCCGAGCTGGTCGTGTTTGTCCAGGAGTCTCAGGAGGGCCTTCTTGTCCTTCAGGTGGTATTTGGGCTTAAAGGCATATTTACCATCCCTCACCTCTATCTTTGGGTTACTGGCCAGAGCCTTGGGGGGGGGGGGGGGGGGGGGGATAAAGGGTGGGTGTATGAGATAATGAGGGGAGATAAGGGGGATATATTTCAGTATTGACAGTACCAGTACTAACACTCAGGATCAATGCAACATTTCTATGTATTGATCTAAGCTTTCTGTTGCCAGACCACCATATTGCATTGATCTTGAGTGTGTGGAGACTAACTTCTATGAGTGTTATCTGGTGATACGACCTGAAAAATCATCTCTCTCTCACACACACACACACACACACACACACACCTCGCTCATCAGCCACTGTTTCTGCTTCATGCCGATGTCCAGCAGTTTGGTCTCATCTAGGATCTCTTCTAGGGTCAGGTGGTACGTGTCCCCTCGCTGGTGTCTTGTCTGAGGGGGACAGAGAGACATGGATGCACACACACACACACACATCAAGATAAATGTATAGGTGCACGCACGCACGCACACACATACACACGCTTCATAAATACACAATTTCCTTACTTGGTCAACAGCCAATAAGCATTGAAAAACAAAGTCGGACAGAACTCTAGAATCCAATTAAATTAAAGTTAATGTCACAAAATCATTTGAACCTAATTACACTTGTGTCACTTTCTTACCCAAAACCCAAAACCCTCTATGCAATTAAAGCTCATCTGCATTGCAGATACAGCACATGAACACAGGCGAGACAGCTTTAGCATTCTGAAAAGCTGAAGAACAATTAACATTAATATTAATATTTCACACATCCAGAGAGATCTGTCAACGTGGGCCGACGTTATGCAGATCGAAATGAGTCATGACACTGGTGTGACGAACCTACCGAGCTGACACATGCATACAGACACAGACACAGACACACACAGACACACACAGACACACACAGAGACACACAGAGACACACACAGAGACACACACACACACACACACACACACACAGAGCTGTGACACAGAATGGTCAACAAGATGTTTACTTGCAAAAGAAAGCCTGCTGAGCCACCGTGTCGTGGGAGTGACATGCTGCACAATAGAACTGACAGCTTGTGTTTCTGCAGAGAGAGAGAGAGAGAGAGAGAGAGAGAGAGAGAGAGAGAGAGAGAGAGAGAGAGAGAGAGCGAGAGAGCGAGAGTGTGTGTGTGTGTGGTGTGTGTTTGTTGAGAGCTGTGGTGGGGTTTAGGCTAAGCCAAATGTATAACAAACAAGTATCCTAAACCTAGCTCTATATAACCCAGCAGTTCCACGGTTTCCCCAGGATTTTTGAACAGCGTGGCGCTGGACTGTATTATCAAAACCCGACTCTACCCGTTTATTCATGTCAAAATGCGCAATAAATACCGCTAAAACGCTGCATTCACAGAGGAACATCGTAACGTTTTCACTTTCGCTTTTAACAACAATGTTGTTGGCGATCAAAGATAGTTACGATAGTATCATGACTTAATATATTGTTTAATTTTCCTTGAAATGTTTCTATGCGTTGGCATAGCCCGCAATCTACTTGTTGGGGTCACAGGACATGATTGATGTCAATTTAGGGTTGACTTTGTGGCAAGTATGGTATGTCACTACCAGAGTGTTGTCTGTGCTATTAAGTCTCCCTCTCTCCTCCCCCCTCTCTCCCTCTCTCCTCCCCCCTCTCTCCATCTCTCCCCCCTCTCTAACCCTAGCTACAGTAGTGAAAGAAGAGTGGGTGACTTTCATGTTCATTAAAGTTGTGGTGCTACTTACCTTCATGTAGTTCACTATCTTGGCCAGACAGCCGAACTTGTATCCAGAGCTGCCTGTCAGAGCCTTCAGGTTAAAGTTACCGTTGCTGGAGTCTGGGGGGGGTGAGGGGGGTTGAGGGAGAGATGTAGGGAGAGGGAGAGGGAGAGATGAGGGACGGAGAGAGATGATGGAGGGAGAGAGAGAGAGAGAGAAAGAGATATGAGGTTAAAGGTTTATGTTGCAGTTACTGGAGTCTGAGGAGAGAGAAGGTGACAGTCCGGGTTGGGTGTCAATGCCATTTTGTAGACCGGGCCAAAAGCCTTCTCTGTGAAGTCACATTTGTCAGAAGAGTAACCTTATTTCAGACTGTTTACTACAAGTTTAGTTCAATCTGTTTTCTCAAAAGCATTGGTAAAAACAAGGTACAATAAAAGAAAAAATCAACATTGGTGTAGAGTATTCTTTTAGTCGTTCAGCACTATTTGCTCAAGCAAATTGTAGCCCTCTCTTCTGGAGTCAAGTCAAGATGCTGCAGCTCTCTGTGTGTGTGTGTGTGTGTGTGTGTGTGTGTGTGTGTGTGTGTGTGTCCTGGAGTCAGTCAAGATGCTGCATCTGTGTGTGTGTGTGCGTGCGTGCGTGCGTAACTTTCTGCCTTCTGCTGCGCTCCGGGCCACGGCTAGAGGCCAGCCAATCAGTGCGCCCCGCTGGTGTGACTCATGAATGATTCATTACGTGGGCGGGAGATACTGCACCCTGCCAGTGAGGCGGAGGGGCATTTGCTATGTGAGGATAATCGGCCAATGGTGGAGAGGCAGGACCTGAGCACAGCCAATGACAGGGTGAGTCAGACTGGGACTAAGAAGACCAGCAGAGCTGCAAGGAGTGGCAGAGAGAGAGAGAGAGAGAGAGAGTGTGGCAGAGGGGGGGAGAGAGAGAGAGAGAGAGAGAGAGAGAGTGTGGCAGAGGGAGAGAGGCAGAGGGAGAGAGAGAGTGGCAGAGGGAGAGAGGCAGAGGGAGAGAGAGAGTGGCAGAGGGAGAGAGAGAGAGAGAGAGAGAGAGAGAGAGGGAGAGAGAGGCAGAGGGAGAGAGAGAGAGCGGCTGCAAGGAGTGAGAGAGAGAGGGAGAGGAAGAGAGAGAGGAGGCAGAGCGGGGGAGGGAAGCCAGAAAGAAAGAGCGAGCTAGAGGGAGAGCGAGCATCTTTTCCCTTCATCCTCTTGGCAGACGTACACAAACACACACAGGTGAGTCTGCATGTTTCTCTTTCACAGTGTGTGCTTCAACCAGATTGTATTATATAGGGTAATCAAGGGATTATACCCCATAGAGAGACCACCACTGAAGGAAGAGACACACACACACACACACACACACACACACACACACACAGTGAGGTTAACCGTCTACAGCTGTCTACTGCCTACTAATCCATCCACTGTATGTGTGTGTGTGTGTGTGAGTGTAGGCATTTTGTCTGCGGTGCATCCACAGATTCAGCCTAAAATGGTGGTGTGCGTGTCTGTCATGTTCCTCGACAGGGATTTCAGTTGAAATAACATGTTTACTGTTTTGTGAACTTAGTGTTGGATTGTACTGACATCTGTATTGTTCAAAACTCAGTCAGTGTGTACTATACGGAGGGACGGAGATGCATAGAACACAGATGGAAGATGAGAGAACTATAATAGAAATATAACACAGACACACACACACAAACGGCATCTTGACTGACTCCAGAAGAGAGACAGAGACAGACACAGACACACACAGGATTTAGATTAGCGTTGGCAAATAGAAGATGATGATGATGACTGGGCTGTTTTCATCAAGGGGCTTAAAGAACACTCGGTTTGGCTGGCTGAACTGACTCCCTTAAGATTGCCAGGGAACAGACATCAGTGAGTGTGAGTGTGAGTGTGAGTGTGAGTGTGAGTGTGAGTGTGTGTGTGTGTGTGTAGAGTCCTGGCTGACAGTGTACTGCAGCCCTCTAGAGAAATCAATGCAGGACTGATGGTTGAGAGGAGCCAGCCAGGGACATTAATATGTATGTGTGTGTGTGTGTGTGTGGCCAGTGGGAGCCTCAGTGCAGACAGGCACAGCAGGAGACGCCTCTGCCTCTGGGACATGAGCAGTCTGGGGTCCTAGGGAGGAGGTAGAGGGGATAATGGTTGGGGCGGGGCAGGGAGGAGGGGAACCCATCTGTCTGTCTATGGATGGTGTGGGGGGTGGGGGTGGCTGGGCTAAGGAGGTGGGACGTGGGTGTAGTTTGGGGGATGCAGAGTAACTAACCCTAACCTGTGGAGTGGAGGAAAAGGGGGAAAAAGGAATATATATGGAATATATATATATGTGGCCGGGGAAGATGCAGACAGCTGCCTGACAGTAAATAGCACTTTCCTTCCCTAACTCAATTACCAGCTCAGAGGAATTGTAACCATCAGTCATCTCAATGGCCACTTTCTTTGCTCCATTGATCTGGCCTGATGGTCTCTATCATGCCTACAGCAGTCAGCAATTTCCCTAGGATTGACATGACCAATGTGACAACAACAAACCAAATGCACGCATGTGAGATTCAAGCATCACACACACACACACACCATGGCAGGCTTGTATCACATTACACAGATGAGCCTGTGAAGTGGATAGCCCAGTTACTGTTACTGCACTCACCCCTCAATTCTGTCTATTCTCTCTCACACACACACACACACACACACACACACAATGGCAAGCCTGTATCATATTACACAGGTGAGCCTGTGAAGTGGATATCCCAGTTACTGTTACACAAGGAGCTCTCACCTCTCAGTTTTGTCTATTCACACACACACACACACACACACACACACACACACACGCACGGTCTGACTGAAAGAGGACCACATTCCCAATCCCAACAAACTCATCCTGAGCTCACACAATGCTCTCTCTCTCACACTAATTTGACTACAGTAATGTGTGACACTGAGTATAGCTGAGAGCTTTTCACGGTTGGTGTGCGTCTGTAGAGCAGGGCACTCAGGGCAAGACCATGTCCTCCTCTCCGCCTCTCTCTCTGGTTCACTCAACCAAACTGGGTCAGTCCCTATCATCCCTCTGGGGATCTCGTCTGTCTGTCTGTGTGTGTGTGTGTGTGTGTGTGTGTGTGTGTGTGTGTGTGTGTGTGTGTGTGTGTGTGTGTCACAGTGTGAGGACTCATGGTTGGTTAACATCTGACAAAGAGGTGGGTAGCTGTGAATACAATGTTGCCTCTCTCACTGTGGTGGGTCATGCTCCCTGGGGTGGGTGCACACTTCCATACCCTACAACTCCTTTATCCCCCCCCGGAGGGGGGCCTCCTCTCTGTCTCTCTTTCTAACTCCCTCTGTCCTCTCTTGTTTCTCTGATCGAAAGCTGCATGGCATCTTTCCCTCTCCCTCCCATCGATCCCCAAATGAATTGTGTTCACTCTCCCCGATGGCACGACCATGCCACCTGCCCCTGTTATGCCCGCCCCGTTAAGGCCCGCCCCTTTAACACTCCCTCTTATCGAGGTCCAGCAGATCTCATATCAAACAAATAAAAGGTACAGAATGTAGTTCTGCGCTTTGCTGCCCTCAGTGGCCACACTGAAAATCCAAAACAGCATTGTTCAACGTTCCATTTCTCCTCCTCTTCTAGCTACCGATTATTAGTATTTTGAGCCTTTTAAAAGTGTACGTCTTCCATCCTGATCCTGTAAACACTCTCTTCTCTCTCCCTCCACAGACCATGGCTGGCCTCAACACCTCCACCACCACCTCTGGGGGCCTCCTTCCCTGGATCCCGGACGGAGCCCCGGCCCCCCTCTCCCTGGTCTCCCTGCAGATCCAGGAGGTCTACCCGTTCCACGACGGCTGGAATGTGGCGTGCTTCGTCATCCTCCTCCTCTTCATCCTCACCGTGCTGGGGCTGGTGGTGCTGGCCTTCCTGTACGAGCTGCTGGACTGCGGCTGCTGCGCCAAGGGCAAGACCCACCGGCAGCTCCGGGAGGAGGGAGGCACCTTCAGGAACGTGGTGGGGAGCCTCAGTCCCTCGCAGTCCAACTCTGAGGTGGTGTAGGGAGGGAGGAAGAGGAGGAGGAGGAGGAGGAGGAGAGGACCTTCGGGAATATGGTGGGGAGCCCGAGTCCCTCATAGTCCAACTCCGAGGTGGTGTAGGGAGGGGAGGAGGGGCAGGGTGTAGAGTGTGGGGTGGGTGAGTTGGTCGCAGATGAGGGGTTGTGGCCCTGTCCTGAACTTTTTAAGGCCGACTGACTTGACTGCGTTAGCAGACACCATGTTGATGTGTGTGTGTCTGGTTGTGTGTGTGAGAGTGTGTAAATATAGGAAATGGTGATGTATCTGTCTAAAGCACATCAGAGTACGGATGACAGGCGAGGAGATGGGGGGGACGGGGGGGGGGACCTGGGGTGGAGTATTGTTCCTCATGTCATAGGCTATAGCCTGTATGGGTGTATTGTGATGCCATCATGCCGCCATTCATCAGCACAGCAGAACCAGACACAACCCACCAGAGACACTGACCCACGATGTGCTGCACCACGTCCTTCTAGAATCCAATTGGAAGCTTCTGGAACCCAACTTGGCGCTTCGCCGCTTCTAGAACCCAACTGGAAGATTCTAGAATCCAACTGGAAGACTCTAGAACCCGACCGGAAGATTCTAGAACACAAGCTTCGCCACAACTAAATGTATGTTATACAGCTGCAACACCAATAGCCCAAGAGTGGAATAATAACGTTTCTGAAATTAAATCTGAATGGTTGTTGAGGGGAAAAGACAATTGATGGCCAAGATCGCATAACAAACAAGTCGGAAGAAGGAAGTCTCGAGCGATGGTAGAGTTTGTTCTGACATCAGAATGATGCTTTGTCTAAATGGTATTATCCAGACTGTTGTATTAGGAAGAGTGGCGCCAATGAAAGAGTCCATTTTCTATTGGCCAACGCCAAATAGTTCCTTTACATTATACCAAGCGAGCATGTTGCCAGGCGACCGGTTGTTCGTCCAATAAAAACATCAATATAGGGTAAATCAGGAAGTTTAATTTGGAAACGATAAGGAACGATTTGAAGCTCACTGGCGCCACTTCTAATATACCACTCCGGTGTAATCATCTTGCCTGTGATGTCATCACGAACACCTTTCACATCACGATGTCATCAGAGGGCGACACTGGGACATGCCGCAGATGTAAATACTTGCATTGAGCACACGCTGTACTCTCTCACTTGCCTTAAAAACAGTCATGCCTAAAAATGATGACCAACAAATAAAAATAAAAAAGAATCACAATAAACTTTGTGTGGCTTCTTTCTAAAAACATTTTTGTAGGTGATAGCATAACCATTGTACTGGTATAGCCTAATATTGCATATGTATTGGAGCTATAACAAAGGTCTGTGTCAGTCACATCAGTTTTCTATAAGTGCACAGTACAGCATCACCAAACCCCTATTCTATAACCCTTGAAGAAAGCAAAGAGTTGAGATTCAAGGACACTGGATGGAACAACATTGGACTGGAATGGGCAAAGTAAGGAGTGGTAAACCGTGAGTGGTCCAGCACCACACAATGTGCCGGCTTGAATTTGTTTACATCTTTCTCTAGTAAGGCAACAGTGTAGCATCGCTACATGTCTGTATCACTACCCAGGCTATGAAATGGAGAGGTAGGCCTAGCTAACTCATTTAGTGCCAAGGGTGAATAAAGTCGTCCAAATTGTCAACGTTCTACAGTGCCTATAAAAAAGCATAAATTATTATGCTTCATTTTGTAGCCAATCCAAGTATTGTTGCTAGGTAAACACCATATAAAACACTTGGCACGCTCGGTGGTGAGTGTTCTGTAATTCTTTGGCAGTTGATGAGTTAAAGGAGTCAGAGAAAAAGAAGGTCTTTTGGGGTGGTTTTGAAGTGGTCCTCTGTGGCTCAGTTGGTAGAGCATGGCGCTAACAACGTTTAGGTTGGGAGTTCGATTCCCGTTGGGACCATATAAACTGAAAAATGTATGCACTCGCTGCAATGTCAGTTGCTTTGGATAAAAGCGTCAGCTAAATGGCATATATTAGAAGTGTACAGGGAGAAGTGAAGAACTTACCAGCGCCATGTTTGGACCCTGAGG
>NC_139675.1:8064930-8067430 GCF_951799395.1 Argentina silus
AGAGAGAAAAGAGAGAGAGAGAGAGAGAGAGAGAGAGAGAGAGAGAGAGAGAGAGAAAAGTGGCTGACAGTTGCACTAGTCTTTTGTAGGCAAATTCATTAATGTCACTATTGAACCTTTATTTTGTCCTTCTAAAACCTAGAGAAGACATTGGCTTGTATTATAAGGAGCAAGTTGGTTGTCAGCTCTCTCAATACTGGACATGACATCTGAGGAAGCATGAAGACGAACAACCAGAAGGACTCTCTGTACACTCTGCTACTGAAGGTGACCCACTGGGAACGCCAGGCTAGGACGGTGTGTGTGTGTGTGTGTGTGTGTGTGTGTGTGTGTGTGTGTGTGTGTGTGTGTGTGTGCCGGGAAGGTGAGTGTGGAAAGCCAAAAGCTTTATTTTTCAATCTGTGGGCTCATGGAGAGTACAGACCAGCAGAGAGTTGGAACCATCACAGGGGACACCTGTAGAGCACAGAATAACAGAGAGCTTTGGCAGGGAGCAGCCACACACACACACACACACACACACACACACACACACACACACACACACAGTGGTGGGTTTATGATTTTCATTGCTCCCTGGAACCTCATTGATCCATTCATGTCACATACACACACACGCACGCACGCACTCAGGCACGCACGCACGCACGCATGCACACACGCACGCATGCACACACATACACACACACACACACACACGCACACACACACGCACGCACGCACGCACACACACACACACACACACACACACACACACACACACACACACACACACACATGCACACACGGGAGAAAACGGGAGAACAAGGCTTTGATGTCAGTGAAAGACAATGTAACCTTTTTCGTGCATTAATCACAATGAAACTGCTCCACCTCGTCACTAGAAACTGTGACTATTCATAATCATAACAATAATAATGACGATAATAATAATAATAATAATAATAATATACCAGAGCCAGAGGGCTTTATGGCTTTAATATGATGGGGTGTTTGTGACTTGTCAAGCCTTGTAATTATCTAGCTGTCTGCAGAATGAATTCATGAATGCCAAGTATTATCGGTTATCTTTATTATGTTTTCTCAGACGATGTTTCTCACTCACTCTCTCTCTCTCTCTCTATCTCTCTATCTCAGAGATATCACTCTCTATTTCTCTCTCACTCTCTCTCTCACTCTCTCTCTCTCTCTCTATCTCTCTATCTCAGACATCTCTCTTTATCTCTCTCTCTTTATATTACTCTCGCTCTCTCTCCTCCAACGGATAGCTTTGACATCACACACACACACACACACACACACACACACACACACACACACACACACACATACACACACACACCCTAACTTACTAACTAACTCAAGCAAGAGTTTCTCAGGGTAAAAACTGGGACAAACTGTTCTGGCAGAGAAAACGTGTTCACAGAGCAAATGTAACTGTTTGGCAGCTATTGGAGCAAACTGGTCAGACGAGCATGTATGCTGGAGTAACCACACACACACACACACACACACACACACACACACACACACACACACACACACACACACACACACACACACAGTGGCGTAGCCGCAGAGGCAGATGTAAAATGGATGACATCTGGCAGTCCTGTAGTCTCCATGTTCGTTCCTGTCCTATTATCATGAGAGATGACCAGACCTCAGCTAAATATGGAGCGGGAGGGTTCTGCAAGGAGCTGAATCGCTGGGAACAGACGTTGACCTCGAGTAGAAACAGTAAACAAATGCAGGAGAGGAGAGGAGAGGAGGGGAGGGGAGGGATGGGGAGGGATGGGGAGGGATGGGGAGGGGAGGGATGGGGAGAGGAGGGGAGGGGAGGGATGGGGAGGGGAGGGGAGGGGAGGGATGGGGAGAGGAGAGGAGGGGAGTAGAGGGGAGGGATGGGGAGGGGAGGGGAGGGGAGGAGAGGAGGGATGGGGAGAGGAGGGGAGGGGAGGGATGGGGAGGGGAGGGGAGGGATGGGGAGAGGAGGGGAGGGGAGGGGAGGAGAGGAGGGATGGGGAGAGGAGGGGAGGGGAGGGATGGGGAGGGGAGGGGAGGGGGGGAGAAAAGAGAAGGGAGGAGGGGGAAGGTGATGTCATGCATTCTCTTTCTCGAACACATTCGCTGTGTTTCTCTCCCGTCTGTCTGTCAGTCTGTCTGTCTGTCTGTCTGTCTGTCTGTTTGTTTGTTTGTCAGTGTGTCAGTCTGCCAGTCTGCCAGTCTGTCTGTCTGTCTGTCAGTCTGTCAGTGTGTCAGTCTGCCAGTCTGCCAGTCTGTCTGTCTGTCTGTCAGTCTGTCAGTCTGTCAGTGTGTCTATCTGTCTGTCTGTCTGTCTGTCTGTCTGTCTGTCTGTCTGTCTGTCTGTCAGTGTGTCTGTCTGTCTGTCTGTCTGTCAGTGTGTCTGTTTGTCTGTCTGTCTGTCAGTGTGTCTATTTGTCTATCTGTCTGTCTGTCTGTCTGTCTGTCTGTCTGTCTGTCTGTTTGTTTGTTATCT
>NC_139675.1:8077430-8089930 GCF_951799395.1 Argentina silus
GGACTCACTTCTGGTAGCGGTGATTAGAATTAGAGTGTGTGTGTGTGTGTGTGTGTGATTAGAACGAGGAAGATGTGTGATGATGCTGGGTACTCATGTGCAACTCAACGACTTGCTGGTTTGATAAGGGATTCTTTGAATGTCAGTGGAAAGGCTGAATATTCACCTGTTCGGCCTCCTGTGCACCGGGGGGCGCTGCAGGTCAGCCAAGCAGCTGTTGTTTTTGGAGGAGGGTGGAAAGATAACACACGTATAAAACGTAGGCACGCACGCACGCACACACACACACACTAACAAATGACACACACGCACATACACACACAGTAATAATGACACACACACACGCACATACATATAATAAGAATGACACACACATACATACACACATACAATTGTAATAATAATAACACGCACGCACACACACACACCCACACAATAATGTGCGCGCATTACACAGCTTATACATTTCAATGGTTCTTAAATTACATTTTAAATTCAGATGAGGCCTTTTAAACCACCTGACAAATGTGTGTGTCTACATGCCGCCTTCTGAATGCTGAGAGGCACACACACACACACACACACACACACACACACACACACACACACACACACACACACACACACACACACACACACACAACACACACACGCACACGCACACACACAAAGACGTATTGACACACCCACACAAAGACATACTAACACACATGCACACGCACACGCATGCACACACACACACACACACGCACGCACACACACACACACACACACACACACAAAGATGTACTGACACACTCAGACAAAGACATACTGACACACACACACACACACACACACAAAGACGTACTGACACACACACACACAGACACACACACACACACACTATTAAAGTTTAGATAATAAGACAATTATAAGGTATTTACTGTCTCTTGGCAGTGAAGGTTTGTAGAGGGGGCGGGGGTGGGGGGGTGTGTGTCTCATTAGTTTGTTTTGGCAGTGAAAATTAATTAATAGTTTTTTTTTTGATGAGACGCACCCACTGTTGCAGGTAATCACAATAGCGATAATGTAATCACAACAATGTTTGAGAAATGCTTTGGCAATTTCCTCTGTGTAAACTCTCCCATTTACATAACCCTCCTCCTCACTCACCCAGCATCCCTGGGATCTCATCAACCCAGGGCAATAAGGACAACAGGGCCTCTAGTGTACCTACACAGGCAAATACCTATGGTATGGTGTGTGTGTGTGTGTGTGTGTGTGTGTGTGTGTGTGTGTGTGTGTGCGTGTGTGTGTGTGTGTGTGTGTCAGTACGTGTGTGTGTGTGTGTGTGTGTGTGTGTGTGTGTGTGTGTGTGTGTGTGTGTGTGTGTGTGTGTGTGTGCGCGTGTGTGTGCGCGCGTGTGTGTGTGAGTGAGAGTGTGTGCGTTCGTTTATTGTAAGAGGTTTATCGAAATACAACGACAAATGTCTTCCCTCCAAAATCAAACTCCACACCCACACACCCACATGAACACACTGGCATGTCTTGGTCCTCATCTTAGTCCTAATTTAAACCCTAATCTAAGACTGTTGGGAGTTAATCTGTTTAATGCGAGCGAACAAGGTTTGGGTTCTCAGTTGAGAGTCTCTAAAGCTGTGCCAGGGAGAACTACACCTCACAAGGTGTCCGTGCCCCCGCCGATGTTGTCATAGCAACAGGCGCCCGACTAACTCCTGGAGGGAATGGAACACGGATTTATGATTCTTCCACCAAAACAAAAAAACGGATCAATCACAATATGCCGAGGTAAACTGACGCACACACACAAGTAGCCTGCACGCACACACACACACACAGTAAATAACACATTCACAAACACGCACACATCTTATGATAAACACACACACACGCACGCACGCACGCACACACACACACACACATACATACACAAATAAAAACACTCATAATCACTCTTGCTTATGAACAGGAAAAGTATGTGTGTGTGTGTGTGTGTGTGTGTGTGTGTGTGTGTGTGTGTGTGTGCGTGTGTGTGTGTGTGTGTGTGTCAAGAAAGATACGTCTCCATGTCCATGTGTCCTGTCTCTCCAACAGTAGCTCTACACCACACACACACACACACACACACACACACACACACACACACACACACACACACACACACACACACACACACACAGGCGATAGTCTAAATGTCAGTGCTTCATACGCTCCTAATGTGCTCCTAAAATAGGCCCCCTACAGCGGCGAGGGTCTCTGCAGACGATGCTACAGTACGCTGTCGGACTCACAAAGACAGAGACACACCATGCCCAAAGAATATTAAATATGCAGAGGCTAGCTCTGACCTGAAAAGCTAGCTAGCGATTCCATCCCAGTCTCTCTCTTTCTCTCTCTCTCTCCCCCTCACTCTCTCTCTCTCTCTCTCTCTCTCTGTCTCTCTCTCCCTCTCTCTCTCTTTCTCTCTCTCCGTCTCTCTCGCTCTTGCGTTTCTCTCTCTCTCTCTCTCTCAGGTCCGCTCTTTCGCTCCAGCCAATTAGCCTGAATAATTCAGAGTGGCCTGTGTACCTGTTAAGTGTTTCTCTTTCGATGAGCAGTCTTATGGAAAATTGAGGTGCGCAGAGCATGAGCCCAAGCACACACACACACACAGACACGACGTGACATAACACACACACACACACACACACACACATACACACACACACACACACACACACACACACACACACACACACACACACACACACACAAACGCTCGAGGCAATGGAGAGGTCCCCATGCATTTAAATGTGTTTAGGTCAGGTCCTGGCCAGGTAGCTCCCTCTACATCTAGTGTGACGAGGCTTAGGGGAATTGTAATTACCTCAAACACCCAGCGTGTGTGTGCTTATAATTACCATGAAATGACCTAAAACAATTCAGTCAAGATTCCAGATTCCTGTGATTTCAGGAATTCTATCAACAGAATCCACAACAGTCTAATGCAGATTCCAGAATGTTCATTCTCAAATTCCAGAATAATCTCTCTAATGTAGATTCCAGAATGTGATTTGGAATGTGGAATGTTCCAGAATCCTCTCCCTCTCCAGGTTGGTGGTCTGAGACCAAGCAGAAGAAGACAATATGGAAAATTATCTTTATGTCACGAACAGAATGTAAACTTAACTGGAGAGATTCATTATTTTGGAGACAGACGTCATCGTCATGATTGCTAGCAAAAGTAAAGCGAGCGGTTGCTAACGAACTGTGAATATTGTATGTTCTGATTTGACCTAACGTTTACTGAGCGTGCAGATAAGATAAATTGAGTAATTTATGGGATAATGTGGCCAATTAGACTTTTTTGCCAGCAATCTCAAGCCTCCAAAAATAAAGAGTTAATTGTATTGTTTTGTTTCCATTCTGCATTCTGTTTCCTTGCGTATAGACTCAATGTTTGTTCTCCATATTGTCTTCTTCTGCTTGGTCTCACACCACCAGCTTGGAGAGGGAGAGGATCTTGGAACATTCAATTTTCCAAAACGCATTCTGGAATCTCAATCTACATTCTGGAATCTTCATTAGACTGTTGTGAATTCTAAATCACCATGGTTTCATAGCTCATATCCATACCAACATGATGACAAGGTGTCTTCTCTTTCGGCATCTTGTATTTCTGCCCTAAACACATATTAATAATAATAATAATGCATTTATTTTGTATAGCGCTTTTCTCAGTCCTCAAAGACACTACTTTCTATGGAGAGAACAATAATAAATACATAAATATAAACTCAAACAAAAGCACAGTCAGTAAAAACAACAATAAAAAATCATTAAAGATTAAAAGTAAGTTAAAAAGATGGGTTTTGAGGGATTGTTTGAAGGATGAGAGCGTGCTGGATTCTTTGATGTGGTTTGGGAGAGTGTTCCAAAGAGTTGGGGCTGCAGTGGAGAAAGCCTGGTCCCCCCAGGTCCGGTGTTTAGTCCTGGTGATGGTGATTAGTGTTTAGTCCTGGTGATGGTGATTAGTGTTTAGTCCTGATGATGGTGATCAGTGTTTAGTCCTGGTGATGGTGATTAGTGTTTAGTCCTGGTGATGGTGATTAGTGTTTAGTCCTGGTGATGGTGATCAGTGTTTAGTCCTGGTGATGGTGATTAGTGTTTAGTCCTGATGATGGTGATCAGTGTTTAGTCCTGGTGATGGTGATTAGTGTTTAGTCCTGGTGATGGTGATTAGTGTTTAGTCCTGGTGATGGTGATCAGTGTTTAGTCCTGGTGATGGTGATTAGTGTTTAGTCCTGGTGATGGTGATTAGTGTTTAGTCCTGGTGATGGTGATCAGTGTTTAGTCCTGGTGATGGTGATTAGTGTTTAGTCCTGGTGATGGTGATTAGTGTTTAGTCCTGGTGATGGTGATTCGTGTTTAGTCCTGATGATGGTGATTAGTGTTTAGTCCTGATGATGGTGATCAGTGTTTAGTCCTGGTGATGGTGATTAGTGTTTAGTCCTGGTGATGGTGATTAGTGTTTAGTCCTGGTGATGGTGATTAGTGTTTAGTCCTGGTGATGGTGATTAGTGTTTAGTCCTGGTGATGGTGATTAGTGTTTAGTCCTGATGATGGTGATTAGTGTTTAGTCCTGATGATGGTGATCAGTGTTTAGTCCTGGTGATGGTGATTAGTGTTTAGTCCTGGTGATGGTGATTAGTGTTTAGTCCTGGTGATGGTGATTAGTGTTTAGTCCTGGTGATGGTGATTAGTGTTTAGTCCTGATGATGGTGATCAGTGTTTAGTCCTGGTGATGGTGATTAGTGTTTAGTCCTGGTGATGGTGATTAGTGTTTAGTCCTGGTGATGGTGATCAGTGTTTAGTCCTGGTGATGGTGATTAGTGTTTAGTCCTAGTGATATTTACAGTCAGATACTTTAACAGATGCAGCTACCTTGGGTGAGGGGGAGACAGTCCCACTACAGCCCTACAGCAGCATAGGCATCTCCCACTGCTGCCTGACATCACCCGGAGCTGTTCAATAGCACAGTGTGGGGGGGGGTGCATGTCAGTGTGTAAGTGCCTCCTCAGCTGTACTTAGTATAATGCCAGACGTTGTTATTTGATTTTGACTTTTGACAGATTGAGTGAGTTTCCCATGGCTTCCCCTCTCACCCTTTCATAAAAATAAAAAAACCACTTCACCGCTCACTGAATCCTTCGTCTCCACTCCTCTCCTGTCATCACCAGGCCTTTCATCCCTCTCTCCTCGTCTCTCCCTTTGCGTCTGTGAGTTGAATGTAATTGACGCCTTTCTGTGTAAGAAGTCACCCTTGAAGGAGTGGAACGGAAAGAGAGAGAGGGAGAGATAACACAGCAAGGCAGCACTAAGCGATCACCGTGTTCCAGCAGAGATTTGACCCACATAGCCCGCTGTTCGTTTAATCAGCCTGCTGGCGACGGGGCGGCAGAGTGGCAAGAGTTTGGGGTGCATCTCGAAAGTCTAAAGTGGCTTCCTTCGTTTCTTTAATTCCTGTCCTTTCTCTTTTCTCCCTTCCTTCGTTCTCCTCTTTCCCCTTGTAGGCATCAATCCTCCTCTTTCACCCAATCCAGATATATCCATGCAGACGAAGGAGAGGAGACAAGGAGAGGAGAGGAGGAGAGGAGGAGAGGAGACGAGGAGACGAGATGAGATGAGGAGAGGAGATGAAAAAGACTAGATGAAGGTAGAGGAGATGAAAGAGAGGAGAGAAGAGGAGGAGAGGAGACAAGGAGAGGAGACAAGGAGAGGAGATGTTGCCTCTACGTCCATTCTGAAATTGGGACAGTTAGCGGTTTATGCTGAAGCCGGCGTGTCTGCCTGCGTCATAAGGTAAGAGCATTAGAACAACATTTGGAAATGACTGAAAAGTCCATTTTGCCACAGACATGAAGCTGGAACATAACCACACAACTCTTGAAGTTAAGACTCTGTTCGTAGCTCTTGTAAAAATGCTACAGTAAAATGATACCCTGCAACATAATTTTCATATGAACTGGCATTGAAAGCGGAAGCAAACTTGGCAATATAGTTGCATGACAGCTCGGTGAAATGTAGTGTGTTGTTGTGGAGGCTGGTGGAGGCTGGTGGAGGTAGAAACCGATCACAGAGGTCGGAGCCCATCCTCCGATTTCTGCCTCCACCAGCCTCCACTGCTGTGTTGTTGTGCGACACAATACATCTACACAGAAAACCCCCAAAAACGATATTGTAAATCTTTATCAGTAATTTATTTGTTGGCAAACAACTTTCACTGTTACAACAAATATTAGTTATGAGATCATTCAACTTGGAACCCATACAAAAAGAATAAATAATGGTCAATAATAATTGTAATAAGAATAACCATATTCATAATAATTAAAAAAAAACCTATCAGTGCTGCTTTCTCCTCCCCCTGCCTGTTTTCCAACTTCTTCCAAGGTTGTTTTGCTCTCTATAAACCAATAAACAGATAAATAAATAATTTCTCTCTCAGGGACATGGGGGATATGTGGTATACATGTTAGTCGCTCAAGACATTTCCCTCATAAATAAGTCAACATTTGTTTTCTACATCGGACAGTGCTCTTCGCATTCACATCCACTCTAGTGCCATGTCGTACAGGTGGGGCCCACCTCACAGGTGAAAAGTGGCGTTTCCCTTTTAATTCTTTTGGACAGTGTTTTTCTCAGGATTCTCAGCTGCTCGATGCAGCTCAAGGGCAGCCGTCCTATCTGTTTGAATGTTTTTGCATATGACAGAGTACAACTGTTAGATAGCTATTTATCATTCGATTAAACCCATCCTTGTGCCCATAAATGCTATGTGATGGGGGTCACATGACAAGAAGTACTATGTGCAACCCCCAATGGGATCTCTACTTCCTTGATATGGTTTCCATAGTAACTCTCTGATAATTCCAGAGACACTTCCCGCCATTACTTTGCCATACATAACTTTTTTCCATTTTGTTTTAAATCTACACAGTGGTAAAAAATAGATAATTACACTTGTTTTTTTTTAAAATATAAATGATGGTGAAAACGACCAGAATTACATGAGTGTGTACGTATGTATGTGTATTGTTCAGACAGAGGTGCTTTCTGTTTATGTTTATAAGAAAGAGTGAGAAGAGGGATTGTTGTTCCAAACTGGTGCCGTTGGCTAGACTGGCGCTCCCAGCAGGACAGAATGACACACCTCTATTAGTACAGGTCCATAGACAAAAGGTCAAAGGTCAAAGGCCGAAATTAAAAAACATGAAACGCATACAGTCAATCATATGCAATGCTCGTTTCTGTATTCTGTACAATACATATAGAAATTCAGTGTTTACTTCATAATCCTTCAACAATTCAAATTTAGTTTAGTTTTACGGGAGAAGAAACCAACAAAAACATAACAAACATTTTAGTTTTTTGTTTTTTTCAGTCCATCGTAATTCTACCCTTCCTTGTTATATAACCCCCCCCTCCCTCCCCCCAACAAAAAACAGACGGCAAAGTCACTACAACTTGCAGGAATGTGACAACAGCCTCACAGATGCTGCAGATAGTTCCGTTTCGGCCGGTAGGAAGAAGAGTTCAACACAAGTGTGAATATGGCCGACTAATAAAATAGTTCTGGGGGGGGGGGGGTATTCGTGAGGGTTTATCATATCATACATACTCCACTTGAATGGCAGGTTGTAGGGTTCCCGTCAGTCCTGGGTGCATCAGAGAGGAAGGGCACGTCTCTGTTAAAGTCTTCAAGAGTAGAACGGGAGACTCCACAGTCCAGGGCTTGGGTGCTATCAGCCCTGTTCTGAGAGTGACTAAGCTAAGTTTTGCTATAGGTCCATATTAGGGAATTGCTGGGCTAGGACCCAGGGTTCCAGGATAGAGTAGAGTGTGGGGTTATAGTACAGAGTCCACCCTCCCCCACTCCTTCTTTTCAGGTACATAGTTCACTTCCTGAATGATATATTCACAAAAAGGTTTCTGAGATTTACCCAGCTAAGTCTGGTCCAACCAAATTGATCCATCCGATCTAAACCCTTTCCTTTCCCTTTCCTCTCCCTTTCCTTTCCTGCCAATCCATATCGTCCATAACCACAGGGAACATAAGCTATGGGTCAATCCGGTCCAGCGCAAACTGCCAATCACAGAACAGAACCATGTAAGGGCGGGGTACAGAGATGGGGGGTGGGAGGAGGAGGGGGGTTGGGGGGAGGGGGAGGGGATAAGAGTCTCTTGATCGGTCTATAGGCTCGTGACCAGGTGGGCGGGGTCTACGGGGGGCTCCTCAGGCGACGAATCAGAATCCTCCTTGTTGGGGGGCACCATGTATCCGTCGCTGCCCCCCCGGCCCATGTGGTAGTAGTGGTGCAGCTCATGGAGGTGGTTCCGGGATCCCAGGTTGGGCATGCTCTTGTAGTAGACATCGTCCAATTCCGGCGCCGTAGCACTCTTCCCGGGCTGCAGCTCCTCCGCCTCTTCCTCCTCCCCGTCCGGTAGCCCGTTGATCTGTCCGTGTCCGTCAGGCAGGTCCGTTAACACCGGCATGCTTGTGTAGAGAGAGTCCCTGTGATTGGGTGAGTGCGTCGTCTCGTCCGTGTGCTCGTTGGTCAGAAGGGGGAAGAAGCTCTCGCTGGTCTCCTGGGGGATGCGGCGGGGCGGGCGGGAGAAGCTGTGCTGCGGGGCATGGCTGTCGGGAGGCGGGGGCCTCGGGGGCAGGAGGGGGGCATTCGACTCCTCCCTGATGATATCCAGACCTAGGTTCTCCTCGTGGGGGAAGGCTGCAGGGTTGTCCAGCACCATGGGGTCCATGTCGTCTTTGTTCCCGCCGACTACGCCAACTGTGACGCCGCTACTGCTGCCATTGCCACCGACTACGCCACCTCCATTGCTGACGTTGTTGACCAGCTTGTTCATGAGGTTGTGGTTATTGCGTTCGACGGTGGAGCGTTCGTGGTTGTTCAGGTATGAAGGGATGTAGTTGGACGTGAGCTCTTTCAGGATCTTCTTCTCCAGAGTGGTCTCCTTATGGTTGCTGTGGTTACTGTAGCCGCCTCGGTCCAGGATCTGCACACAGTCGCTCAGATACTCGCTGCTGGCCATGCTGTAGTTGTTGGCATGATTACCGTTCAGCGGCAAAGTGTCCATGACACTCGAGTCCCTGGCGTTGTTCAGGATTCCCTCTGGGTAACAATAAAGAAACAAAAAGATTAAAAGAACAAAAGCAAAGATCAGTATTCAGTGGCATTCATGTTCAACATAGTGAATAGCTATTCTGAGTGAGTAGGAGTATTTATGGTGGCTCGACTTGATAATATAGTTATTATTGTGGATCAGTGTTACTACAAGGTCAATAGTGGAAACCAGACGTTCAGAAAAACTCTCTGCAAGTCTATGGATGTCTCAGACCTTACAGTTGATTATCATACAACATCGACTTGGGTCGTCAACTGTGGCATGCTACATCAACATCAGTGAGGCTACAGGCAAGAAACGTTTAAACACTTAACACATCTTACATCATATTAATTATCTCCAGCACTAAACCAGTGTCTATGCAACGATGACATCATCGGGTGTAATTTCCTTTCCTCTTATCTTTCTGACAACAGAATGTCGAAAATTGCCATTAGCCACTGGTACGGTGCTGGAGATAATGAACATGAGGTTAAAACAGTGTGAAGTGGCCCTTTAAATGAAGTCCATTGTTGTCAATCTGTCTGTCTCATCCCAGCATGGGCTGAGAATAAGTCACTGGCGTTAGATGAGTAATGTTAAGCTTAGCTCTCGTACTTGTGTCTCTGTAGGATGCTAAGGAACAGCATGAGGGAGAGGAGAGAGAAATAGACAGTTGAGGTTACACTGAACACACACAGATAATACACAGAAAATCCACAAATACAGGCAGTGTTAATGAGAAAGACTGAACACACAATAGAAGTTAAACTACATACAATGTCTTGTTCTTAAAATCGAGTCTACTTTACAATATATTATTATCTACTGTATACTATAACCAATAACCAACAGCGGAGGGAATCATATTTGATTGTGCTCTTTTTATGGTGAGTCTTTCATAAAATAGTTTTGAACCACATTATCGACAGCACAACACATAGACAAGCAACACAGCAAGCATGGTAAACTCCCAATAGAGTGAAACATAACAAAACATAACATAACAAAAAAACACGTAACACACATAAAACATACAATTCACACAAACAAGAGCAGGCATTCATGGCTCCCAGGGCGATCGTAAACGGTTTGTCAAATCTGTGACTAATAAGATAAGCATCTAAATCATAGATCCCTGAAAATAAATCACAACACAATGGAGAAATAAACCATTGCATATTTCTATCACAATAGCGCTGAGAATCGACCAATAGCTGCTTTAGTGGGTGATGATTGGGCGCCTCATCTGGGAGCCATTACATACAGACATGCGAGACAAAAAGCATATCATGAACGGCGGCCATTTTAGAAGAAAAAAAAGAAAAAAAAGAAAAACGATATCTCAAATTGTTGAAATAAAAAAAAAGAGACTTTTCTAGAAACATGTTTGTCACACCTTGTGTGTTGTACATGCCCACGCCCGGGTTGTTATACACTGCTGAGTCGCCCAGGAGCGTGTTATAAGGATTGTTAGTACCATTGGGACGAAGGAGAGCATTAGTTATAAGATGATTAGCCATGGCTCCTAGTGCAGGCAGATAGAGATAGAGAGACGGATGGAGAGAACGAGAGAAAGAAAGGAGAGAGAGAGGGGGGGGTAAAATACAGGTAGAGCGAGAGAAAAGTGAGTGCAGAGTGGACGTGAGAGAGAGAGAGAGAGAGAGAGAGAGAGAGAGAGAGAGGGAGAGAGGGAGAGAGAGAGAGAGAGAGAGAGAGAGAGAGAGAGAGAGAGAGAGAGAGAGAGGGACAATAAGGAAGAAGGAGAGTGAGTGTGTGAAAGCCAGAGAGGAAGAGAGAGAGAGAAGACATGTAAATCAAGCAGTGAACATAGTTTAAGTGAAAGCCTGACAATCATTCCTGCAGCCACAGCACACAGGCAGAGAGAGAGAGAGAGAGAGAGAGAGAGAGTGAGAGAGAGAAAGAGAGAAAGAGAGAGAGAGAGGAGAAGAAACAGACAGAGAGAGAGAGAGAGAGAGAGAGAGAGAGAGAGAGGGAAAGGAACAGACAGAAAGAGAGAGAGAGAGAGAGAAAGAGAGAGAGAGAGGCTGAGGTGTACAAAACAGAACATTACAGTACAGTACAGTACAAGAACATGTCTCCAGGGTAGTTTATAGACACAGGGCTACTTCTCCTCGCTGGAGGAGAGACGCATCATGTAAACATGGAGGCGCAGGACCACATGAGGGCCAGAGGAGACAGCTGCACCTCCAAACGGGACGTTAGGAACACTTGTCGGCGGCGGTATCAGAGAGCTCTCTCTACTCCTAAAGTACTGTCAGTGCTGTACATTTCCTCTGTGTTTACTGTATCTCTGACTTAGATTTTAGATTTTAATTTCTGCTCTGGTTACGTTTGTGCTCCTTGTCACGATAGGAGACCAAAGGCTGATATCGGAGGACGGGCTCATTGTAATGCATGGAACCGAATGAGGAAGGGTATCAACACCACACACCATTCCTCATTCCGTTCCATGCCTTACAATGAACCCGTCCTCCGTCAGCCTCTGGCTAATACATTCTCCTGTACATATTAGGACTTCATCATCATTACAACTCTGCTGTCTCCAGCTCCTGACATTAGAGTAATGTGTGTGTGTGTGTGTGTGTGTGTGTGTGTGTGTGTGTGTGTGTGTGTGTGTGTGCTTGCGTGCATGTGGCCGTGTGTGTGTGTGTTTGTGTTTGTGCACGCATGTAGGCGTGTGTGTGTGTGTGAGCGTGCCTATCTGTACTGTATGTGTGTGTGTGTGTGTGTGTGTGTGTGTGTGTGTGTGTGTGCTTGCGTGCATGTGGCCGTGTGTGTGTGTGTGCGTTTGTGCACGCATGTAGGCGTGTGTGTGTGTGTGAGCGTGCCTATCTGTACTGTATGTGTGTGTGTGTGTGTGTGTGTGAGCGTGCCTATCTGTACTGTATGTGTGTGTGTGTGTGTGTGTGTGTGTGTGTGTGTGCGTGTGCGTGTGTGTGTGTGTGTGAAAAGGAGAGGAGAGAGACTTTAGACTCCCCCACTAAGTGTGTGATAATTCAGGGGCATTGACACACACCGTCTCAGCACCAGCATCAATCTGTCACCCTAACAGCTTATTAGTGTCAGAGGCAGCCTGGGCCACACCTCCATTGAGAGGCTGAGGGGGTCGGGGGCGGGGGCGGGGGTCGGAGCAGGTCCCACCATCTAGGGGGGGACTATTGTATGGCCTCATTATCCTCTGGCGAGCCTCATACATTATCCTAAGGCTACACTCATACATTATACTATGGCTAGATTCATACATTATCCTATGGTGAGCCTCATACATTATCCTATGGCTAGATTCATACATTATCCTATGGTGAGCCTCA
>NC_139675.1:8102430-8105059 GCF_951799395.1 Argentina silus
ACTCCAACAGTTTGGATTTGAAATCAAACAATTACTATGGGGTCTAAATAGGAGGACAGAGCCAAAACAAGACAAAATGCTTCCTCTTGGAGGGCCCTGTATGTCATTATCAAACATACCCCTCAGGTGTAGTGCCTTCATGTAGCTAGCTACATACATACATACATAGCTAGCTACATTGAAATGCCTTTCGAATTCGCACAGGCAAGCAGTGCAGCTGTATCCCGGTCCACACTGAAGTGAGTTGGGAATATCCACCAGCCAGGTGGGTGCTTCGTCATCCGCGGCACACACAAGGAACGCAGGTTTAGGCCGAAAATAACCCAGAGAGTTATGCACCTCTATGCAGTGCATATAGCAGGCCAGAGATGAATCTAATGAATGATGGTGGTGGATTTTGGATTGGGAGGATTGTGGTTAATTGCGTGAGATTTTACTTGCTGGCGTAAGACTGTGAAAGGGGGGTACAGATCGTGAGTGTCACGGTCAATGTGTGAGAGTTGGCAACCCAGTGTCTTTCCCAAAATAAAGAAATATGCAGTGACCGTATTTCAGCTGGAGCGGTTTGAGTTTTTTGCCGGCTATAAACTAGTGGTACCGTCTTTAGAGAATCGTTGTTGTTGTTTTTCAGCGGCAACAGAGCTTTTCGGCAGCTATAAACTAGTCGTACAGCATTGTCTAGAGGGGGGACCTTTGTTGAGTTTGCAGAAGACTTATTATTCATCACAGTACTTAGCATTCAGGCTCTCATGTTTAAGTGATGCTTCTGACATGAAATATTGATCTAAGTGGCGCTCCCGGTTGCCGTTGCTTGACGGTTAAACGCTGTGCTGCGTCAACTCACTCCTCGCTCCTCGCCACCGGCTCGCCCTCTCAAGGTGACACATCTACGACTGTCGTGTACAGTAGGGCTATGGTGGAGTGTGTTGCTACGGTGATGAGTTGTGATGTTGCTTCTGCGTCGCGTGTTGTAATGTCTTCTTCTTCTTGTTGTTTGTACAACAGGCCGTGAATCTCACCTCTGTCTGTCGAGTGGCTTGCTGGTTTTCTTTTGTTTTCTTGTTCTTTTGTTTTCGCTCTTTTATTGTCGGGTCGCGTACGTTTTAACTGCTCATTTCGATTACTCCGAGAATTTCTTTCTTTGTTAAAGAGAAGAGTAGAATAAAGGCGTAACTGAAAATGAATAAGAAATGTAGTCAGGCTGCATCTCCACAAGCACAGAGACCTGGAGAGGACCGGGCCGTCTGTGAATCATTTAACAATGCTATTCTGTGCTGTCCAATTCCATATTCCATACTTCAGAGAGACTCATTCATAACCAATAGAGAGATTTTTAATGCCAGTCTTCCAAGTGTGATTGTAACATTAATGATTTAATGTGCTGTGTGTGTGTGTGTGTGTGTGTGTGCGTGTGTGTGTGTGTGTGTGTGCGTGCGTGTGTGTGTGTGTGTTGTGATTTAGTATATTTGGCCTCCTCTGTCAGACTCACACAGAGAGAGAGATGGTCTCCTGAGCTGGTGTGAATATTCCATGGCAAAGCTACACTCCAACGAATACTCAAGTGTGTGTGTGTGTGTGTGTGTGTGTGTGTGTGTGTCTACTACTGTGGTGTGTGAATGTGGACACCAGATGTATTATTGAGAGTGAAACAGTGGAGACACGGTCCCTTCTTCCCATCATAGTCACTCTCAGGCTGTGGCATACGTTGTATAGACACTCCTTCTAGGGCCACAGGCACTCTGGGATCTCCTCCTCCCTCTTCCCTCTTCCCTCCTCCCCTCCCTTCTTCCCTCTAAGCCTCTCTCTCTCTCTCTATACGAACACTCGGGCTGTGTAGTAGCTCCTATAATCCATAGCAGCACACACACTCAACTCCTTTTCTACTCCCCCCCCCCCCCCCCCCCCCCCCCCCCCGCCCCCCCCGCCCACCACCCCCCACCTCCACCCCTCCCTCCCTCCCTCCCTCCCTCGCTCCGTACTCCACCGCTCCCTGTATTCCACTGCGGCGGACACCGGCCACTACAATGGCAAGGGACCCCGTACCCATCCCCCCCAGCCCCCCAAACCCCCCCCCCCCCCCCCCCCCCCCCCCCCCCCCCGTCGTACTCCACACTCTGTCCGTCCCGTAGCTCCGGTAGTCGACGGCGGCGGACACGGCCACGATGATGGCGGGCACCCCGTAGCCGGCCAGGTAGAAGTACTTGGTGCGCGAGTGTTCGCTCTCAAACACCTCCACCAGCATGATGTAGAGCTGCACGCCCTCCAGGAACATCCACGTGAACGCAGCCAGGAAGAAGAAGTGGAGGAGGGCCGCAAACACCGCGCACGCAATCTGGAGGAGGTTGGAGGAGGAGAGGAGAGAGGGATGAGGGGGTTAGAGATGGCGTACGCAATCGATGAGGGGTTAGATGTGGCAGCACCGCAAACACCTGCAAACACTGCGAACGCAATCTGGAGGAGGAGGAGGAGAGAGGGATAAGGGGTTAGAGATGGCGAGCACAATCTGGAAGAGGAGGAGGACAGGAGAGAGGGAGGGGTGGTTAGAGATGGAAGGCTTCACGCAGGGCTGGGGAATATCAAAGAGGTTCTGTAATTTGGAGGAAGAGAGGAGAGAGGGATGAGGGGTTTT
>NC_139675.1:8127759-8152759 GCF_951799395.1 Argentina silus
ACAGGTCTAGTGGAAGCAGTTACAGACTCCTATGGAGTCTGCTTCCAAGCCCTTCTAGACTTTTAAAAGCCCCGACCGGGATCAGATCCTCAATTTGTAAGTCAGTCTGTAAGTGGTTCCAAGCTACAGGGGAGGCGAACCTAAAGGCCTGCTTCCCAAGTTCAATGCGAACCTTAGGGACGTTAAGTAAAAGTGTGTCGCTCGAACGCAAACAGTAATTACCGGTTTTGAGCGAGATATACCCACCAAGATAAGAGGGGAGCAGACCAGGGATAGACTTATATAGAAATCCACCCACCCTCCATCCACCCACCCACCCTCCATCCAGCCACCCTCCATCCAGCCACCCTCCATCCATCCAGCCACCCACCCTCCATCCACCCACCCACCCTCCATCCAGCCACCCTCCATCCATCCAGCCACCCACCCTCCATCCAGCCACCCTCCATCCATCCAGCCACCCTCCATCCATCCACCCACCCTCCATCCATCCAGCCACCCACCCTCCATCCAGCCACCCTCCATCCATCCACCCACCCTCCATCCATCCAGCCACCCACCCTCCATCCAGCCACCCTCCATCCATCCAGCCACCCTCCATCCATCCAGCCACCCTCCATCCATCCAGCCACCCTCCATCCATCCACCCACCCTCCATCCACCCACCCTCCATCCATCCAGCCACCCTCCATCCATCCAGCCACCCTCCATCCATCCAGCCACCCTCCATCCACCCACCCTCCATCCACCCACCCTCCATCCATCCAGCCACCCTCCATCCATCCAGCCACCCTCCATCCATCCAGCCACCCTCCATCCATCCAGCCACCCTCCATCCACCCACCCTCCATCCACCCACCCTCCATCCATCCAGCCACCCTCCATCCATCCACCCACCCTCCATCCATCCACCCACCCTCCATCCACCCACCCACCCACCCTCCATCCATCCACCCACCCTCCATCCACCCACCCATCCACCCACCCATCCACCCACCCACCCTCCATCCATCCAGCCACCCACCCTCCATCCACCCACCCATCCACCCACCCACCCATCCACCCACCCACCCTCCATCCATCCAGCCACCCTCCATCCATCCACCCACCCATCCACCCACCCTCCATCCATCCAGCCACCCTCCATCCACCCACCCATCCACCCACCCACCCTCCATCCATCCAGCCACCCTCCAGCCACCCATCCACCCACCCTCCACCCACCCATCCATCCAGCCACCCACCCATCCATCCATGCAGCTGTAGTCAGCATCCTGCCTGTTAGCCTGTGGTCTTCTCAGACTATTAAGCCCGTTAGCTAGTCCAGAAGTAATGAAATATGCATCTGCACTTCCAGAGCTCTTCTTCAACAGAGCAGTTTAATGAACTGGTGAGGAGGAGCCACTTCATAAATAGCACAGCACTGAGGAGGCAGGATGATGGAGACAGCACTCACATGCTGGAATACACACACACACACACACACACACACACACACACACTATGATATACACACACGCTAGAACACACACACACACACACACACACACAAGCACACACAAGCACACACAAGCACACACAAGCACACACATAGTGCAATAAGAACCAACAGGGGTAATAGCAGAATGATAATCTGTCTGGAGGGCCCAGAAGGCCCTCTAGTCTGGATAGGAGCAATGACATCCAATAGGGCTGCTTACTGCGATAACGCACAGCCCCTGTGGCGCGCACACGCACGCACGCACGCACGCACGCACACACACACATACACACAGGCACACACACACACACACACACAGGCACACACACACACACACACACATACACACAGGCACACACACACACACACACACACACACACTGCTTGTGGCAACAGCTCCAACTGCGCTGATAAGGCGGAGTGCTATACTTCAAAGAAGAACCAACCAAACGATTCTCAAGATAGAAAACAACCTCTACTGCTGTAGCAAGCTCAAAATGTCTGGCCGTCAAGTTTCTCAAGACACTCTACCTTCCCACCACATCATTTTCTTGTGTTCATGTAGCGGAGGTGGTTTGGAATCACCCTCTCGTGATGAGGTAGCCCTGCCAGGGACATGTACAGTATACTCAAGTGTCTCCCTCGGACTTTGAGGATATCCTCTTGGCCTAATGGCAGACGCTTGGGTCGTCCACGCGGGAGACCTGGGTTTGAACCCCGCCCGTCACACGTATGGTGGGATGGACAGGGTTAAAGGAGCTCCCCATGACCGGTTCACTACAGCATATAATGGCCTGGAAACCTCCGCAGGGATTGTGGCGCGATAGGGTTTCAAAGTAATAGCTCCCCACCAAAGTTTAGATGGTGCTATGGTTTAGCATATTCATTTGGTTGGTACGGCCACTGTGTCGTCAAACTGTCGCTCCCGCCGGGGCCATATATACTGAAAAATAAAAACTCACTGCAATGTAAGTCGCTTTGGATAAAAGTGTCAGCTAAATGGCAGATATTATTATTATATTATATTAGCTCCGGATTCTCCCCAGGATTTTTGGCGATCAAAGATAGTTACTCTATCGTTACTAAATATACAGTTTAATTTGCCTTGAAATGTTTACATCACCGGCCAGCTCACAGTGTGGTGCAGTCTCTTACATTCTTTGGGGAGAATCGTAGCTTGTTACAGAAAATAGGCAAAACTATTTATTATTATTATTATTATTATTATTATTATTGTTATTATTATTATTATTATTATTATTTATTATTATTTTGTTATTATTATTTATTATTCTACTTGACGTGTCAGGATCTTATCTCAATGGTCTGGAATGCCGATGTTGCATGGAAGCTAGCTGGCTAGTGGCTAATGGCTCATTGTAATTGAGATTTTGCCTGTTTGCCCTTGCTTAGCGTAGCGTAGCTTAGCATCAGCTGTTTGGCTACAGAGAGCAAGTGTCTAGGCCACCCTTGCTTAGCTTAGCTTAGCATCATCTGTTTGGCTACAGAGACCTTTGTCCAGCCCGGCCTTGCTTAGCTTAGTTTAGCTCAGAATCAGATGTTTGGCAACAGAGATTTCTGCCCTGTCCGCCCTTGCTTAGTGTAGCGTAGGGTAGCATCAGCTGTTTGGCTACGGAGAGTGAGTGTCTAGGCCAATCCAATCAGTAAGGACTCACTAGAGAGGAACCAGGTGCTACAGACTCTGGAAGATTTCAGCCCCCAACCATGATGCTGGTGTCGTAATCAATTTGGCAAAGAGAGGAAGGGGGGGGAGAGGGATAGACAGAGAGATAGAGGGGGGGAGAGAGAGGGAGAGAGAGAGAGAGAGAAAGAGAGGACACCAATCTTGCTCAATTAAGTAAATCTTCCTGTTGACAGAGCTGGGTCACCTCAGCTGGTGTAAACAGCTCTGGTTCATTATAAAGGTCTATGACACACACACACACACACACACACACCCACACACAGCATTTCTCTCACCAAAACAGGCCAAGCCACTTCGGAGCCAAATGTGACTCACAGACACAACGCCTTGGGAGAAATAATCAATATTAGAGTATCTGTGGTAACACACACACAGACACACACACACACACACACACACACACACACACACACACACACACACACACACACGCACGTTCCCTGTCTGTCTTGTCTGGCTCTGAAGCAGCAGTGGTACAGGTGGGAGGGGTTGGTCAGTGAGTGGCCTCATCAGGGAGCTGCTGAAAGCAGGTCTCGACTCCAGACTTTCAGTGACAAGATGTCCTCCCTCTAAGTCTCTCTAAGCCCAGATAACAAAGCAATGCTTTCTTCATCTCAGTCCCTTCCCTCTCTCTCTCTGTCTCTCTTTTTTCCCTCCAATCTAGCTTGGACATTTCCTGCACCACTTGGCACAGTGGACTGATTGCAATCTACAAGGGCAGAACACACACGCGCGCACACACGCAGGCACACCCACACATGCACACACACACACACACAGTGAGGAGCGGAGGGGAGGAAAGTCAATGGAGAAACTACATGCTCCACTTCCCTAGGAAATAGAACTCTGCATCTGTGGCCACGGGGAGTTCAAAGGTCAAACCCTCTACGTTGTGAATGATTGGTTTAATGGAGGCTAAGAGAAGATGAAAGAAAGAGAGTGTTTAAATGTTTATCGTCCTTATTGATTGTAACAAATGAACAGCGAGGCGAGACTGTTTTGTCTTTTAATTGTAGATTTGTTTTGTTTTTTATAGCGTGCTGAACTGTCAGCACAGCGGTGGATCTGAATATCAACATTGATGCAGGAGAAGGTTCTATAAAAGTAGGTGTTAAGACCAAAGCACTAATTACAACTGAAGACGTGAGGTGTTGAATGTTCCTGAACGCGTCTGTGTCATACAAAAGGATGTTGGTATTCAGAGCGCTGCATACAGTCAACTGTCAATTCCGCTCTTTGATAGCAGAAGAAAAAAAAAACAATGAAATGACTGTGTGCACAGTGCAATAACTACAATAAGAAAATGTGAGGACATTCCTGGAATTATGCAGCGAGATATTGCTCCACTTGTCTTACACGTTTCAATGTGTCACCTCTCTGCTATTTAATATGCATTCACACATCCAAAGAAAAGGATATTGTCACCTAATGCAAAACTGTGTGCGCGTTTTAGTGTGTGTGTGTGTGTGTGTGTGTGTGTGTGTGTGTGTGTGTGTGTGTGCGCGCGCGTGCACGTGTATGTGTGTGTACATGAGAGATGCAGAGAGAAAAAGAAAGAGAGAGAGAGAGAGAGACTGTGTGTGTCTGTGTGTGTGCGTGTGTGTGTGTGTGTGTGCGTGTGTGTGTGTGTGTGTGTGTGCGTGCGTACGTGCGTGTGTGTGGGAGTGTGTGAAATATCAAGTCAGCACTCACCCACCCCACACACCCCACTCCCCTCTCCCCTTTCCCCCATTCCCCTCTCCCAAATGCGGATAACATGAATAATTTTGTGACTTTGTTGGGAAAAACTTTGGAGAGTTTTTCAAAGTTTGTGGATGCAGATGATTCGGAGACGAGAGGCTGATCAATTATTAACACGTTTCATCTGAGGCAGCGTTCTACATACTCCATCTACAGACGTGGCATATGGTGCATGGCGCAGGATGCATGTATACGGTTCTATAATATTCATGTTAGAAGATGCCATGAAAACAACATCATGAACAGTCGAGGCGAGAGAGGGAGGGAGGGAGGGAGGGAGGGAGGGAGGGAGGGAGGGAGGATGAGAGAGATGTAGAGGCAAAGGGAGAGCGTCGGGATGAGAGATGAAGGGAGATGGTGACGGAGAGAGAGAGAGGGATAAAGAAAGAGAAGGAAGGAGAGAGTGTGAGAGAGAGGACAAGGCGGAGGAAGAGCCGAGACAGGGAGGCACGATAACCCCAAAATAAAGACGGTAAACATCTGCCAACCGCGTGAGAGAGTCACAGTCTCTGTTCAATCACTCAGAGGAGATTGATATGCATTTCCAGAAGGCATCATGTGTGTCTGTGTGCGTGGGTGTGTGTGTGCATGCGTGTGCGTGCATGCGTGCGTGCGTGCGTGCATGCGCGTGTGTGTGTGCGTGCGTGCGTGTGTGTGTGTGCGTGTGTGTGTGCGTGCGTGTGTGTGTGCGTGCGTGCGTGTGTGTGTGCGTGCGTGCGTGCGTGTGTGTGGTCATTGGAAACAGGGGAATATTACTTCTTATCTTCCAACTGATAATCCACTGACATTCTCTTCTCTTTACAGCAAGACAGAAAAGGCTCAATTAACTCTGTTTGTGTGTGTGTGTGCGTGTGTGTGTGTGTGTGTGTGTCTGTGTGTGTGTGTCTGTGTGTGTGTGTCTGTGAGGTTTTGCAGACTCTTTAATTTGCAATCCATTACTCGCTTGTAACCTCGAACCCTGTGTGTGTGTGTGTGTGTGTGTGTGTGTGTGTGTGTGTGTGTGTTGTGTCCTTTGTGGCTGTGGAGACTTTTACAAGTGCTAAAGTGAAGATAACGGTCATTGTTTGAAGCCGTTTCTCTTCAGTGCTCTGGTGTTGTGTTCTGGTACTGCTTTTACACTCATTTACCTCTTTTCATGGATTAAGAGTTCAGTGCGTGTGTGTGCGTGCGTGTGTGTGCGTGATGTTTCTCGAATGAGAAAAAAAAAAACATGTATCCACGGATAAATCCATGAACACAGTTAGCATGAGCTCATTTTGAACTGTCCAATCAGCATGCTTCATTAGAGAGAGACTCAACACAGTAATTGCGGTTCTCTGAGTTGTGTCCCGATACCATTAAATGACTTCCTCTAATCACCTTGTTTCCTACAGGAAACACCGTCAATCTAGGATGAACGAGATACTGCTAGTGGAAGCATCCTGGTGGAACACAACCATTACATCACTTATGACACACACACACACACGCACGTGCACGCACGCACGCACGCACACACGACTGGACAAGTCATGAAGAGGTGAGACTAAACGGACAAGCATCCCATTGACAGCTCAATTAGGTCAAAACCTACAACTGAAAATAACCTTCACCCTCACCTTAACCAAACCCTTCACGCTCACCTTAACCAAACCCTTCACCCTCACCTTAACCAAACCCTTCACGCTCACCTTAACCAAACCCTTCACCCTCACCTTAACCAAACCCTTCACCCTCACCTTAACCAAACCCTTCACCTTAACCAAACCCTTCACCCTCACCTTAACCAAACCCTTCACCCTCACCTTAACCAAACCCTTCACCTTAACCAAACCCTTCACCCTCACCTTAACCAAACCCTTCACCCTCACCTTAACCAAACCCTTCACCCTCACCTTAACCAAACCCTTCACCTTAACCAAACCCTTCACCCTCACCTTAACCAAACCCTTCACCTTAACCAAACCCTTCACCTTAACCAAACCCTTCAACCTCGGTTTGCTGGTCTCCGTTTCTCCCGCCAAGTAGCCCTCCTACTGATGATGTCATCAAGACGTGAGAACAGAAAAAAAAACAGAAAGATTGATAGAAAAAAAAGAGAGAAAAAACAGCACTACACATCGACCCGTCGTCTTTTCAAGACAAGTAGAAAATCATGCAGTTGAGCTACTTAATGTATTCCCTCTGTCTCTACGGTGCGAGGGCGCGGAGCGGAGCGCCATTGATTGTATTTATTTATCTTTCCCTGGTCAGCAGTCTGGCCCTCGCTGCTCTTTGGAGGTCGTTCTCTCTACATTGAATCCCCATTGATCTACTCTTTAAAGCCTCGAGAGGCACCCAGAGGTCCATTATACCAGTGATCTCCCACACTCACACACACACACACACACACACACACACGTACACACACACGCACATGCACACACACACACACACACACACACATGTACACACACACACACACACACACACACACACGTACACACACACGCGCATGCACACGCACACACACACACACACAAACGCAGATACACAAACGCACAGATACACACACACACAAACACACACACACACACACACACTCTCTAAGTGATCGGTAAAAACAAAGTTTTCACTCCGCCCCACCCCCTTCCTCTGGTTCCTAATTGCTTGTACTGTGTCTCCTCAGCGCGTGCAGGAGCATGTGTTAATCTGCCCATCATTTAATAAAGCATGGAGCCAGAGCACCTTGCCTACTCCGTAGAACGGTGTTGAGAGCCAATTACACTGGGCAAATAGCCCTAGCCTCCAGGGGCCCGGAGCCTTCCAGCCGGAGCAGGGGGGTTAGATTCCTCTCACACCCCACCTGAGAGTGCCCATCCCCCCCGCCCTCCCCCCCTCCCACTACCACCACCTCCCAGACACTCCTGGGTCCATTTAAGAGGGCAGGGTGGGGTAGGGTGGCAAGAGAGTAAGTAAGGCAGAGGCCTTCTAAGTGTGTGCAGAGGCTACACGGTATCAGCGGAGGCTGGTGGAGGTAGAAATCGGAGGACAGGCTTAGTGTAATGCACGGAACAAAATGAGAACACATGTACCATTGACACCATTCCTCATTCCATTCCATGCATTACAATGAGCCCGTCCTCCGATTTCTACCTCCACCAGCCTCCCCTGGAGTGAGGGCTTAGTGTGGGCACAGGCTACACAGATATATATGCATCCATTATGTCTAAAAATGCAACGTCAACAAAAAGACTAATCGAAACGAGAAAGGACATCTGCAGGCCTAAGTCTTGGCTGCTAAAATCAGTGTGTGCACAATCCTATCCTTCAAGCAATGGAGTTTGCATTAGGGCACCAATATACACAAACCTACAAAGCCACAGAACTTAAAGAGGAGACATTTTGGGAGCAAATAGCACATTTATTGGAGGGTGTGTTTATCCTTTCACCCTCTGTTTACACAAACCTACAGTACAATGCCAAAGAACAGAGAAGAAGAAATCAAGGAAGAAGAAGTCAAAGAATAGGAAGCCAAAGAAGAGGGAGAAGAAGAAGATGATGAAGAAAAAGAAGAGCAAAAAGAAGAAGAAGAAGAAGAAGAAGAAGAAGAAGAAGAAGAAGAAGAAGAAGAGGAAGAAGAAGAAGTAGAAGAAGAAGTCAAAGAAGAAGAAGAAGAAGAAGTCAAAGAAGGAGAGGAGACTTACCCAACCGGTTGTCGTTGTTGCCAAAGTCCAGCAGGTACTTGACCACGTGGTAGTTATTCCACACGTAGAGCAGATTATCTCGTGGATTATAATCCACCGCGGCGATGTACTGGTAGGAGTTGGGGAAGGGGATGCTCACAAACATCTCCTTGCTCTTGTCCGTGCTGTACATGTAGTCGATCTTGTTGCCCGTGGCTTCATTGTCGTCGTCTTCGTAGACCGTCTTCACCACGTAGAGCACGCCGCAGATCATGAAGGCGTTGGACGCCGACCTCTTGTCGTAGGTGGTGTCCCAGGAGCCCTCGATGCGCAGCGTGTACGGGTTCAGCTGGCTGACCACGATGCGCCCGTTGTTCTGCTCCGTGGCGTACACCACCCAGAGGCCGTTCTCGTCCACCGCCAGGTCGATGTCCGACTTGCCGCCCCAGCGGTAAGGCGACGTGTCATGGTAGTTGGCGTTGGCAATGATGGCCTCGCCGCTCTTGATGCGCGTGCGCAGGTCGAACTTGACGATGTTGCGCGTGCGCTCCTTGTTGAAGAAGAGGGCGCCGTCGTAGACCACGAAGCCCGTGCCGTCCACACGGTGGGGGAGCTTGTAGGTGGTGGTGGGCCGCCCGGCAATGAAGTCCTCCTTGGAGGAGTACTCTGTCAGGGTGTCGGTGCGGTAGGGTGTCCAGGGCATATAGTAGATCTTGTCGGAGGCCTGGAGGGGGTCCTTGCACCAGGCGCCCGACTGGTGGTCCGACTCAAACAGGTGCTCGCTCTGGTATACCCCCCGCAGTATGCCTGGGCACAGGAACACTGGGGAGAGGGGGAGAGAAAGAGAGAGAGAGAGAGAGAGAGAGGGGAGGGGGGAAGAGATAGAGAGAGAGAGATAGAGAGAGAGGACCAGAGAGAGACCATGAGGCAAGATGAGATGAGGTTTGGTTAGAGGTTTCATATCGTCTATGTGTCTGAGCAGAGACCAAAAGGAGGTATTGACAACTGTTATTCCTCTTTATGTCAACTCTATGACCCTCTAATGACATCTCTCCACAGTGAGGTAAGATGATGATATACTGACTGGTGGTTTTGGTTAAACTCTGTGTTAATTGTACAACTTCAGCACAGAATAATACTGAATAGTGTACTGTATCAAATCATCAAATCTAACATTGTTTTGTCCAGCAGATTTAATACACTAATGGTGGTCTTTAGGCATGTACTGTATGCTACATGTTCCTGTGTCTGTGTCTGTTACTGTGTCTGTATGCTCCATGTTACTGTGTCTGTATGCCCTATGTTACTGAGTCTGTGTCTGTGTCTGTATGCTCCATGTTACTGTGTCTGTGTCTGTTACTGTGTGTGTGTGTGTGTGTGTGTGTGTGTGTGTGTCTGTTACTGTGTGTGTGTGTGTGTGTGTGTGTGTGTGTGTGTTACTGTGTGTGTGTGTGTGTATGTGTGTGTGTGTGTGTCTGTTACTGTGTGTGTGTGTGTGTGTGTGTGTGTGTGTGTGTGTGTGTGTGTGTGTGTGTCTGTTACTGTGTGTGTGTGTGTGTGTGTCTGTTACTGTGTGTGTGTGTGTGTGTGTGTGTGTGTGTGTGTGTGTGTGTGTGTGTGTGTGTTACTGTGTCTGTGTCTGTGTGTGTCTGTCTGTGTCTGTATGGTACATGTTACTGTGTCTGTTACTGTGACTCAACAGATTAATAGACTTGTCCCAGAAACGAAAAGAGAAAATGGTACATCAATTACTTCCCATCCTGCTCTCCCTCCTTCCCTCCCTCCCTCCTTCCCTCCTTTCCTCCCTCCTTTATTCTCATCCCTCTCTCCCTCCCTCCTCTCCACTCTGCTCATTAGGCTCACACCACTGTTCTCTGTTTCTATTTCTGTCAGAGACCGCTGAGTGTAGAACTCTCCAACTCTTTCATCCCGTCGTCCTCCATAGAACGTTCCGGTAATTCATTTCCCACACCAGGCTTGGTATTCCCGAGTCAGAATACTGGGATTGTGTTTTATGATTGATGCGGGTGGCTTGTAAATTCCGGGAAAACAGAGAGACTGGAGTCTTGGGGACTCTAGTCATGTGACTGGAATGTGTGTCATGGAGAGAGAAGTCCAGATGTGGTTTGGTTTTCACCCTTTTCCTCCCATTTCTCACAATAGAAGTTCTGTTTCAGTCAGATTGGGAAATGGCCACAGTTGTTGTTTCCAGTACTTAATGTAATGGATATCAGCATTTTGTAAATGAGAATGCAATGGAAATTATATTAATAGAGCAGAACTGAGCTATGTTTGTCAGCAGGAATGTAACCATGTGACCGTTGAGATGAGGATGGTATGAAGAACATGTCCACCATTTTGTTGTTGTGGTTTAAAGAACTTGGGTTGACCTATAAGAAAACTGCTGTGTCTTATGACTGGTGTAATGCCTGATTCTCCTGCTGAGGAACTGTATAAAAGTATAACTGAAACTCAAGTTTGGAACTCCTCTGGCTGTCTCTCGTAAGGGGGCAGACGTTTCCTCTGTGCACAATAAATAAAAAGGTGGCTTTGCTACACTCTAGACTCAAATGGAATCTTTGTTCAGTGTTAGAATTTACACGACGACACTTAGAATTCCCATAACAAGAACGTTCTAGTTGAAGATAGCACCAGAGCATGAGACAAAGAAAAACACAGGTCTAGTACTGTATGCCAATCAAAAAGCTATTTCTATGCTCTAAGACCTGAGAAGTGTCTTAATATAGTGCTGCTGAGCATGAAGGAGTCGTCTCTGTCACTGTTGACTAGACACAGACGTGTTTGCTTCAAACAGCATTTCACTGACAAAACACTACTTTCAGCAGTCACAATGACAGGGACAAAACGAAGATATTCTTTATGCTTTTCACAAAGGGTAGTGTGTGAGTGTGTGTGTGTGTGTGTGTGTGCGCGTGCGCGTGTGCGTGTGTGTGTGTGTGTGTGTGTGTGTAAGGCAGTGACTTACCTTTCTGTTCCACTTCTATTCCAGCCAATCGGGGGAAGATAAAAAGAAAGGAGAGAGGAGGAGAAGAAGAGAGGACATAAATAGATGAGTGATGCAATAATAAGAATATTATCATAATACAATCCTAGATCTCCACAATCTGTCCCATATTTCACCATAACCTTGTGAAAGTGCCGGGAAGTTCTTCATGTTTTATTGGTAATAAAATAACGTAATCGTCCAAGGAGACCTCAACAGGGATTTTTTTGAGTCCTGAGAGCTAATGCGTTTTACACACACATGAGCTTGCACGCACACACACACACACACACACAAACGCACTGTGTTGTTGCTATAGTATACAGCACAAGAAGAAAACAATGCAAATTAAAGTGACATAATGTGTGGTTTAATGTAATGTGTGCAAATAGCAGCAGAGGAAATGGAAATCAGAGCATCCATTTGATCACTGGGACCATTTCACAGCAGCAGGGCCAAAACACCCTCATTAAAAAGCATCCTATTGCACAGTGTGTGTTGTGTGTGTGTGTGTGTGTGTGTGTGTGTGTGTGTGTGTGTGTGTGTGTGTGTGTGTGTGTGTGTGTCAAGTTGCTCTCTCTTATAAAGAACGAGTGTAAACTCTGACTTCAATACCCAATATTTTTCCTGTGTGATGTGAGTTGATTTAGCCATGCAATTTTAAACTTAGTCGACTAGCCCCCATCCCTCCCATAGTTTTTTGTACACAGAACGCAGTTACCCAAAACGCAACACTGTTACCTGAACATTTCAAGCACTGTACAGTGTGTGTGTGTGTGTGTGTGTGTGTGTGTGTGTGTGTGTGTGTGTGTGTGTGTGTGCGTGCATGCATCTGTGTCATGCACATGTGTGTATGCACGTGTGTGTGCGTCCGTGTGTGTCCAAAGAGGAAGCCGAGCGCTTCCAGTAGAAGTTCTCGGCGGTCAGAGCCTCTCTCTCTTCTGCTATCCAGAGTGTTGTCTTTAGTGTGTTGCAGAAGGGAGTGGGAGGAATGAAATATACACATTTTTCCTCTCTATCCTCTTTAAACATATGAATTCCATTTCACCTAGAGGACCCGAGGGGACGGGAGGGAATGTGAACATGGTAGTAACCTTACTCTGCCGAGCTAGCCGGCTGCTCTTAAGTCTTTTAAGGCTGTTTAACACACTGGGAGTAGGACTGCTCTCTGGGGGATGGAGGGATGAGAGGGGGGTTGGGGGGGAGGGGGGGGGAGGGGTGGGGGAGGAGAGGAGAGGAGTGGATTTATATATAGCACCAACACCATACATACATGCACGCATGAACTCAGAAACGCATTAAAGCAAAAACAACACATATGCACAGACTGGTACTGTACAAGCACACACACGCACACACGCACGCACACATACACGCACACATACACGCACACACGCACGCACACAACCATAACACACTTTCCATCATGAAAGATGCATTATAAGGGGTGAGTGTTGGCACAGCTTGTGGTAAATAAGCCATCATCAGGGTGGGGAACATGTAAAACTCAAACGTCTGTGTGTGTGTGTGTGTGTGTGTGTGTGTGTGTGTGTGTGTGTGTGTGTGTGTGTATGTGTGTGCGTGCTGCGGAGTGTTAAGATATTAAAACGCCTCCGTGCCAAGATGTACTCTCCCTGTGAGGTGGGTTGGGAGCGTGGTGGAGGGTGGGGGAGTGACAATCATTCCATTATATACTCTACTCCATGAAGACACACAGAGGCACACGCGTAAGTAGAATACACACACACACACATACATACACACACACACACACACACACACACACACACTCCATGAACTCTTAATCCATGAAAAGAGGTAAATGAGTGTAAAAGCAGTACCAGAACACAACACCAGAGCACTGAAGAGAAACGGCTTCAAACAATTACCGTTATCTTCACTTTAGCACTTGTAAAAGTCTCCACAGCCACAAAGGACACAACACACACACACACACACACACACACACACACAGTCACACACGCACACACACACAGTCACACACACACACGCATACACACACACACACACACGCACACATGCACACACACACACACACACACACACACACACACACACACACACACACACACACACAGGGTTTGAGGTTACAAGCGAGTAATGGATTGCAAATGAAAGAGTGTGCAAACGACAAACATTCCAAATGGCAGCTGAAATGTCAAACAAATGTCACTCAATTTGTGTAACACTCGGAACACAGCGACTACGTTAGATTAGCAGTTAGCTTCAGTTGTGTGCCCACTACACGATTATTTTGTTGCCGTGACATCTATTGAATACTCGAGACTCGAGGAAGTCAGGTGAGTACTGTACTGTAGGTGTTTGTCAACCGTAAAGATTAAAAAAACTGCCGACGCTTTGGAGCGCCCCAGGGGAGGCTGGTGGAGGTAGAAATCAGAGGACGGGCTCATTGTAATGCGTGTGTGGACGGAATGAGGAATGGGGTCAAACAAACATGTTTAAAACCATTCCATGCATTACAATGAGCTCGTCCTCCCATTTCTACCTCCACCAGCCTCCACAGGATAAATGCAGGGGAGAGATTTTTTTTTTTGATATTTCAAGGTTTGTTCATGGTTAGTGTTTTCAAAAATGAAAGACAAGAGGCTTGACTATAGAGGGGGGGTTTTTTCAGAGAAAAGACAAGACAAGGACTTCTTCAAGACATCTTATGACAAGTGACTCGTCTTGATATATGTCCTTGCAGCTGAAACGTCAGTGATGAAATGTTGCCTTTCAATCTTTTGTGTTGTATTTTTCGACAGTTAACTGCTGTGAGAGATGTTTTCATAAAACCTTTCAAAAAATATGTTTGGTGTTTTTTGGAAACAGGGAGCAATGTCTCTATTGTGCATGGTCAACCTTGAAAGAGCCACTGTGTTGGCCTTCACCGCCATGCACACGCACGCACGCGGTCACACACACGCACACGCACAGGCACACGCACACACACACACACAGAAACTGTGTTAACCTCACTGTACTGCAGTGTGGAGATATTAGCATTTTTATTGAAAACTTATGGTTTATTAAAGAGGTATTAGACTATGCGTAAAGACGGTGTGTGTGTGTGTGTGTGTGTGTGTGTGTGTGTGTGTGTGTGTGTGTGTGTGTGTGTGTGTGTGTCTGTGTGTGTTCTCTGAGACAGTGGGCTGAGACAGTGTGTGCGTGACCAGGCGTGCATGTGTGCGAGCGTACGTGTGTGCATGTGTGTGTGTGTGCTTGTGTGTGTGTGTGTGTTCTCTGAGACAGTGGGCTTGCGCCCTCACCACTCTCATCTCTGTGATCTCCAATCAGTTCAGCCAGCTAAAACCAAGGTCATTTACGGAGACACACAGACTCTCTCTCCCTCTCTCTCTCTCTCTCTCTCTCCCTCGCTTTCTTTCTCTCTGCCCCTCCCTCCCTCTCTTTCTCTCTTTGTCTTCCCTGTTCCCCTCTCTTGCCACCACAATTTCCCTCTGTCTCATCCTCTCGCTCTCCCTCTCTCGCTCTCCCTCTCTCTCTCTCTCTCTCTCTCTCACACAATTTTCAATTCAATGAGTTTTATTGGCACGACAAGACATTATCTCACATTGCCAAAGCAAACATATAATAATTTATCCAAATATTAAATAAGCGGTGAGAGAACATAAATTACGAAATAATAATAATTTCAGTAATGATAGGAGACAGAGTAACATATTAAATGTGGTGTCTTGTTCCGATGCCTGTCCCTAAGGTTGTGGCAGGATCCCACATACCTGGCAGCCAATTTGGAACACAGAGTTTTACCCCAATAAATATTGCATTTTTTCATATCTCATAGCTGCATATTTGTGTTGCTCTCTCTCTCTCTCTCTCTCTCTCTCCCTCTCTCATTATCTCCTCTCCCGCTCCCTCCTTCCCTCCACCTCTTTCTATCTCATAACTGAGTATTCTGTCATTAGCTCAATGACAGAGATCAAAATCCACAGCTCTCTCTCCCCCAATCCCTCTCGCCCTCTCCCTCCCCCTCTCTTTCTCTGTCTCCCCCCCACTCTACTCTCGCTCTCTCCCCGTTCCTCCCTGTCTCTTTCTGTCTCCCCCCCACCCCCACCACACTCTCTCTCTCTCCCCCTTCCTCCCCCTCCCTCCCCTCCCTCGGATATGAAACACACACAGATAGACAGAAGATAGAATTTTAAAGGACAGAAGCCTGGTCTCCAGGACGACGGGGGTCCGCAGTTCCGTGGGACGGCAGCGGCGGTGGCGTTATGAAGCGATCTGACAGAAACGTTCATAATTGGGCGAACAAGACGATGCTATCTTTTAATTAGCTTCTCCTCAGAGCCCCAGGAACCATTGTCTGAAATAGATTGTGTGGGTATTACTAGCATATCGCTAAGGCTTTTCAATGGGAGATACTGTTTATATGATCGCTAGCTAATTGCTTCAGCATACAAGTTGGCGAGCTCGGAGCTATGAGGAACTACGAGGCTCATCCGGACGGGTATTGACATTGGAAGTCAGAGAGGTTAGACTCTTTCTATTAGCAATCTAGTGCAACCTGACACTTTTTAATAGGCATGGACTGTGTGTGTCTCAGGGGAGGCTGGTGGAGGTAGGAATCGGAGGACGGGCTCATTGTAATGCATGGAGTGGAATGAGGAATGGTATCAAGCATGTGTGTAGCCTCCCCTAATGTATCTATAATGTATAATATAATAGGTTGCTATGAGGGGCCATGGCATGTATATGAGTGCTTATAAAGCCTAATTGAACATCGCAGACGTGACAGAAGGTACCATAAATGCGTGTATCCACAGGAAGTTCAAGGAAAGTGTTTCCTGCCAAAACTCCGACAGTAAGTTTGGCAGCGGAGCGACAGACACACTCCAAACACGAGAGAGAGCGGGAGCGTGCCGTATAATGAGCTTTGGAGAGCAGCCAAGAGAGAGAGAGAGAGAGAGAGAGCGAGAGAGAGAGAGAGAGAGAGAGAGAGCGAGAGAGAGAGAGAGAGAGAGAGAGAGCGAGAGAGAGAGAGAGAGCGAGAGAGAGAGAGAGAGAGACAGAGAGAGAGAGAGAGAGAGAGAGAGAGAGAGAGAGAGAGAGAGAGAGAAGAGAGAGAGAGAGAGAGAGAGAGAGAGAGCGAGGGAGAGAGACAAAAAAGCCTTGAAAAAAAAAACAAGAAAGCAAAGAAAAACTGGAGCAAAATATCACCGCAAATTGGGAGCATACATAATTTAATTACCTGTATTAAAATCCTCCCGGATTTCTAAGACCTTGGCAACACATGTGAAGAAAAGAAAGAAAACAGCCCAAACTCAAGCCCAAGTAGCATCCCCAGGTGGCATCTGGAGATGTTAACGGTCCAATCAGAGCCTGCGATTAGCATGATTGGCCACATCTGAGCCCCAGAGGTGACCAACGGCCAATTACACTGATGGGTTGTTAGCGGATACCACTTAGCTCCACCCCCAGCCCCCCTCTCTCTCTCCTCTCCACCCCCCCCCCCCCCCCATCCACCCCCCCCCCCCCCCCCAAGATTATTGGAACATAGCTGCGTTCCAATATTCACGCGTCTAGCCCACTGCTGAAATGAAGCACTTGATTGGCCAATGTGTTCTCAGCAGTATGCAGTCTATTGGCCAATGTGATATTGAAGCCTATATCTTTGTAGAGTTATTACAGTATCATTGTTACTGCATGTGTAAAGCACAGAGGGAATCGAAGCATTCAGAGGCGGCACCATAGCAACTAAGCATCATTTGATTGAACATTCCGATGTCAGTTGAGTTGAGTTGGTTGTTAATAAAGCTGTAAACTTCCAAATGGTACACCAAAAGATGGCCGCCAGTGACCATGAAATGTTGATTTGAATGGGCATGTGTGTTCTACTCAATCTCTTTCTATGTCCAGTTCTGTGCAAATGCACAGTCCTAATGCACTCCCCTATGTCTGTTAGCAGAGCCAGCTAATGGCTGTGGTTTCAGGAGCCAGCTTCAGAGGGGGAATGTTATCCAGATGGACACTCGTGTTATCAGATCAGCCTGGAACTAATTTTGCTGCATGCCGCGTTGTTCTTAGGGCAACTCAATAACGTCACAACATTACACAGGTATCACTACACAGGTGCTCTCTCTCTCTGTCTCACAGATGCAGATGCGGAAACACACACACAGATGCCCAGCAAGCACGCGCACGCACACACACACACACACACACACACACACACACACACACACACACACACACACACACACACACACACACACAGGCAAAAGGCAACTCAAAGGCAACTCAATAAAGTGGGAACATTAAGCAGGTGTCAGGTTGCTGTTTCCATCTGCTTGGTAGAGGCGTCTGATAGTTGGATTATTTAATCTGCTCGTCACCTGAAACGGCAGGGCCTATTTACTGAGACATAATTGAATGTTTCCGGGGGATACTGACTTGGCTGTCTTCGAGAAGGAATGATGCCAGGTTGTATTCTGATACACTTTGTCTGAAGTGGATGTGGGAGAGTGAGAAACTATGTTGTCAAGATCACTATTGTAAATGTAATAGAAAATATTATATTGTACCATTTTCTAGTGGCTATAAACCACCTGAGATGAATGCTTGTATAGTGTATTCTATCACACCCAGTGCATTATATGACTATTATGGATAGAGGACTATTAGAGGACTGTTATAGGACTAGGATTATTAAGGACAATTACTATTATCAGACTATTATAGGACTAGGACTATTATAGGACAAGGACGAGGACTCTCGTCTATTATATAACTATTAGAGGACTATTAGAGGACTATTATATGACTAGTATAGGACTATTATAGGACTTTTGTAGGACTTGTATAGGACTAGTATAGGACTATTATATGACTAGTATAGGACTATTATAGGACTTGTATAGGACTAGTATAGGACTATTATATGACTAGTATAGGACTATTATAGGACTTTTGTAGGACTTGTATAGGACTAGTATAGGACTATTATATGACTAGTATAGGACTATTATAGGACTTTTGTAGGACTTGTATAGGACTAGAACTAGGACTATTATATGACTACATAGGACTAGGACTATTATTGGACTATAATAGGACTAGGACTAGTATAGGACTAGTATAGGACTGTTATATGACTATATAGGACTAGTATAGGACTATTATAGGACTAGTATAGGACTAGTATAGGACTAGTATAGGACTAGTATACTGTAGGACTCTGACTAGGACTGTTATAGGACTATTATAGAACTAGAACTACTCCTATGACATATCATAACAGCTCATGGCTTCTTATAACAGCCTGTGTGAACGCATACAAGTCTACAATACTGTATATTGATAATCTGTCAATCATAGAGTCATAAAGGACGTTAAATCATAAGTGCGTTCATCACTGAGTCCTGTCTACTCCCAGCAACACAAACAACATGGTGGTGCGTGAGCATTATTTGATATTTGAAGAGTTTCATTGTAAAAATCTAAATCATTTTGACATAATAGATTATAATTTCAAGAATATCATTATTGTGTAAGCAAATACCTGAACAAACCATAGCTACTGTCCTTTGGAAGGTATCGCGAAGGATTTTTACGTCATGACAGCAATCATTTTATCAAAGAGAGCATAACCCATCTTATTTGGAATTCCCCTGACTTCAGCCCCTCTCAACCCTCTGACCCAGACAGGCTCATTGTAATGCATGGAACGGAATGAGGAATGGAGTGTTTGATACCCTTCCTCATTCCATTCCATGCCTGACAAAAAGCTTGTCCTGCGTCTTCTGCCTCCGCCAGTCTCCCCTGCTGTCAACACAGAGCCAGAGGTCAGGGGTCAGACAGTGAGAGCTGTCATCATCCTGTCATCCTAGGCCATACTTCCTTTTCATCCATCCATCCTTCCTTCCTTCCTTCACAATCACACCATCATTCCTCATATTTTCCATCCTTACCCAGTGTCTCCTGTGTGTGTGTGTGTGTGTGTGTGTGGGGGGGGGGGGGATCATGCCCCTCCCTTTGTGACTTTCCATGAACCACAGTGATGACATATTAGTCCTGTGTGGCTCAGTGTGCTAGCAATGCTCAGGTTGTTGGTTCGAATTCCCGCTGGGACCATATATACAAAACATGTATTCACTCACTTTGGAAAAAAGCATCTGCTTAAAGGCATATACTGTACATTACATTGATGAATGTATATGTGAGTATGTTATGGTAGTGCAGTAGTATAGATGTAGAGGTGAATAGTATAGGTACATGGTAGTGAAGATCACATCAAAGAATCCAGCACGCTCTCCTCCTTCAAACGATCCCTCAAAACCCATCGTTTTAAACTTGCTTTTAACCTTCAACTATTTGTGTTATTGTTTTTACTGGTTGCTTTTGTTTCATTTTTTATTTGTCTATCTACTCTTGTTCTCTCCACGGCATGTAGTGTCTTCGAGTGCTGAGAAAAGCGCTAACACAAAATAAATGCATTATTATTATTGTTATTATTATTAAGATGAGTAGCATAGATGTATATTACTCTAGTAGTATAGATGTATATTACTCTAGTAGTATAGATGTATATTACTCCAGTAGTATAGATGTATATTACTCTAGTAGTATAGATGTATATTACTCTAGTAGTATAGATGAGTACTTACTGTAGGGGACACACTCGTATTGTACTTCCAGGTACTTGTATGTTCCGGGGCAGGGGTCTGGGAAGACGTCAGGCCCAGCTACCACGGCACACTGGGTCCGGTTGTTACACCTAGAAACAGCAAGGTACACATCAGCTTTAATCCTAACATTAATACAGTACACACACACGCACGCACGCACACACACACACACACACACACACACACACACACACACACACACACACACACACACACACACACACACACAGACAGACAGACAGAGAAGGGTTTCCATCCACATTAGTGTGTGAATAATAATAGTGCAGTGTGTGGAGGAGAGGACAATAAGCTGAAGGGAAACCCATTGTGCCCTCCAGACTCAGGTAATTAATTCCCATTATCAAGGGGCCTCGCCCGACCCACACACCAGAGTAAGTACTTTCCACTGTCATTAACACTGGGTTATGGCAGCAGAGGGTGTATGTGTGGGTGTGTGTGTGTGTGTGTGTGTGTGTGTGTGTGTGTGTGTGTGTGTGTGTGTGTGTGTGTGTGTGTGTGTGTGCGTGTGTGTGTGTGTGGGAGGGTTGGGAGAGGGGGGTGCATGTGTGTGTGTGGTGCGTGCGTGTGTGCGTGTGTGGGTATGGTATGAGCTAGTTGTTTATGTGAGGGTTTCGTTAATTAAACATCCAGTACACCCTCCTGTGAACCTCATAAATGAGTATAGGAAATGTAATATCATAAACCCCCCCCCAACACACACACACACACACACACACACAGTTAGAAAAAAAGGTTTCTTAGGGGTTCTTTATGTCACCCTTAAGGTGAGGTGTCACAAACATATATAGAACCATTTCAGCAAGGTGGTGATATTTGGAACCTTGTTATCAGAGAGGTGTGATTTTTAACCTGTTGGCCTGTCTGTTTGACACGCACGCACGCACGCACGCACGCACACACGCACACACGCACACACGCACACACACACACACACACACACACACACACACACACACACTCCTGCCACATCTTCCCAAATCTCAATATGATTTCCTGGTTTAAGGTTGAATGAAGAAAATAATATTTCTGATGAAATAAAGATAGAAGTCCCACTGGGGCTATTTCTGACACTGAATAGCAATTTCCTCCCTCATAAGAATATCTAAATATTCCTTCTCTCCCCCCCCCTCTCTCTCTCCTACTCTCCCTCTCTCTGTCTCTTCTCTCTCCCTTTCTCCCTCCCTCCCTCCCTCCCACCCTCTTTCCACCTGTCACAGCCACGACGTTTAAATTAAGGCCAGTGAGCTTCTACCAGTGAGAATACCTAATGAGAACTCCAACTTCCCCAGTCCAACTCCTCATTGTAACGACCTGTGTTTAACATAACAGCATATTATACATACATCAAACATACTGTACTTGGACACTAATTTACTTCTCAGTTCAATATTAGCATACTGTCGCTAAGGTTATTGAACTTTGATGCTAGTGTCTTAGAAGTGAGTATTGGCTAGGCACCGTCGAAAGGTACAATGGCACTTTAATGAATATGAAAATCTAAAGCATAAATCTTGGTGCACATTGCTATCGTGATTTTTCTTATTTATTCTGACCGCCGGCATACACACACATGTACATGCACGCACACACGCACGCACGCACGTACGCACGCACACATTCTGGCCAGCAGGCCTGATGTTAGGGAGATTTCAGTAAAGGGGTTTGAGAGCCATCATATCAGACGTATTGTAATGATGATTTCCGCCAGTCTTTCACAAATACTCCTTTTTCCTTTCCTTTCTCTCTTCTTGCTTTTGTGCTTCTGTGATTTTTTTTTCACCCGGCAGTGACTTCACCCGGCGGCACCATCGGTCACATGTCATCACTGTGAGACAGGAGCGGTCGGGGGACATAGATTCAGGTGATGGCACCGATTGGCTCACCACTCCGGACGGACGCGGCTCACTGGATCAAACACGGGTACCAGAGCGCAAACCCTGATGACATCACTCTTCCACAAGCACAAAGACGGGGCCGAGCCATTAGTGATGATGTCACAGCACAGGTGGGCAAAATAGGGAAGTGAAATAGACTGCTAATATTTATTTATATTTATTATTTATCTATGTGTTTATTTGAGTAGGGACAGCTAATTTTCAGTGTCCGTCCCTAAATACACAGAAAAATTAAAGGAAATCACATAATCACACAATATGAAGATTTATCGACAGAGAAGATATTTCTGCCTGTTTATACAACACATCGGGGAGGTGGAGTGATTATGATGGGCACCGAGACGTCGTAGCTTAGCCCAGGGGCGCGAGGTTGATAGAATGATGTTCTTATGTGGAATATTCTTTAGGTACGGCAGAGGGACAGCTTATTTCAATGTGAAGCGGACTGTCTATCCTCTCTCCCCCTCTCTCTCTCCCCCTCGCTCTCTCCCTCTCTCTCTTTCTCTCCCTCTCTCTCTCCCTCTCTCTCTCTCCCTCGCTCTCTCCCTCTCTCTCTCTCTCTCTCCCTCGCTCTCTCCCTCTCTCTCTCTCTCTCTCTCTCTCACCGTCTATCTAGGTCTCCAATTATCTCTAAGCCCAGATAACAAAGCAATGCTTCTTCTTCTCAAGTCTCCATACTTCCTAGCCTTGTGACTCACTCTCTCTCTCTCTCTCTTTTTTCTCTGTCTGTCTCTCTGTTAGTCTGCGTGTCTGTCTGCCTGTTTGTCTGTCTCTCTGTTAGTCTGCCTGTCTGTCTGTCTGTCTGTCTTTAACCCACTTAGCTTCAGTAGCTCGACAGCGAAACCTCTCTCTCTGTCTTCCTCTTTATATCCTCATTATCTCTCTCTCTCTCTCTCTCTCTCTCTCTCTCTCTCTCTCTCCATCTCTGATCCCTTCATTCCTCCAGGGGCTCAGTGTTAGCTTGCTCTAGCCTCCCTCCAGCCTCGCCAAAGCCCTCTGTGACGTCAGGTGTCTGTCTGAACCAGCCCTGTCATCTGCCTGGCTGCCTGCCTGCACGCACGCACGCACGCACGCACGCACGCACGCACGCACGCACGCACGCACGCACGCACACACACACACACACACACACACACACACACACACACACACACACACACACACACACACACACACACACACACACACACACACACACACACACACACACACACACACACACACACACACAAACATAGCCTGTCTGGCTATCTGAAAAGCCTCTTTCCCTCCCACAGCTAGAACAACACATGGAGAAAGAGATTCAGATATCATAGCACTCAACCTGACCCAAGCCAATTCTGTGAGCAGAGGGACATACACGCTCGGTGAATACCCTCTTTACTTGTAGGTAGTCTCGCACACACGTGTGAACACACACACACACACACACACACACACACACACAACCTCACCCGTGGCACAGAAGAGAGTTGGGTATGTTCATTAACGCACAAAATAAAATGCAGCCATCTTTTTTGTACTTTTTTTTTTCTCACTCTTGGCCAAAAAATTAAAAAGAGAGTTTTAATAAGCATGACCACTTCAAAACAAGCAGTGGCCTGGATACAGCGGAGCTGCTGGCTCCCCTCCCTCCACAACACTGAGCACCAAGGGAGAGATGCTGCAGCGGCTGTTGTTGATGATGTCCATGTTTAGTTTTTTTGGTTTGCTGACCTTTCTTTCTCTCTCTCTCTCGCTCTCTAATTTTAATTTGAAAGTGGTGAACATTCACAGACACAGACACACACACACACACACACACACACACACAAACACACACACACACACACACACACACACACACACACACACATATGCAAATGCACCCACACCACCACATAGGCACACCAAAGTGCATGAGCGGAGATCAGAGATGGTGTGTGAGAGCATGTGTTGATGAAGTGATTTTAATTACAGCGCCCGTTCACAGCCGTGAGAGGATTCATGTTTCAGACTGAGCAGTGTCTGAGGCACCAAGTGACGCACACAGACAAACAGCCTCATGGAAACACTCCAGATTCTAGAACACCAACAGAACATTCTAGACTTTAGCACACCATCTGCACATTCTATATTCTAGAATTGAAAATCGTGCTCTAGGGCATAACCTGAACATCCTTGCCGAAAACACTACTTCAACATCCTAGAACCCCACCTAAACACTCTAGAACAGCTGAACGCTCTAGAAGACCACCTGAACACTCCAGAACACCTGAACACTCCAGAACACCACCTGGACACTCCAGAACACCTGAACACTGAAGAACACCACCAAAAACGAATCAATCTATTGATAATAATGATATTCTGCCAAGCAATATCAATGATAAAAGCAGTATTTGAACTTGTTCAATCTCCATGACCGTGCATTACTGTGGCTGGCCAATGGCCAAGCCAGGACATCAGGAGTGACAAATCAATTCTAGCCAATCAGATGGCGTGACTCAACAACTGGTCTCCGCCTTCCATTCCGCGAGAGAGAGAGGATGATTGAAAATTCAACTGATAATATCCGACTGAGAAATTAGCTTCAAACCGGCGAAAAGTTTGAAAAAGATAGCACAAAAGAAGGCAACAACAATTCCCGTTCACCCTAAACTACTATATAGTTGATATTTGAGAGCTTATTCCAAGCAAGGCGTCGGTGAATTGTTGCTCCAAACTTTAGCCAACTGAGTGCTAGTTGCGTGAGCAGCTAGGCTAGCTAGCTATGCTAACGTGTCGTGTGGTCAATAGTGAATATAGGCTAACAGCCCGTGTTCCCAGCTAAGATTCACGGCGAGCTTTTAAGATAAGAATAGCA
>NC_139675.1:8157759-8160259 GCF_951799395.1 Argentina silus
TGTGTGTGTGTGTGTGTGTGTGTGCGTGCGTGCGTGTGTGTGTGCGTTGACACACACCACCCATCATGTGCCAAGGTCCCCAGTGGCCTGAAGGGCCAGTGATTCCTGGGCTTGGACCAGGGGCAGCCTCCGGTCAGCAACCCTCTGGCACAGGTGACTCTGGCTGGGGCCAAGGCCAGATCCATGCCCCTGCTTCTCCCCAGGAGCTGGCCTACAGCCTCACTAACAGCCCTCGTCTGTGCCAGGGAGAAGAGGTGAAAGGAGGAGAGGAGAAAGAAGAAGAAGAAAAGGCTGCTGGGGGGAAAAAGAAGAGGAAAAGAGGGAGAACTATAAAGGGAATTTGAGGACAGAGAGGGATGGAGGGGGAGGAGAGGAGGGGTGGAGAAGAGAAGAGAGAGGGAGGGATGGAGGGGGAGGAGAGGAGGGGTGGAGAAGAGAAGAGAGAGGGAGGGATGGAGGGGGAGGAGAGGAGGGGTGGAGAAGAGAAGAGAGAGGGAGGGATGGAGGGGGAGGAGAGGAGGGGTGGAGAAGAGAAGAGAGAGGGAGGGATGGAGGGGGAGGAGAGGAGGGGTGGAGAAGAGAAGAGAGAGGGAGGGATGGAGGGGGAGGAGAGGAGGGGTGGAGAAGAGAAGAGGGAGGGATGGAGGGAGAGTAGAGAGTGCAGGGGTGGAGAAGAGAAGAGAGAGGGAGGGATGGAGGAAGGGGGAGAGAGTGGAGGGGGGGAGAAGAGAAGAGAGAGGGAGGGATGGGGTGAGGGGGATGAGAGAGTGACTGTTCAGGTAGAGAGAATAATACATGAAGCGTGATGTCATCAAAGGGTTCTATATAAAGTGAGGGGAGCAAAAGAGAGTGTAAGAAAGGAATGAACAACTCTCTCTCCTTGTCCTTCTTGTATAAGTGGTTTCACCATGTGTAGTTGGACTTACGAGAGAGGGAGAGAGAGACAGAGAGAGAGACAGAGAGAGAGACAGAGAGAGAGAGAGAGAGAGAGACAGAGAGAGAGACAGAGAGAGAGAGACAGAGAGAGAGAGAGAGAGAGAGACAGAGAGAGACAGAGAGAGAGAGACAGAGAGAGAGGATGTGTAGTGGAGAGATGGGTTCAAGAGGCCTTGGAAGGCGACAGAGTGTGTTTGTGTATGCCTGTGTGTTGATATGCGTGTCTTTGCTTACGTTTGAGTGTGTGTGTGTGTGTGTGTGTGTGTGTGTGTGTGTGTGTGTGTGTGTGCATGTGTTGCATGTGTGTGTGTAGAATGTAGAGTGGTTGAAAGTCTGCTTTGCAATACCTCCCCAATTCCCACCACTGTATGTATATATATCTATATATCTGTATATCTATATATATATATATGTATATATATGTTCATGTTCAAGAAACCAGTTTGAGATGATGTGAGCTTTGTGACTTGGTGCGTTATCCTGCTGGAAGTAGCCATCAGAAGATGGGTACACTGTGGTCATATAGGGATGGACTTGGTCAGCAACAATACTCAGGTAGGCTGTGGCATTTAAACAATACTAAATTGGTACTAAGGGGCCCAAAGTGTGCCAAGAAAATATCCTCCACACCATTAGATATTTGCGGTAACGAGCAGTTGAACAGGTGTACCGAATAAAGTGGCAGATGAGTGTATATATATATACTACTGCTGTAACTGAACTGTCAAATCTCTAGCTATTTGCTTCCTTAGGGCCTATTCTGACTGTGTTTTGTTTGGTTTGATTCATTCCATTTCAATGTGCATTTGAACATATTTGATTATTCTGATGCAAAATGATTAAATGGAATGTTTGGAATGTTCAGTGGGTCCTTGGATTATCTAGGCTACAGTTGCTACGGTGATGTTTGAGAACAGGAAAATGATCTACAACTTCAAATGGTGTCATTCGTCAACAAACCTTGTCGTGGGGAAAGCGCCTGTCAGTCAGCGCGTCGTCACAGAGACTGTTCTTCTGTCTAGCTTCTCCCTAGATAAGTCGTATCAGACAAATGTTGACAGTACATCTGCTAATTCCTCTTCATATGTTTGTTTCTGTCTGGGTCTATGGGTGAGTGACAGTGTATATTCAGCTGTGGGGGAGTGAGAGTCCTGAAAACTGCCAGGTTATGTTTGGAGTGGAATGTTGTTGCTCGGTGAAGCATCCGTTTCTTTATTACAAGGAAACAAACTGGGTCTACTTGTTGTCCGTAGCTAGCAGGATCCAACCGTGCACGGCTTGTTCGGCAGAAGGGCTGAGACCCCCTCAGATGGACTGAGTTCGGTTAGTTTTGTTTATTTGGTTCGCTTAGTTGAGCTGAGTTCGGTTCGCTGTTTGGTTCAGTTTGTTGTTTGGTTCAGTTAGTTGTTTGGTTCAGTTTGCTGTTTGGTTCAGTTCGTTTCGTTTGTTTGGCCAAATTCAATGTTCAGACGACTCTCAAACAAAAGGAACCGCGCCGATTTGAAACAAATATTTGAGTCTGAACACACCCTGGTTCTAGAACCATCAATGGTTCCATTGGCCT
>NC_139675.1:8175259-8177759 GCF_951799395.1 Argentina silus
TCTCGCCCACATGAGATGAAATGAGTTCAGCAAGCAAAGAAGGAGCGAGGGAGGGAGGGAGGGAGGGAGGGAGGAGGTCTAAGGCAGAGAAATAGTGAGGGGTGAAAGGACAGTGAGAGAGAGAGAGAGAGAGAGAGAGAGAGAGAGAGAGAAAGGGAGGGAGTGCCATGGGGAGACAGAGCAAGCGGAAGAGAGGAGAGGAGGACATCTAACCAAGTCCAGAGGTCAAGATGATTACTGCAGGGGGTGAGAGAGGAGAGGAGCACATCAACTATCTGTCTGCCTGCCTGCCTGCCTGCTTGTCTGTCTGTCTGTCTGTCTGTCTGTCTGTCTGTCTGTCTGTCTGTCTGTCTATCTGCCTGCCTGCCTGTCTATCTATCTGTCTGTCTGCATCTGCCTGCCTGCCTACCTATCTGTGTCTGTGTCTGCCTGTCTGGCTGATTCTTTCTGTCTGTCTGTCACAGACAAACTCTGCATCGTACATTATAAAGCAGGAGGGATCTTCACAAGGGTGTGTGTCTGTGTGTGTGCATGTGTGTGTGCACGTGTGCGTGTGCGTGTGTGTGTGTGCATCTGTGTGCGTGCGCTTGCATGCGCATGTCGCAGAGCCGAGTTGAAGAAGATTAGCTATTGTCACTTCCAGGAAATGGAAATATCTATACAACAGCACATTATTAAAATGAGGCCTGTATTGAGATGAAAGTGAGAGTGATTGTAGCTGCAGGATGCCAGGCCTGTGGAGACCAAGGTGCCAGGCTGTCTACATACACACACACACACAGACACACGGCTAATGGATTCTCTCTTTTCTATCGCTTACCTACCCGTCATACACTCAATAGGAATAACTCAGAGCACTGCTCTCTCTCTCTCTCTCTCACACACACACACACACACACACACACGCATGTACACACGCACGCATGTACACGCACACGCACACGCACACAGACACACACACACACACACACACACACACACAAACACACACACACACGCATGTACACGCACACAAACACACACACGTACACGCATGCATCTACACACACACACACACACACACATGCACACACACACACACAGACACACACACACACACACGTACACGCATGCATCTACACACACACACACACGCGCGCATGCACACACACACACAGACACACACACACACACACACACTTTGAATACCGTACAAACCCGTGAGGGGAGAGTCAATGGTAGAAAACTGCCTTTGATATGTCTCTCTCTGCTGTAAACCCAGTACTGTCACAGCGGATCTGTCACCTTAGGAGCCAGAGGCAGAGGCATACAGGACAGCAGCTCACAGCAGCAGTTTGTGTGGTTTGTGTTTGTGTGTGTGTGTGTGTGTGTGTGTGTGTGTGTGTGTGTGTGTGTGTGTGTGTGTGTGTGTGTGTGTCGCAGACTCATAATGGCATGATAAAGACCGCTAGTTTGCTACACAGGGCCAGGATGGCCTAGTTTACTGTCGGAATGGAGTGGGCTTTCTGTCAGAGGCACTCTGACTATACACTCTTCTTTTTATCCCTATCTCCTTCCCTATCTCCTTCCCTCCCTCCTTCCTCCCTTCCTTCCTTCTCTCCCCCCTTCTTTCCCTCCATCCTTCCTTCCTTCCCTCCCTCCCACCTTCCTTCCCTCCTTTGTTCCCTCCTTCCTTACTTCCTTCCCTCCTTTGTTCCCTCCTTCCTTCCCGCCTTCCTTCCTTCCTTCTTTCCTTCCTTCCTTCCCTACCTTACCTCCTCCTTCCTTCCTTCCTTCCTTCCTTCCCTACCTTACCTCCTCCTTCCTTCCTTCCTTCCTTTCTTCCTTCCTTCGTTTAACTAATCCAACCTCCTCAGATCTGCGTTATCTTCTAAGACAGGTGGAAGAAAAGAAAGAAACATGACATTTTCCGGGGGAGGGTAATCAAAAATGTTTTCCTCATTTCAGACAACACAGTCAAGACAATCCAATTCCGACGGCTTAACTCTGTCAGCGTGATTCCGATGCTTCGAAGAACACAGGAAATAAGATTCCAACGCTTCTACAGAACACAGAAATTACCATTCCCAAGCCTGCAAGTACATAGCCTCCTCTGTGCACTGCAGTACAGCGCAGTGTATGTGTGTAATGAAATATTTATTCAGAAGGCCTTCCTGCTGTTCATATTGGGTCTTGTTCTGAGATTAATAATACATACGCACCAACACTATATAAATATAAAAGGAAGCACTTAACACCAGGATTGTCTTTCTGTAGGGAAAACTGCATGTAAAATATATATATAGAGGGAGGGGGGGGGGGAGGGGAGGAGGGGAGGAGGAGAGAGAGACACATAGAGAGAGGGTAAGAGAGAGGGAGAGTGAGGAAGACAGAGAGAGAGAGAATACCACCTCTGCTCATCCACAGTAGAGTATATCAGGTGAATGTGTCGTAGGCATAGGAAATAGGATATGTCCGTTCTATGTAGCCTACTTCTATACTAGACACAGCGGCTGGTCGA
>NC_139675.1:8191364-8211364 GCF_951799395.1 Argentina silus
TGCTGTTTCCATGACGATTCCACATTTTTTGTGTAACAAAGAGGGTATCTAATTCACATTTTCATATCACACTCTTCTTTTCAACGTCTTCTTTTCATGTTGGATTAACACTGTGTGTGTGTGTGTGTGTGTGTGTGTGTGTGTGTGTGTGTGTGTGTGTGTGTGTGTGTCTTTTCATGTTGGATTAACACTGTGTGTGTGTGTGTGTGTGTGTGTGTGTGTGTGTGTGTGTGTGTGTGTGTGTATGTGTGTGTGCTATTGGTATTTTCCTACTCCCCCATGTCTTTGCCTGTGGTTTGTAGGGTCAAGGTTAGCTGGTTGATTGGTCAATGCTGGCGTGAAGGTTAGGTTCACTTCAGGCTGGGCAAACTCAATGACTTGATTTTTGTGTGGTTAGACTTGGCTCAGGATGAAGAGGCTTGCGGAGGTAGAAATCGGAGGACAGGCTCATTGTAATGCATGGTACATTCTACCTCCCCCAGCCTCCCCTGCTCCACATGCCCAAATCTAATCAGGTAGTTAAGTGACTGCAGCCTCATCTCGCATGAAGGGCCCCCTTAACAAGGTTAGACGATATCGGGGCTGATTCACACATTAAGGGGGTGGGAGTGATCCGATCGCTGCAGACGACAGTGAGATGTGGGCTCGTTTTACATCTGTGGGGGGCGAGGGAACTGTCTTAACACATGAACGAGTGCTTGAGGTGGATTTTAGGGATGGGTGAGTATTTGGCCCCGTTATTTCAATATGGGATTCCGTTTTCTGTTGCAACAGGGAGGTTGTTTTATGGGTCATGCTTTGTGGCACTGACATCTTGTTTAACGTTGGTAAATACAGTACAGTACATCATCAGCAGATGGATTTATATTCCCGGAAACAGATTAATTAAGGCTAGTCCTGGACTAAATAAAATTGCCTGTAGAAAATGTCCATTGAAGATTAATTTTAGTCTCGGATTAGGCTTAATCTGTGTCAAGGAAACAAGCCTATTGAGTTATTACCAGTGGAGGCTGGTGGAGGTAGAAATCGGAGGACGTCTTGAAATGCATGAAATGGAGTGAGGAATGGTATCAAACACACGTGTTTGATTAGGAATGGTATGAATATATGGTTTGATACCATTCCTCATTCCACTCCATGCATTACAATGAGCCTGTCCTCTGATTTCTACCTCCCCCAGCCTCCACTGCTAATGACACATGGTAAACTGATACCAGAGGTGTCATGCCCATTGGGGGCACAAGGGCACGTGCCCCCTCAGATTCATCCTGTTCTAAATGTTCTGGCTGGTCTCACCTCAAGTCAAGTCAAATCAAGTTAAGTCAAAGTGTATTGATCATATGCACAGGATACAGGATGTAGATTGTACAATGAAATGCTTACTTTGCAAGCTTCCTCTCAACAGTGCCAATGTCAGGACGTAACAATAAAAATACAATAATAACACAATAGGCCGTAAGTGTAATAGGCATACGTGTAAGCAAGGCAATAAAGTGTAAGACCTCAAGTGGGTTGTTGTTCACTGACTGCATTTAAAACAACGGGTGTCTCACTTAGCTCAGAACAATCTTATCCACCTTTTTCTTTTTCCTTATGAAAAGAAAGCTCTTCTTGCTACGTATTGCATCACAGCTACAGTGATGATACGATGACCTAATTAATGAATGGCAAAGTGCCAACGCCAGCAGGATATGATGCTGATTGCTGTTGTTGCTGCACATTGTATTGTGTCACAGGGGAGGCTGGTGGAGGTAGAAATCGGAGGACGGGCTCATTGTGATGCATGGAATGGAATGAGGAATGGTATCAAACACGTGTCCATTCCATGCATTACAATGAGCCCGTCCTCCGATTTCTACCTCCACCAGCCTCTCCCTGCTGTGTTGTACAGCCTGAGGCGTTGTCAACATCGAGCCAGTTTCATTAGGCTTGGCCTTAGATGCTCTCTGGCACGCCTCACAGTCACCGTGGCTGTGGGTTCGTCATGTCTGTGACACTCGACAGCCAATCAAATCTAGGCCTGTAGTGTGAAACACGGGATTAGTGCTACATGTTACCAAAGGCACGCTGTCACGCTGTCACGCCACAGTGTAGCTTCCTGCTCATGAGCACACACCATGACTCCGTCTCCAACCATGACTCCTCTGTATCTCACCATTTTAACCAGCTACGCCACCAAAACCCAGCAATTTGATGGCGCACGTGGTATTTCAACTTTCAAAATTTCGACGAGTGAGTATACCAATTCGACCCGGTCGTGATACGCAAAGCAAAAGAGATACTTCAAAAGTATTCTTCAGTTAATTAGACGCAAATGATTTCTTCCCAAGACCCCCAGTTCTTCCTCTGAATACATCCTTGCCACTCCACATTAATAGTCAAATAGTCAACTGAAGAATTCAAAAACAAACTGACTGAATTAGAATGGGTCCAAATGACAAAAAAAAACTGACCTATCAATGAAGTTGAATCTTAAGTTGACAAAATAAGCATTCTTACTTTTATTTATGAGTATTCGCCTAGACTGGGACACCCAGAAGCAGACCAAGAAGACCCAACCCTAATTCATACGACAGAGCTGTTCTGAGCCGAACCGACCTGATCCACGCTGAGCTGAACTGGGCTGTCCTGCTTACACATCCACCATAGTTGCTGTACATTGCTGGAAAGGACAATATGAAAGGAGAATATCTGAGCCAGCACAGTGCGGTTCCCTACTGTGTGTCTCTGTAGTGTGTAAATCCCTTAAGATGAGACCAAGATCATGAGATCAAGACCCCCATTTCTGATGCCTTCCTCGTCCGTCCCCTACGGGCCCACCCACCTGTTCAGAGGATTCAGAGCAGGGGAGGCTGGTGGACGTAGAAATGGGAGGACGGGCTTGGCTCATTGTAATGCATGGAATGAAATAAGGAATGGCATCAAATACGTGATTCCTCATTCCATTCCATGCATTACAGTGAGCCCCTCCTCCCATTTCTACCTCCACCAGCCTCCACTGGAGCTTAGGGTTGGAACAGGTTGTTTGATATCACTCCTCATTCCATTCCATGCATTAAACTGAGCCCGTCCTCCCATTTCTACCTCCACCAGCCTCCCCTGACTCGACAGTACAGTAAAACCTGTGTCAACCTACAGCACTGCCAGATGCTGTGTCCAAACATGTCACCAGTCACCTTCTGTGACCCCAACAACAAATCCCACAACCAGTATACCAGTATATCCATAACTCCCACACCCAGTATGAATGAATGAACTATGACATCATCATATTTGATTGCCATTTGACTTTAGGCAGGGGGAAACTGTGGTTCAATTGAGGTGGCCAGCCACCACAATGTGAACAATTGTCTATTCAGTGCTGCTTGTCCGTCCAAGCTCTGAGTGCAGGATATCTGCAATTATCTCTCGAGGCAACCACAGGCGATTAATCATCATTTCTCATCTACAGTGAGACATGCGCCGCAGCGAAGCATCAATTATTACATTACAAGTCACTGAAATGAAAACGCACCACACATTCTGGGTGCTAGCCCCTTATTCAATTACAACATTTTCATTTCGTTATATACCATGTTCGTAATCAATATGAACCACCATATGTGTGCTATCCAAGGTCATGAGGTAGAGTAAGAATATCCTATTCTGCAACAATGAGAGACAGGTTTCATTCATGTACTGTATGTGCTTGATTGACACATCACATCATCCCGCAACGTTGGCCTGTTGGTTTATACTGTACAGAGAGGCTTCTGTTATGGAATGGACGGTTGGCGTAAACACGGAGGAACCGGGGGAAGCTGCGGCTGTGTCTGTCACACCAAACAACATGTTTCTCCCTCTGGAGAGGCTTCCCGTCCCTCGGCTTCCCAAACCCGTGATGGAGCGGTGAGAATCTCTGCATCCCACACTAAACACGAATTCAAAAGCATCAGAATATGAGCAAATAGGCCTAGCACACACACACACACACACACACACACACACACACACACACACAAAGACCGCCCGCAACACCTGCAGAGAAGACTGGCAAACCGTTGACACAGACTGTATAATTATGCAATGCTTTTATAGAATAATTTAAGAAGCGAGCGAGGGAGAGAGAGAGGCGTAATGAATCTAACTGTACGGAGCGACGCCCATTGAAGACCGCTGTCGACAGATACACGCCACTGAGCATCACCCGTATCCAAGCCTATCGCGGGAGAAACTGTACCCCATCATCCAAAACGGGCAATTTGCTCCGAATAATTACAATAATTGTATGCCACATACCCATGGGCAACCGTGGGAACCAGCATCTCCCCTGCCATATTCTAAAGCATTAGCGCAGGCCAGCGTTCAGTAATAGACAATATTGATATTCTAAAATTCAATAGATCTTTGTTTTGTGAAGGTAAAAAAACAGGTCCTTACCACATATCACAAGTCGCAGCATTGGTCGTATACACATCCGGTAATTGACAGCGCAGTGTCCTTTTATGAAAAGTGTGTATATGCCCAATTCCAATGCCCAATAGCCTACAGCTCGTGCATGGAAACAGAACGATCGCTTCAAATGGAATGAGATCAAGCAGTTCGATTCCAAGTCAGCTATGCGGTTAAATCGTGACTGTTGATTCTTCTTCCTCACAAAATACGTTTGAATGATATGAACGTCTTCGGCAGTTTACCGAATGAACACCGGATCACGGTCAGCCAAGGGCTCCTTGTTTAGTATCCCGATCACTGCTCGAACAACGGCAAAGGAGGTACCGCGTCCGTTCAATGCACCCGTGAGTCCAGTATAGGCTAACGGTAGAGAGGGGACAGGAGCGCTCTCTCACTCGCTGTCTCGCTCGCTCGCTGGCTCGCTCTCTCTTGTTCTCTCTATCCCCGCTGACTTCAGACGTCTACGCACAGAGTTACCCTGACCTGTTCACAGGGGAGCGCAGAGGGGTTGAAAATGACAAACCAATTTGGAGGAGGTTGATGCTTGGTTGAGCTGAGCGCTGAACAGAGCAGAGCGATGCAGGCGGGCAGGAGTGCCTGTATGCCTATTCGGGGATGCATGCAGAGGGGAAAGGGTCCGGGGAAAAACGTGGAACTGGATCATGAATTCAATGTGCGGACTAGGGCTCCATCTACTGTATAGAACTAATAGGAGGCATATACAATTATGAAGGATAAAGATATTTATCAATATACACGACTGTATTTTTTAATGGGTTTGGAGTTGATTTTTGAGGTCAGGTTTTTTTTTTCTGGGATACGCTGTAGGCCTAAAATAAGAATATATGCTGTGGTTTTGAAAGTAATATTATTACACAAAGTAAGAAGCCACAACATTTGGTGTGAATCTGAAAAAGAAATGCAATATTGGAATAGGGATCAAATGTTTTCAGTCCAAGCTGTCTAAGCAAATGTGTCAATTAAATTATATTCTATAAATCTGTGAGAATAATTAAATAAGAACGTGCGCGTCTGGCTGCACGCGCGTCCCAGGCTTTCATCTAGAAGACCAGAGGTGCCATGCGCGGTGGCTCGAGCGTCACTCCTAATGAACGGATGGGCTGTACCGCACTCAACATAACCGGTGTTTTCGTACGTTACTTTTTGATTTTGAGGTTTTATTGTAGTTTATAACAACGTATAGGAGCGATAGACGTTCAATGTTTTGTTGAGAAATGTGGCTCTTAAATGGACAGAATGTTGATCATTTTTGGCGACCGTTGAGTTCTTCGGGACCTGTTGATTCACCGGTGTAGCCCACCGACACGCCATGGAGGTGAGCGAACAAAAATAACGGGATTGTGCGTTTTCGGGATATCTAGACTACTTTTGCTTTTATATTCGTCTGTTCCGTTTGAGAAACCTACAAATGTCGTTATGCAGAGATTCAATTGGGGTAGTTGTATGGTAGGCTATGTGTTTCTTTACCGTTGTATTATACCACTCCAAGCTGGGCCATCGTCGTTAGGCTGATTTCAGGCCATCGTCATCATCTCTTTGATCTTTGCGCTTTACATTTCTGAAGATTATTTTAACACTGAAGTATCAATTTTTAAAGAGAGATTTATACATTTATACCAAATAAACCATTACAAGTATACACTCTGGATAAATGCATGCTAAATTGGGGGGATGCTATGCAAAATGGACTATATGTCGCAATTAACCCCTTTTTCTCACATTAGGTGTGCACTAGTTTTTCAAGTAAACCGTCTTTCAGTTGTAATTTATCACAGGTGTTTCTTGTTGTAGCTGACAAATCAATTCGTCACGCTTCATCAAACGCACTATCTCTCACCTTCCAGCCTCTCAACTCAAAATGGTCGTGGGGTCTTATGTCAACGTTCATTACTGTCGTCCCTCGCTAACGCCACTTGTAGACGTAAATCCTGAACTAAGAGCATTAGTTGACTTCGGAGGCTTTACCAACATGCCAACAGTTTTACGCAGGTTGTGGTTACTGTACATTGTATTCATGGATAAAGCAACAAATTGCATACCTTTGGTAGGGATATGTTGTATAAACTGTTTTGTTTGACAGTGGAAGTAATGTGTGTCGACCAACCTAATAGGGTCACAGTGCAACTTAATGTCATTGCTGTTCACACATACACACAAACAAATACACACACACAAATACACACACACAAATACACACACACAACCCCTAAAGACTGAAACTATACAATCCTCTCAGTTGAACATACAGTTAATGTATGTAGTTACTACATACTACATGTATGAAGTAACATATTGTATGGTAGTTGAAAAACTATTACAATGAGCCTGTCCTCCAATTCCAACCTCCACCAGCCTCCCCTGGTCTGCGTCCTCCTAATATAAGTGTATTCCTTGTTGCAGGTCTCAGACACAGAGCAGTGACATGAACTCAATACAGGACAGCTCTACATTCACCTGAAGAAGAGAATCAGTCAGTGATGGAAACCATTATGGGTAAGTGTTTGATTTCCCTCCTTTCCTTTTTTACACACACACACACACACACACACACACACACACACACAGACACACAAATAAGGCAAAAACTTTTCACATGTCCATATAAGATGAATCGGTAGATTAATCCACTAATAGAAAACAAATGTGTAATCAGACACATTTTATATATATATATAAAAAAACCTTTTTATTCGACCATGACCAGTTATAAGTTATATGCTTATTACACTATGAGCTGTCATAATGCTTAGTAAAGGTCTTATAATGCGTCATAGGGCTGTAGAAGGCATACATACACAGTTACCAGATACACAAGTTGTGTTATGCATTAAAGGGATAGTTCACCCAAATTACAGAATCACATATTTGGTTCCTCACCCTGAAAGGAGTCTATGGACAAGGACAGACTTCAATCAACACTTTGGTTCTGTTTATCTGGGCACTGCAACTTACAGATTGTATGCACTCACTGCAATGTAAGTCGCTTTGGATAAAAGCATCAGCTAAATGGCATATATTACATTATATTAGATTATATTAGATTATATTAGATTATATTAGATTATTATAGCATGTTTAACCAACACCCAATGCAAGTCAATGGACCCCAAATTGACATGTTTGAAATGTCATGCCAAATATGTGATTTTGTAATTTGGGTGAACTATGCCTTTAATAAGAGGTATCCAGATTTCTCACAGAAAGTGTCTGCACCACGTATGTTCTATTGAAACTTTATTCATAGAGCACGTTTCTTTCTTTCTTGGATCGACTCAAGTGGCCCTGTGGTTAGAGTGTCTGCCCTGAGCTCGGAATGTTGGGTATGCCTGGCCGAGTCATTCCAAAGACTCTAAAAACAATGGGATCCGATGCCTCTCTGCTTGGTGCTCAGCATTAAGGAGATGGATTTGGGGTAATGCTCTGCGACTATCGTCCTGTCCAGGGGGTGTACTTGTCCATCAAGCTGCCTCACACTACAGAAGCAGGAGATTGGCTTCTGCCCCTCTGGGCCAGCCTGGCCTGTGTGCTCCAGTGCGCAGGCTACTTACTACAGTTCTGTCGTTACTACGTCACTGTTCTCAGTGGAGGCAGGTCAATGATGGTGCAGGTGCACGCCTAAGGTGAAGGCTTTTATTGTACGGTAATCAAATCATGGCTCTCAACAAAAGTCAACGCAGGCTTCACTCTTGCCTGTTACCTGGCAGTATTTATCCCCTGTTCCGCTTGGACAGGAATGAGGGGACTTAAATACCCAGATCCAATCTGACTGGAAGAGTCCAATTAAGTTTTAGATATAACTACAGAGGGTCAATAGATACATACTTTTCCATTATTACACTCTTCAGTCAAAATTGGTGAGACAATGCCCCAAAGTATACAATCGTATACGTCTATGAATCACAGTTATCGTCCCCCCAGGATAATAAACGCATTGACTTCCCATCTCGAGCAATCTATAAACGTTGCGCTCCTGAACGCAACTCCGTTTGACAGTTCTCTTGGCTGAGCGCCGCATGAACAAACACCCCTCTCAAATGAACGAGTGAACAAACACCCCTCTCAAATGAACGAGTGAACAAACACCCCTCTCAAATGAACGAGTGAACAAACACCCCTCTCAAATGAACGAGTGAACAAACACCCCTCTCAAATGAACGAGTGAACAAACACCCCTCTCAAATGAACGAGTGAACAAACACCCCTCTCAAATGAACGAATGCAGCTAAGAAGAATGTTTAACGGTCCTCCGTTAAATAATCACATTACATAATACAACATTTAGCACTTCCTAGTAGTAGTTGTGTCATAAGTTGGATCGGTTATACAAAAATAGTGTTACAGCGCGTGCCGACCAAGCAAAGTAACAATATCAGTTGCAGTGGTTAATGTCCCCCCACGATGAAATCGGGGAGGGGATTGTGGCTTGGTCTCCGTATGTTGGTATGTTCTTGTGTCACACGCGATATCTCATGCACCATGCACAAGGACAATGTTGACCAAACTTGGGTGAATGATGCGCCCTTGCCATAGAGATCCAGCATTTACAAAAGTACACTGATTGGCCCGATGGGGGCGCTGTAGTAAACAACTAAAATTCCAAAATAACACTGACTGGCCACTTGGGGACAACATGTTTACTGTAGACTTTGTTGTTGTGGTTATTAATGAATGGTTGTTGTTTCCAGATATGCAGTGTGCCCTGGAGGCAGTGGAGAGACTCCAGGCCAAGCTGAAGGAGAGGGGAGAGGCCCCCACGGAGGAGAAGCTGTCCCTGCTGAAGACTGTCCTCCAGAGCCCTCTGTTCCACCAGATACTCACCATGCAGGGGGCTGGGCAGCACAGCCAGCAGCACAAGGTAACACCCATGAAGTGTGGGTGGGTGGATGTGGTGTGTGTGGGTGGGTGGGTGGATGGATGGGGTGTGTGTGTGTGGATGGGGTGTGTGTGTGTGTGTGTGTGTGTGTGTGTGTGGGGGGGTGTGTGTGGGTGGGTGGGTGGGGTGCACTTAAGTACTCCCTCTTTCATTATACACCTGTGTGTGTGTGTGTGTGTGTGTGTGTGTGTGTGGAATACACCATGGATCAGGGAACAGGTTTATATTTACACATCTCTAAATTGATATACTCACCTTTTCGTCCCATTCACTCACTTACTCCCTCCCTCCCTCCCACTCCCTCCCTCCCCCTTCCCTCCCTCACACTGACAGAAGAAGAAGGTAACCAAGGTGTCCAAGTCGATGTCTGTGAACAGTGGCCTGTGCTCAGGCCTGTCTATGGGCCCTCAGACCATGAGCCACAGCGACTCCTACACCTGGGCCCAGCAGAACAGCAGCAGCAGCCCCACCACCACTACCAGAACCTTCCACACGGGCGGCAGCACCTCCTCCCTGGATGACGACAACGACGACACCGACGCCACCGACGCCAAACACACACCCGACAACTCTGACATCAGCTTTCACTCAACCTCTCAGGTAACCATGGAGATATGTGTTGATATTTGTCGATACGTATTGATATTTATTTATTGTTGTGTTGTGAAAGGGATACAGAAGTGTCTGATACCGGGAGCAACTTTTAGTAGTTAGAAATAAAACAAACGTCACTGAACCTGATGAATCAAACCGCCATGCTCACCCACCACTTTAATAGTTCAGATGGGAAAAAAGGTTAGAATATATATAACCTAACCCTTTCTTTAACTGCTTTATTTTTCAGGGTGAATTTTAAGACCCATGCCTGGGGACGCACAGCTTGCAATAGAAAGTGGTATAAAAACACAGATTTTGTATTACATTGGTAAATCAATATGTTTGTTTTTTTTACTTGGGCGAACAACAAACTTGATTGAATTTAATATCAAAAGTCTGGACATGTAACTCTTTTAATCTTTTTTTATTGACCGAGGACGCAATTTGCACCATTTCTTTAGAGTCACCCAAATATATTGGATTTTTCCAATCCAGTACTAACACACCTATTAACACACCTGGTTCAGCCAATCAGAGTCATGCAGGGCGGGACCAGAATCCATAAGTGGGCCTGACATTCCTCATGTTCTGACATTCTGACATTCCTCATGTTCTGATATTGTGAGATTTTGTTCTCACATTATGGCTTTCTGACATTCCCCATGTTCTCACATTCCTCATGTTTCCACAGTCTGACATTCCTAATGTTCAGACATTCCTCATGGTCTGACAATCCGCATGTTCTGACATTCCTCATGGTCTGACAATCCTCATGTTCTGACATTCCTTATGTTTTTGTTCTCTAGTTCTGCACTCTCCCAGGAATGTCCCGCACTCTGTCTCTGGGCCGGAACCTTTCGGACATCTCCAATGAGGTCAGTATCCTTGTGTTACATGTTCCTCACTGAGGAGAATGAATATGTAGTTGGTGTGTGTGTGTGTGTGTGTGTGTGTGTGTGTGTGTGTGTGTGTGTGTGTGTCTGTGGTTGACCGTGTCTATGTACCATGTCTTTACCCCCCTTTCTCCCCCCTGCCCCCCCCCCCCCCCCCCCTCTCTCTCTCAGAGTCGTCATGTGGAGATGATAGAGCTAGCTAACGATGGGATGGGTCTGGGCTTTGGCATCGTGGGGGGGAGGAGCACAGGGATCATGGTGAAGACCATCCTACCCAAAGGAGCCGCTGGACTGGTAAATCAATCAATCAATCAATCAATCAATCAAACAAGCAACCAATACAAACCCTCGAACCAACATTTAAACCGTTGGACCTCATCTGCGTTGCGCAGCCTGTGTGCACGGCGTGGCGTTGGGCTTCCATTTGTTACTGTACCTTTCCTGCCTTTTTCAGGAGTTTTATGTGAGTCATTCCTGCTATAATCAGCACCTCGTAGGAGGGCTTTCACCTTTGTTTTGTACAGTTTTATGTGACTTCCCAAGCAGGAAAAAACCCATATCTATTTCTAGTATACTTGACTTTAGTATACATACATACTTTTATTTTTTAACGGATACTAAAATGACCCAGCTTAAATTGTATGTAAGTCATATTTAATGTACAAAAATAGTAAATTGTGTACGTTTTTAGCATACTAAGTATACTTGAAATATGTTAAGTAGCTTTCACCTTCTTTGTGCACAGTTGGATGTGACTCTTGTCTGTTTTGTTGATTGCCAAAATGGCTGCCGCGTCCCTTGTGTCCCTCCGCCTTGTCAAAATGACTGACGTGTCCTTGCCCCCCCTAGGACAAGCGTCTGCGTAGCGGCGACCAGATCCTGCGTATCGGGGACACGGACCTGGCAGACATGGGCAATGACCAGGTGGCCCAGGTCCTCCGCAATGCCGGCAGCAGAGTCAAACTGCTCATCGCCAGGGACATCCACAAGGCCAATGACTTCCTTACGCCCCTCATCACAACCAGGGTGGATGAGCAGGTATGTGTGCGTGTGTGCGTGTGTGCGTGCGTGCGTGCGTGTGTGCGTGTGTGCGTGCGTGCGTGCGTGCGTTACCATGCAACATCTCCATGTACCATATAAAGGCTTTTCTCCCTTTGTGTCCGGTGCTGTAGATCTGTGAAGAGGATGAGGATGATGAGTTTGACATTCAGATCACTAAGAACCGTCTGGGGTTGGGATTCACCATCACTGGTTACCTTGGGGAATACAACTCAGGTAACATTTAAATGTTGTCAGTATAAATTGTTGGTGACAATTTGTGTTATTTATGAGAATTTGTGTGAACTCGCCGACATTTTCAGGGCATTTTCACAAACCTGTATAGAGATATGCAGTTCTGTGAGTGTACTGAAAACTGATTGTGTGTGTGTGTGTGTGTGTGTGTGTGTTGTTTCAGTCTCTGGTGGGGTGATGGTGAAGGGTATAGTGAAGGGTAGTGCTGTGGACCAAGATGGACGCGTTCACATCGGAGACAGGATCATGACTGTAAGTCCCCCCCCCCCCCCCCCCCCTACAAAACAGCCTCATTGGCTTACAGTGTGTTGGCAGGAAGGAAAAGGGACATTCTAAATCTTAGCCAGGTTTAAGTCTTTTTTCATCTCTCTCTCTCTCGAAACTCTGTCTCTCTCTCTCTGCCCTCCCCCCCACCACTCTCCCCCCCCCCCCACCTCTCACTCTCTCTCTCTCTCTCTCCCCCCCCCTCTCCAGGTGGATGGTGTGAGCCTGCAGGGCTGCAGTGAGCAGTCGGCTCTGGAGGTCCTGAGGAGTACGGGGCCCTTGGTCCAACTGAGGCTGTCGAGGAGGGCCCCAAGGCTGGACAACATCCTGCCGCCTCCCCCTCCCCTGGAGCTCCAGATCCACACCACCCATACCCACACACACACACAGATCTACACCCATACAGACAGGATGCTGCTCAACAAGAGGCCAGAGCCAGGTATATACACACACGCACACGCACACGCACACGCACACACACACGCACACACACACACACACAGATCTACACCCATACAGACAGGATGCTGCTCAACAAGAGGCCAGAGCCAGGTATATACACACACGCACACGCACACGCACACACACACACACACACACACACACACACACACACACACAGATCTACACCCATACAGACAGGATGCTGCTCAACAAGAGGCCAGGTAGCGTATCACACCACACTGTGGAACAGAGAAAGGTTCACCATAGTTTGCATTGCAGTGTGCTTTGATAACATAGCTTTTTTTTTGTTGCATATATGTCAGCCTCTCATGAATTCTATTAACTCTGCTGTGTGTCTCTGTGTGTGTGTGTGTGTGTGTGTGTGTGTGTGTGTGTGTGTGTGTGTGTGTGTGTGTGTGTGTGTGTGTGTGTGTGTTGGGTCACAGTGCACTCTCTGTGTGAAATCTCCAGAAAAGCCGCTTGCGGTGACCACCGACGGGATTCTGTAAAGGGTACGACACAAGATGACATCATCGCTGAAACATTTATTTCTTGATTACTGTGTTGAAGATTATTGGCAGATGTTTCTTTCAAGACAGAGGGTTATTGTAAACACACACACTCTCCCTCTGTCTCTCGCTCTCTCTCTCTCTCTTTCACACGCACGCACACTTACTCACTCACTCTCTCTTTCTCACACACACACACACACACACATACACACACACACACGCACACACAGAGTGAAAAACAACAACATCTGGTACAGTGCATTGTGAAGTGTAATGAAGTCAACATAGCCTACTCAGTGATCACATCTTGGAATGCTGTTTGATTGGCTTAGGCCAGCCTGATGTTAATCGTGTATAGTACCATTCTGATGTCTGTATTTAGACATGTGTTATTGTAGCTATTTTGCTTGATTAGAGACGAGTGGAAATAAGCCTTATTGCCCTGGAAGCTGTGCTAGATGTACTGCAGTCTTGGAGCGGGAGTGTGCGTGCGTGCGTGCGTCTAAGATTGGGACTGAGGCTGACGTGTGTGTGTGTGTGTGTGTGTGTGTGTGTGTGCGTGTGTGTGTGTGTGTGCGTGTGCGTGCGTGTGTGCGTGTGTGTGTGTGTGTGTGTGTTTTGAAGGTGTGAGGCTGACGGAGGCTGAAGAAGAGGACCTGAGGAAGAGGTGGCAGAGCATCCTCGGCCCCAGATATGAAGTTGTTGTGCGTTTCATTCTGCTACTTCATGAAAATGTGAAATAGATCTTTTCAGGCCTGTTGAGTTCTTCTCACATTATTATCACTCACTTATGCCGGGTGTGCGCTACACAACATCCTCACATCGCTGAGCCTCTCACATTAAACAGCCCTTTTTCCTGTTGTCTTGCCAACGTGGCGGTGCACACACTGTATATACACTCACCGAGCACTTTATTACGGTCACTATGCTAATACTGGGTAGGGCCTCCCTTTGCTCTCAAAACAGCCTCAATTCTCAATTCACACAATTCCTGCTGATTTTTCAGGTGCCATGACACCACCTCCACCATGAGAAGGTGTACAGGTGTTCCTCATAAAGTGCTCGGTGAGTGTATACATATATAATGTGATACAGACGGGGGCTCACACACTATAAGATTCTTCGCTTGGTCATGAGGATTCTCGACACCAAGCGTCAGACGGTGCTCATTGGCTGTTGCTGATCTACAAGAGCATGCCGATTTTGTGGCGACAAAATGAAACATGTTTGAAAACATCAGGATGGCTGGAAGGTGGGACCGGCCGCCGACAGGCTGCATCTCTGACCCGCTCACATTAAACGAGCTCGGGTGAAAGCCGCGCCCCGACTAGGCCTAGGAAAACGACATGGGGACTTTGTCTCTGGTCTCAAAAACGTGCCTGGGACAGCTAAATCGGGGTCAAAATTGTGTAGTGTACGGCCGGCTATAGCAGAGCAGAAACAGTTAATGAATTGCTGTACATCAGGGTTGGGGTCAATTCCATGTCAATTCAGGAAAGTTAACTGAAAAACTAATTTCTCAACGTTACTCACTGAAAAGCATAGAGGACATTTGGAATGGTTTACTTCCTGAATTGGAACAGTTTACTTCCTGAATTGACTGAATTGAAATTGAACCCTGCTGTACATATACACACACTAACTCCCTTGTTCGAATACACACACACTAACTCCATCACCCTCTATGCCCCCCCAGGTGTGCCAGCTGCAGAGGTTCAGTGAGACCAGTGGTCTGGGCGTCAGTCTGGAGGCCAGGGCGGGGCATCACTACCTGTGCTCCATCCTACCTGAGGGGCCCGTGGGGCGGAGCGGGAAGGTCCACAACGGGGACCAGATACTGGAGGTAATCAATCAATCAATCATTCAGGCAATCTAATTGCAGAACACTTCTCTGATCAATGCCCACAGTAATGTAAAGTGCCCACAATACACATACCTGTAAACAATGTATTTTGACTTGGACGTTTAATAGGGACCGCGGCTTCTTTGCTTCAATAGCATTCATGGTCCAGCTAGATGAGCATTTGTTAGAGACTCTTGTTGGAAGTTGGTCTGGTATACTGTATGATTTGTTAGTAGGTTATATTTGAAGCGATTCCCTGTAAGTCTAGACATTTCTGGAATGTTTATGCTTATGCCTTTGACTAATGTGTGTGTGTGTGTGTGTGTGTGTGTGTGTGTGTGTGTGTGTGTGTGTGTGTGTGTGTGTGTGTGTGTGTGTGTGTGTGTGTGTGTGTGTGTGTGTGTGTGTCCTGTCAGGTGAATGGGATCCCCCTCATAGGAGAGACACACAGGGAGGTGGTCAGCATTCTGAAAGAGCTGCCTGTGTGTATATGTCTGGTGTGCTGTCACATCGTCCCCCCTCAGCCCCTCCACAGCCAACAAGATGAAGACGTCAGACGCAGCATGAAAGACGTGCTGGCTGAGTTCAATGACAAGGTAGATGGGTGGGTGAATGGGTGAATGGGTGAATGGGTGGGTGGGTGAATGGGTGAGTGGATGGGTGGATGGATGGATGGGTGGGTGGGTGGGTGGGTGAATGGATGGGTGGGTGGGTGAATGGACGGGTGGGTGAATTGGACAGGTGGGTGGGTGTATGAATGGATGGAAGGATGGATAGATGAATGGGTGGGTGAGTGGGTGTGTTGATGGATGGATGGATGGGTGTGTGGATGAATTAATGGATGGATGTATTGATTGATGAGCCAACCTACAAGCTGAAATTGCTGATATCTATTGTTCATTAATTATTTTTTAATAACAATGTGAAACAGCCCACATAAAGGCATAGATATGTTGTTGTTATGTACGACAACAATCTCCTCTTTCTCCTATCCCAGTTGGACCATGGTTGGCTTCCAATTGTCGCTGAGGACAATGGGAAACGTGGTACGCCCCCAGTGTCGCCCCCTCTGGCTATGTGGGAGAGAGACACACAGGTGGTGGAGCTGGAGAAGGGAGAGGCAGGCCTGGGCTTCAGTATACTAGACTACCAGGTGAGACAGGGGCTTCAGTATGCTAGACTACCAGGTGAGACAGGGGCTTCAGTATACTAGACTACCAGGTGAGACAGGGGCTTCAGTATGCTAGACTACCAGGTGAGACAGGGGCTTCAGTATACTAGACTACCAGGTGAGACAGGGGCTTCAGTATGCTAGACTACCAGGTGAGACAGGGGCTTCAGTATACTAGACTACCAGGTGAGACAGGGGCTTCAGTATACTAGACTACCAGGTGAGACAGGGGCTTCAGTATACTAGACTACCAGGTGAGACAGGGGCTTCAGTATGCTAGACAACCAGGTGAGACAGGGGCTTCAGTATACTAGACTACCAGGTGAGACAGGGGCTTCAGTATACTAGACTACCAGGTGAGACAGGGGCTTCAGTATACTAGACTACCAGGTGAGACAGGGGCTTCAGTATACTAGACTACCAGGTGAGAGGCACCAAATCTCAAAAGTCATCATTTGTTGCCTTACATCCTCTATCCTCTCCCCCACCTGCCAGGACCCTGAGGACTCAGATAAGACAGTCCTGGTGGTCCGCTCCCTGCTCCCCGGTGGCGTGGCAGACCGGAACGGTCAACTGCTGCCCGGTGACCGCCTCATGTCAGTTAACGACACGGTGGTGGAAAGCTCCAGCCTGGAGTTCGCTGTCAAGGTCCTAAAGTCCACCCAATACGGCCCTGTCCGCATCGGAGTCGCCAAACCACTACCGGTACATCAACAGAACCACTGTAAATGTCATAATAATAATGTAATAATATATGAATGGCTTATAGTATGAATTAACGCTGTTATAGAGTGTTAGCAAATCATTATGTACAGATTAAACAGTTGATATTGCATTAAGGTCAGTGGAGGCTGGTGTGTTTCATACCATTCCTCATTCCATTCCATGCATTACAGTGAGCCAGATTTCTACGTCCCGCAAACAGACATACAGCAGGTTGTGTACTACTGCTGGGGGTACTATACTTAACCTCCTACAGATAGCTTAGCTATGTCTCAAAACAGAGACACCGATATTGTACTCGATAATAATTTATCATAACACAGACAATGACTTGGAACTCTTAAGGAAACTTGAACGTCCTCAAAAGTTCATATAGAAAACACTGCAGTTCATAAAAAGCGGCAAACAAGACAACAACAACAACAACAACAACAACAACAACAACATACACCAATAGGCCCATCTATAGAAGGGTACAAAATGCAGGTAAGTGCTAAAGTGCTTGAGGCAATTGACTGTAGCTGCTGTCCGACACCGGTGTGTGTTCTCTCTCCTTTCCTCTCTGGCCTTTTGTTGTGGCCTGTGGCTTAGTAACCAGCAGCAGGGCATCTAGTTACAAGCCGTCTGAATCTTTAATGGCGTTGAGAGACGAACACAATGCCAGACCACACTACTAGAGACACACACAGAGAGAGAAAGAGAGAGGGAGAGAAAGAAAGAGAGGGAGAGGGTGTCTTATTCACAACCACCCTCGTTAGCGTGTTAGCTTCAAGGCTAACTCGGTTGGACGTTACTTTTTTAAGGCTATATTCTCGTCCGTTTTCCGGTGACCTCTGACCCCTTGAACTCTGACCCCTGTCCCCCTCAGCTGGACGACTGTGGCCTGGAGACCATCCTGGAGAGGACCAGGGAGTCCATGTCCTCCAGGGACGAGAATGATAGCCAGTCCTCGGCTACGCTAGCCTCCCAGCCGTATGCTAACACCTGCAACTCCCAGAGGAACAGCCTGCAGTGGGTCTCGTTGAAGGTACGCAGCGCTAACGCTAACCCACAATTATCACGCTTGCAAAATGCAATAACGTCACCTCAATAGCACTGTTTAGCTCCCTATTTTATTATTTTTTAGCTTTTTTACTTAAATATGTGCAAATTGAGTCTCACTAGGACAGTGAAGGACATACACTGGGCTTATGGAATAGAAAATGGACTGAATCTGTTGGCCGGGTCCAAGTTAGTTCACACTCAATATTCTTAACACACTGTGTTGCTTGGTTGTTGTACTGTATTGTACTGATACCAGCCCATTAAACCCGTTTAAACCTCTATGCTGTTGGGGCCCCTCAATGGTTTAGGGGTGATTTGCATCTAGTGTTCGCCACAATGGAAATGTCGTTAACTTTATTGTGTTCTATCCTTAATGATTTCTTTTTATTATGTGCTTGCTTGGTTTTTAAATGGTAAAATAAACAAAACTAAAAAAACGATTCAGGGTGCTTAGGGCCGAGCCCACTGTATCAGTATCACAGGACACACACACACACAAACACACACACACACAGAGAAAGTGCTCGTGTCAATGTCCTGTTCCTTCATTGTGACTCAGTCCTCCAAGTCGTTCCTATTTAAACAGCGGATTGTGCTGCCTTTCACTTGATAAAGATCAGAGGATCTTACGGTTGTCAATTGATGTGGATAATCAACAAATTATACTGCATTTGAAATTTTGAATGAGGAGTGGAATTAGTACTTTATACTGTAGATAGAGAAGGTATGAGGTAGACACACGCATGCATACACACACACACACACACACACACACTCACAGAAGGCTATACTTGGAGACGTGTTTGAGTTCCTCTGCTCTAAGGTTGACAGGGACAGGCTCTTGTGAAGACAGCTGTACCTCAGATGTACCTCCTGTGAAGGTTCAAAGGTTCCAACACACACACACACACACACACACTCTCCTGTGCTTATCCTCAAGACCCTATGGACTCACACCTCCAGGATCTGAGCCTCTCCTGTGTTCAATCTTAGAGCTTTCAGACCTTTTTTCAAAGGAGTGTGAGTGTTTGAATTCACCGTTTGAAACCAGCATATACTGTATTTGTGTTTGTTGTGCATGGGCAGGATTGGCTCGAAACTATCCCTTTAAGCCGGCAAACCATTGAGCACAGGGGTGCTTGTGGGGTGCAAAAGGGAGGACCTTTTGTGTCCTCCATTGATTTGTCGAGTTGTTTTTCTCATCCAGTCATGTATTCATTAACGGAATAAAAAGGGCCATGTTTATGGTTAAAGGGTGGTACAGAAATGGACAGTTATCTGGTCATCCATCGTCCTTTGTTTGCCAGAACGTCCTTTTTCATTCATCAGTCCATCCATCCATTAATGTGTTAGTTTGGTCATTCATGCGTTTCTTTCTTCAGGAAGAGAAGCAGCGTCAACGTTTCTGCAACATGGAGGACGGTGATAAGCAGCAAGCCCCGCCCCCTTCCTCCAGAAGCAGTTTTGAGCAGACAATAACCGTTGTCCGGGGCGACCGTAGCCTTGGTATGTTATCAGTGTTTTTCATGGTGTTGGTGTGTGTGTATATCGTTGGCATGGCGATGATGGGCGGGGGTGGCGGCGGAGGTACTCTGGAAGAGCTATGAATGGGCCGAGAACGAAAGATTAAAACATTTTTTAAAAAAAGAGAGAGAGCAAGAGAAGGGAGATACTTGAGATGTTTACCAGCACGTTCTCCTGTGGGCACGAAAGATAAAGACAAGGAGAGAAAGACAAAAAGAGGACAACAGAAGTCCTTCTCAAGAGACGTTTCCCAGCACTTTCCATTATGGGCACTATGCAATGTATACACTAGTTGAGTACAAACCAGTAAAAGGAATATCTTTTGAAGCCGTATGAATCTGACTGTTACAAACACACTCATCAT
>NC_139675.1:8228864-8233864 GCF_951799395.1 Argentina silus
AACAAAACGACTACATGTCTACTGCTACTATTCGGCCTACTACTCACTCATATGTGGGCAGAGACTGGTCTGTTTGTTGTTTATGGACCTATTTATTTTATTTGCTTAATTTTATCATTTTATTTCATTTATTTATATGTAATACATAATTTATCAATGTATTTATTTGTTTATTTATTCATGAATTTATTTATTTGTAAATGTATTTATTACCATTTTCATTTTATTGAATCAGTCCTCTTAGCTACAGTTGTTATTGTTTTCCAGAGAACCTTGGATGAGCGTCTGTTTGGTGTTTGTTTAAAACTTTTAAATGAAAAGGTGTAGAACAGTGGAGGCTGGTGGAGGTAGGAAACGGAGGATTAGCAATGCTATCAAACACACGTCTTTGATACCATTCCTCATTCTGTTCCGTTAATTACAATGAGCCCATCCTCCGATTTCTACCTCTGTCAGCCTCCCCTGGTGTAGAATATGGTACTGGCCTAACCTCTATCTGGTCTCTTTATTTACTTAGTTTTTTATGTTGTCCGTAGGAGCTACAAGTCATACGGTACAATTTGTCTCTCAGTGATAAAAGTTCAATCTTCCTCTATTTTCCTCCAGTGCTTTATTTTTCGTTGTAACTACAGTACATGAGAAATATTCTCCATGTGTATTTGGACTATATGTTATTACTTATATGTTGTCTTATTAAATATACATTTATTACAATCCTCTCTTTTAATTTCTCAAAAAATTCTTGCCACAAAAAGAATGCTCAAACAGTCAGCCTTGTGCAGATTCTGCCATGAGGAAACAGAATCAATAGATCATCTATTTTAGTACTGCCCATTGGTGGCTCACTTTTGGATTCAGGTCCTGGAATGGTTGTTAAGTAATAATAGTGTGCAGATAGACCTGCCAACTGTATTGTTGGGGGATCTGAGGTACCAGGCCCATTCATTCAAAGGTCAAATGTTTATTTTTAGGACAATTGCGGCAATGATTATACGAATAGAGGTTCATAAATATCAAAGTAAAATAGAAGGATGTATTGCAAAAGTAAATAGTAAAATGGTAATACACTAGGAAAGGATGGTTGACCATGTGGACATCTGAAGGTTGGAATTAGGTATAGAATGGATAGCTGATTGGCCGATTCACTTATCAACCCAATACAGGCAGGGAGGGGAAATTATACTGTAAGTGTCTAGAAATGTGTATATGTGTATTTGTGTTAGTATTATCTGTACCTTACCATGTAAATAGCTGTACAATAAGTAGAATTACAATTATTTTCTTTTCATGTCCTCCAATTAGAGGAGGGTTGGGACAGGAAGAAAGAAAGAAACAAACGAGAAATGATGCAAGCAATGCTGTCTGATAGAACTAAAATTCTATTGACTAATTTCAAAGCTGATCTACCCCTTAAAAATGTCCTGTTCATTAAGAAATTAGTTCATGATCATGTAAAACATACGAATTGGTTTCCACGACAGGTTATGGGTAGAAAATCCATCAGCAGATCGGCATCAAAGGGGAAGAAAACTTTAAAATATGAGCATTTTTAAGCCTTTCTGAACAATTAGAGGTTCGGATAAGGTTTTTAGATATAGTGTCGAAAAATGCTTGAATACGTATATGTTAATTGCGAATGGTTCTCCTTGCAAACAGCTCTTAATTTAAATACTACGGTTGGAAGTGTCTATGGGCCAGTAATGACTGGAACTACCATAAACTTTAATCAGATCATTGATTTTACTACATGTTATCGATTTTGTGTTTTCTAAATAGCTTCCAATATCCACTGCTTTAGCTTCTTCTATATAACCTATTGCATTACGTCAAGAGATGATTTTCCATATTTGTTAATAACATTTTTGGCCCAAAAAAAAGAGAGTGCTGGTCGTCCTTATTCATACACAGTTATGTAATATTAATCCTAGTGTATTATTTCAATAAATCCTCAAACAAAAATGTCAGTGTGCTTTTCAGTCTTTTATTTCACAGCGGTCAGGTGATTCTTCATCATCAGTGATTCCATCAGAGACACCAGACGACGGGCAACGGAACCGATTGGCGCATAAACACTAAAAGGTACCGTAACAAATAAAAACACCCAGTAACAATCAAATAAAAACAGACTGAAGAGGGGAAAAACAACACACGTAGAAGCAGAAGCCCTTTTACAGCAGTGAGTCGAATATCTCGTCACAACCAACATCTACCTCTGGTTTAATTGATTGATACAGCAAATGAGCTACCACACGCATCTCAAGCTCTTTAGAAAAAATGTAATGTGCGATAAATCGGCTGAATTCACAATCCATCTTGTAGACTTTTGGAAAATGTGCATTATTCTGTTTCGTGTTCATTATTCATTATTTTAAATGAATCTACTTTTTTTGTTTGATCACACAATTATACTTTGTAGTTTAATCGATAATCTATTGCTTGTGATAGTGTTGCATCGCTGATGTCTAGGTTACTTTATGATGACTTCTGAAGACAGCTTGTGCCTCTATCCACAGTGAATGTATTGTATGTATTTCAAAGCAAACATTTACCGATTTCAGATAAGATACAATATTATTGTGCCGTCAAATACAATGTGAAATGTGTATTTTGTGTAACATCAGGTTACCTCGGAAGTAACAACGAACAAGTTGTATGAACGAGGAGTATTAAACATCTAAAAACATGTCCATGCATGCAATAATAACCCACCCACTTGAGCTACACTGCAGACAGATATTGCAACGATACCAAAACCAGACGCAGCAGAGCAACCCTGCGTTTCCTCAGCGGTCCACTAGAGGGCGGTAATAGGAGCACCAGGTCTGAGCAGACCCATGGAAGTGAGACAGGAAGAAGAAGGAAGACGAAGAGGAAGTCATGCTTGAGGAGAAGACAACACAAACATCATGACATCACACTGGGGTCACGTCTGCATGTTACAGGGGGCAAAACACTGTGTGTGTGTGTGTGTGTGTGTGTGTGTGTGTGTGTGTGTGTGAGTGTGAGTGTGAGTGTGAGTGTGTGAGTGAGTGAGCGCCACGTTTCAGTGAGAATGTGTGTGTTTTCAGCTAGTTTGAGTGAACTGGCTAGCTAATTGCGACCGTGTTCAAGGTATACTGCATAATGATTATGCTCTTCCCTCTGTCTTTGTATGGGGAGTAGTAATGTGCAAGTTGTGAGGATTTTATGGGCCCAAGCTGATGAAATCATAGAGGTTTAAAAATAAGTTGGTATTTTGACTGGGCCTGCCATCTAAAATACTGTGAAGCAGATACTGAACACTGGACCAAAACTACCCCACACACACACACACACGCACACACATACAGAGGCAAAACCACATCCACACACACACACGCACACACATACAGAGGCAAAACCACATACACACACACACACACACACACACACACACAGTACAGGCGTTGCCAGTCACTCATCCCAGGCTGGTGATGTTGGAGCGGCCACCAGGGGGCAGTACGATGCGATGCCCGGAGCGGCGGGGGATGAGGTCATCAATCTGAGCCCCTGAGACACACAAACAAAACAAGCGGTGTCAACAACTTTTCTTTGAAACGCAGCAGCTCAATAGTTAAACATCATCCTATACTCAGTTTTAAACGTAGTTCCCGGCGCATGCCCAGCAGTGTGTGTGTGTGTGTGTGTGTGTGCTGCTTGTGCTCCGCTGATTCCCCCCCCCCCCCCCCCCCGATGACCATAGTTGTTTGTGTATCAGTTCCCTCTTACCTGATAAGCTGAAGTTGGACTGGTGGAGATTGCGTATTGGTGGGGGCTGATGGGCGGTGGGCGAGGTTTTGGCCGAGGGGGAGGGGGTGATGTATTTGGGGGTGGCGGGAACATCGTACACCGGGCCGTCGTACATCCCGCGAGACACACCTTGCCTGCCTTTCACCTGGAGAACACATACACGCACGCACGCAGGCATGTACACACACACACACATACACACACACACAGAAAACCTCTCATAAAAACTCACAGCCTGATTCACTAATTGGTTTTCCTACTTAAGAATCTATGTAGGCAACATTCAACCACACACACACACACACACACACACACCCCACACACACACACACACACACTCACAGACACACACACACATTTCGTTCAAACTGAATTATGGGACCAGTAAAAATAGTAATTGTCTTCCTTGGCCGTGGTGCATTGTGGGAGTTGGAGTTCATCTACCTGGCTCCTGCTCTTGATGCGCTGGTAGGCGTAGTCAGGGAAGGCCTTGCGGGGAATGAAGCGGCCAGCGCCCTGCTGGGCGTGGAGCTTCCCCTCCTCCAACACCACCCTGCCACGACTCACCACCACTACAGGTCCCCCACGACACTCCATACCCTCAAAGATGTTGTACTCCAGAGCCTGAGAAATGGGGGGGGGGGGAGTGAGAGAGGGGAGAGTAAGGAGAGGGTGAGGGTGGTGAGGGTAATGGAGAGATCAAGGAAGGGGTGCGAGGGGGAGGTAAGAGGGGGACAGGAGAGAAAAAGAAAGGGGAGAGAATAGGGGGAGAATGAGGAATGAGAGTTTTTACATGGTATACATATTTCTGCCATAACCATCATTGTTCATTTTGTGTTTTGTTATTTAAATGTAGTTGTTATTTATTTTGGTTAAACAGTCCCACTTTGAATACTACTTCCCTTATTTTTATACTATGGGGGGGGGGGGGGGGGGGCGGTGAGAGAGAGAGGCAGGGATAGAGAGAGAGAGAGGTTGGGGGGTGGAGGGGGAGGGGTGAAGGCAGAGAGAGAGAGAGAGAGACATGTGCAGTGGATGGGTGGTACAGTATGGGTGGGAGTTGTGGGATTATAATATAAAATCTGCCAGTAGTCTGGATTAGGGGTTTTGACAGCGTTCTGGAACAAACTATATATAGAATCAGTGATCAGTGGAGGCTGGTGGAAGTACAAATCGGAGGACGGGCTCATTGTAATGCATGAAATGGAATGAGGCAATGAGCCCGTTCTCTG
>NC_139675.1:8241364-8246364 GCF_951799395.1 Argentina silus
TCTGTAAGAAGTGTCAGATTCCATAAATCAAATCTACAGGCCAGCTTACCTTTCCATTATCCTGCCCCGAATGACACTCCCTCCCAGGCGACGACTTTATCGCCACACCTGGCTGCCCGTCGTCTCTCTCCCCGGGAGAGCTGACCAGCGACCCGCCCCGGACCTCGCTGGCCTCGCTGGCCGCCTCGCTGACGAAGTCCCCTGCGGCATCCAGGAGCCTTTCTCGGCTCCCGCTCCTGGGGGTCCGACTCCCTTTCCTCCCCACGGCGTAGTTGTCGAAGTCTATGGTCTTACTGTCGTACGCTCCTTCCACGGAGGAGAACATTCCGTAGGATTTCTGCCGTTGGTTCGACCCGGTGATCGGTCCCGCCAGGTACACCGGCAGCTCATCCTCCCGGTTCCACTGCCGCCTGCAGTCGGACATCACTTGGCAGAGGAGATGAGTTTCTAAATTCTAACAATGTATGTTTTTTGTTAACCGGGTCACGCAAGGCCAGTCTTTGCCCGCTGACGGTCGCTCTCTGCTCAGCCCTGCCTCGCCGCTGTGTCAACTATAAAACGCAGCGTTGTTCGAGGATGAGGAGGCTGCGCGCACACTCAAATGATGCAGTGCTCTAGATTCCGTCGTGGGGGAGCAGCAATGTGTGCCAGAGTGAACCAGTTTGATATGATGCATTAGGCATCAGCGCCCCTGGAACTGAGTTTAGAGAACACACAGACCCCCCCCCCCCTCTCTCTCTCTGTCTGTCTGTCTGTCTCTCTCTGTCTGTCTCTGTGTGTGTGTGTGTGTGTGTGTGTGTGTGTGTGTGTGTGTGTGTGTGTGTATGTGTGTCTCTCTCTCTCTCTCTCTCTCTCTCTCACACACACATACACACACGCACACAGACACACACACACACTCACAGACACACACACACACTCTCTCTGTCTGTATTGGGGATGGTGCATCGACCAGATCTAAACATCAGGAGATTAAGGAGTTTGATATGTTGACCCATCTGGTCAGGCGGTCAGACTGCAGCTGCTAAATGGTCTCTGTTGTGTCTGTGTGCTGTCAAAGTTGACTCTTGTTCTCTCTCTCTCTCTGATGTTTTTTTACTGACTTTCTCCAATGACACCATTTCAGAGTCAAGTCTGGAAAACTGCCTTCACCCTCACACGCACGAACACACACACACACACACACACACACACACGTGCACACACTCACACACACACACACACACGTGCACACACTCACACACACACACACACACACACACACACACACACACACACACACACACACAGTCCTGCACTCCCTCCCGCAGCCCAAACACACACACACACACACACACACACACACACACACACACACACACACACACACCGCGATAAAGTGGGACAATAATGCTCTCAACAGAAGAGAAGGCTTTCAGCACCTGCGCTCGCGGACAGCACCCATCAGAAGTACAAGGGACGAGAACAGAGTGGAATGTGAAGGTGAAACGAGTTGCATTTTTTTCCACTTCTTCCTTTATTTGTCTCAGTTGGCTGATAATGGCCGAGGCCACTCCGTGACTGGTTATCGTACAGTCATGTCTCAAACGATTGTCAACATCGCAACATCGTGCGGTTTTAATGATATAGGCGGAGGATGACAGACTTCTGGAGTCTGGAGAACCCCCTGCCGATAATCTACTAAGGCAGCGTTTCCCAACCGCTGTGCCGCGGCACACTAGTGTGCCGTGAGAGATCGTTGGGTGTGCCGTGAGAAATTATTCAATTTCACTTTACTTTTTAAATTAACATTTATTAATTATTATCTGCAAATAAAATGCCATTGTCGAGTGTCTGTGCTGTAATATAGTGACTGGCAGAGTAATGTAATATTCGTCCGGGTGGCTGCAGGTAGCTAATTGCCTCGTTCCTTCTTAGAGACAAGAGAATTAGTGACGCATGCGACAGGTCGTGGTGACAGTGATGGAGAAGTTTTTAAAAAGGAAAAAATGGGCCCTGGACAAGATTCTGACCCAGGTGAAGTAGCAGGCCCGAGTATGAGTGGTGGTAAAAAGAAACTAAAGACGGTGAGCTCGAGGCAATACAGCGAAAGCTATCTTCCAACAGCGCCATGGTGCCAAGCAAGCTTAAACGCCATCTCCAAACGAAACACCCGTCGCTTCAAAACAAGCCGATGGCGTGAAAACACAGGGAAACAGGCAGCTTTTATGAGAAAAACCACAAAGGTAAATGAGAAAGCCCTCAAAGCTAGTTACCTAGTTGCTGAACTCGTAGCTAAATCAAAAAAGTCCCACTCTGTGGCAGAGACATTAATACTACCTGCCTGCAAAGCCATTGTCAACGAGATGCTCGGCCCTGACGCGGTTAAAGACATAGCTAAAGTCCCGCTCTCAGATAACACAATTGCCAGGCGTATTGATGACATGTGTACAGACATCGAAAGTCATGTTTTGGGAAAGATACGTATCAGTAGGAAATTTGCGTTGCAACTTGATGAGTCTACGGATATTAGTGGACATTCTCAGCTCTTGGCCAATGTGCGTTTTGTGGATGGAGATGCCATTAGAGAAAACTTCCTATTTTGCAAGGCACTGCCAGAAAAAACAACAGGAGAGGAAATTTACATAATATTGTAATTATATATACTGTATCAGGCTACAGAGTGTCATTTTGTAATATTTTTGGTTGGTGGTGTGCCCCAAGATTCTTCCAATGTAAAAAATGTGCCGTGGCTCAAAAAAGGTTGAAAAACACTGTACTAAGGGATGTCCAGCGGCTGTACGGTGTCTGTGTAGGAGCTGCACTGCTGATTTCAAAGCGCTTTGATTTATTTTTGAATACGTTGATCATCCCGTTAAAAAGGCACGTCACCACACATGCACGCAGCCGCATAGTGCAGATGGCATCCGAAGTGCGTGAGAAGTGCGTGAGAAGGCGATAATGATGAATATTTAAATCTCCCACTCCACTCATAAGCCCCCTTGGCCGTGTATTAGTTGTACCATAGAACTCCCCCCCTGTGCTGCTTAACCCAATCACATGAGCGCATTAGCTGACAGGCACCTATAAGGTCCAATGAAAGAAGGGTATCTGAGGAGGGCGTAGGTCTTAGTTGCCTATGGACCCACGTCTCTAGTTTGATGTCTCCGGTTACGGGCGCGGACGGGAGTGACATGGACCCCAGCAACTTTTCTCCTAACTTATGATCTGGAACAGAACGTAACTTCTTTATCGACATTTTGGACTATGAGTAAGTTACTTTCATTTTTAAAATCACGGTTTGTTTTTGTCAAGCGAGTTTAAGGTGGAGCAGGGCAGCATTGGTCTTTTTGCGCTCTCTTGCGGAATGACAGGCGAAGTCAAGCAGGTTGCAGTAACGCAACAGGCGATCTATTTTGGTACCAGAATAAGAAACGAAAACAAGTGTGTTTAAATGCAAAAGAATGTCGCACCAGAGAGCACCCTATAGAAAATGTGTTTTCTTTAAAGAATTGTAAACAAATCAACAAAAAATGAGGCTACATGCTTTTACCAGATTGTTGGGGAGGGGGGGGTGCGGGGGTCTGTCTGTGTCACTGTATCTCATTCCCATTAGAGGGGGGGGGGGGGGGTGCGGGGGTCTGTCTGTGTCACTGTATCTCATTCCCATTAGAGGGTGGGTGTCATGTTTTAGGCTGAAAAGGGAGAGGGGAGCTGGGTTCCAATATATCGAGGGGGTTTCATCACCAGGGGTTCCAGATTTGGACTTGTCTTGGAGTTGTCTGTTGCTCAGTGTTTGTTGAATGAACATGCTGTGATGTTGTGGCCTGTGTTGTCTCTTTCTTGGTTCCAGGCGAGATGGACGTGGATCTCCCACCTTCACCCTCCCACCCCGTCCCCGTCCCCCTGCATGGTCCCTCTCCGCCTGCCCCCAACCCCCCCCAGATCCCTGTACCCACCTCCTCTGAACTCAGTCCTGCCTCCCAACCCTCCCCCATCCCTATCCCCACCCCCTCTGGCCCTACCACACCCACCTCTCTGCCCCCCACTCCGTCACCATCCTCTCCTACCTCTGCATCCACCTCTTCTCCTCCCACTCCATCCAGCCCCAAACCCACCACCACTGCCAACCCCATCATCACAAAAACATCACCCACTCCTACCCCATCTTCTGCTGCCCCCCCTGCATCCAACCCTACCCCCCCAGCTGCCTCTATCCCAACCCCCCCAGCTGCCTCCATCCCTACCCCCCCTGGATCCTCCACCCCCACCCCTCCAGCTGCTTCCATCCCAACCACCCCAAACCCTCCAGCCGTGGCTACGACCACCACCCCCCCTCCAACCACCACCTCCCCCCCCAAGCCAGCCCCGCGGCCGCGGGCCTTCGCTGCCCTGGCCAAGAGGGTGGTTATGCAGGAGAGGCTGAGGAAGGCTGAGCTGGAGGAGATAGAAGGTAAAAGGAACCTTGGTGTCTACAATACTGTACACCACTCTCCTCTCTCCTTTTGTGAGCGATTTGACCTTCGACCTGGAACGCTAGCCACCTTCATCTGAGAGACAGCAGGTGTGTTTGGTGTGTCGTAGGTGACCTCATACTGCTTGGGCGTCACCTCAAACGAACAGACTTGCTCCCCTTGTCTCCTCTCCTTCATCTGAACGCATCTGAAAACATATGCTAGGACCGTGAGGGATATACACTCTGAGTAAAATGGGTTCCAAATAGGGGGTCTTAGACTAGGAGAACCCTTTGAAGAACCCTTTTGGGTTCCGTATAGAACTCACTGTGGAAAGGGTTCTACATAGAACCCAAAAGGGTTTTTCAAAGGGGTTCTCCCACGTGGGACAGCCGAAGAATCCTTGTACCATCAACGGGAATTTGTTTTCACCTGTCCAGCTCTTTGATGTCCCTGCACATGGAGGAAAGGAGCTAAGGAAAGGAGATGAGGAAAAGAGAAGAGGAGAGGAGAGGAAGCCACTTTAAACTACTGGGATGCACCCAAGCGTTTTCCTGGTGATTGATG
>NC_139675.1:8253864-8256372 GCF_951799395.1 Argentina silus
CTCCCCCTCCCCTGCCCTCCCCTCCCCTTCCCTCTCCCCTCACCTCTCCTCCCTCCCCTGCTCTCCCCTCCAGGCGTGGGAGAACTTCCGGGCCCTGACCGACCTGCTGACCCGCTTCGAGCCGGGCCTGGACATGGAGCAGGCGGAGACCAACTTCGGCTGGAACAACTTGGAGCCGTACCTCTACTTCATCCTCTCTGTCTTCTTCGTCATCTTCTCCTTCCCTGTGGCCGACAAGGGCTGGATCCCCTGCTCAGAGTTGTCCACCGTCGCCATCTTCCTCACCGCCGTCAGCTACATGAGCCTCAGTCCCTCCGCCGCCGCGTACGCCAAAAAGGCACTGGTCATTGAGGTCAGAAACAGACGCTGAATTCATAATTCACACGCTAAATTCTGTTTAGTTCAACTGAACCCACTTTTGTGGTTTTTATGGCTCTTTTATGGCTCTCCTTTCTTTTGGTCAAGTAACAGAATGACTAGTAACAGAATGACTAGTAACAGAATGACTAGTAACCAAATTACTAGTAACAGAATGACTAGTAACAGAATGACTAGTAACCAAATTACTAGTAACAGAACGACAATTACTAGCACTACTACTAGGCCTTGACAGGTCGTTATTGAGGTCAGATAAGCAAGATAAGATACACTTATTGTCTGTTTGCACAGAAATATTTGATGTGTCATCAAAAACAGCTCATGTCAGGACAATTTAAGAACCCCAAAAAACCCAAGAGAACTTCAACATACAATGATCTATGGTTTTGGATGGTGCTGTAGTGCACAGTACAATGATGGTCTTTCCTTTTTGTCAATGTGTGTGTGCAAATCAATAAATAATACAATAATAATAATAACAATATAATTATAATAATATTATAATAATAACAATAATAATAATAATCATCATCATCATCGTCATCATCGTCATCATCATCATCATCATCGTCATCATCATTATCTTCATCATGTTCTATGGTGATTCCAGGTGGCGTCGTCCGTGTGCGCCCTCACCAGGTTCCTGCCGGAGCACATGTCTGTGCCCCGCATGCTGGGGCGCACCTTCGCCACGCTGCCACTAGGGGAATCAGTGGTGCTGAAGCTCAGCCTGCCCTGCCTGCTCTATATGTACCTGTTCTACCTGTTCTTCAGGTGAGCATCACCTGGCTAGCATTACCTGGCTAGCTGCATTTTCCTCGAAAGGGATTTTTACTTCATCTGCTGTACGTAGTCTAGAGTAGTGATCCTCTCTCCTGGTGGAGAGCTGCGGTACTGCATGCTTTTATCCGAGCTCAGCACTGACACACCACCTTCAGCTAGTCAAGGTTTTGAAGATCACTTGATTAGTTCAATCAGGTGTGATAGCACTATTCTGGGACAAAAACATGCACCCACTGCGGCTCTCCAGGACCAGGATTGAATCTGGGATACGTCTAGAATCTAGGGTACGTTTAACATTATGTTTGTGATGGGGTGGTCTACTGGGGGATTAGAGGTCATCTGTTCAGTCACTATTGACCTCTTCTCCCTGTTGTATACCGGGGAGGCTGGTGGAGGTAGAAATCGGAGCTCTGCCCCTCTCTGTGGTGTATTGGTGATCATTTTGAATGAAAAAAATAATCATTTGAATGATTTTCCCCACTCTCCCTCTGCCCTCCCTCTCTCTGCCCTCCCCCCTCCCTCCCTCTGCCCTCCCTCCCCCCCTCCCTCCCCTCCTCCCTCCCTCCCTCTCTCTGCCCTCCCTCCCTCCCTCCCTCCTCTCTGCCCTCCCTCTCTCTGCCCTCTCCCTCCTCCCTCCCTCCCTCTCTCTGCCCTCCCTCTCTCTGCCCTCCCTCCTCCCTCCCTCCCTCCCTCTGCCCTCCCTCCCCCCTCCCTCCCTCCTCCCTCCCTCCCTCCCCCTCAGTATGGCGAGGATGCGTGGCTTCCGGGGCACCTACTGCTTCCTCATCCCCTACCTGGTGTGCTTCATGTGGTGCGAGTTCTCTGTGGTGCTCCTCCAAAACTCCTCCGCCATCGGCCTCATCCGCACCTGCGTGGCCTACTTCCTCTTCCTGTTCGCCCTTCCCGTGCTGGCCGTGGGGCTGGCGGCCATGTTGTTCATCCAGCTGGTCAAGTGGTTCCTGGAGCTGGAGCTGACCAAGATGCTGGTGACGCTGGCCGTGTGCGCCGTCCCCGTCACCCTGCGCCTTTGGACGCGCTTCAGTATGTCCATCCTGGACGTGTTCCACACCGTGTCGCACCGCGGCGTCGTCAAGCTCATCCTGCTGGGCGTGTCCACGGTGATCTTCTTCTGCTGGCTGTACGTGTACAACTCGGAGGGGCTGAAGGTGTACAACTCCAACCTGACCTGGAGCGAGTACGGCCGGATATGCGGACCGCCGGCCTGGCAGGGAAAAGGCATGGCCCAGACGCAGATCTTCTGCAGCCACCTGGACGGCCACCGGGTTAGCTGGACCGGAAGGTTCAAGCACGTCCGCGTGGCGGACACGGAGAACGGGGCGCAGTCGG
>NC_139675.1:8256572-8296572 GCF_951799395.1 Argentina silus
TGCATGTATGGACAGTATGTATGTATGTATGTATGTATGTATGTATGTTTGTGTGTGTGTGTATGTATGTATGTATGTATGTACGTATGTATGTATGTATGTTGTGTGTATGTATGTATGTATGTATGTATGTATGTTGTGTGTATTATGTATGTATGTATGTATGTATGTATGTATGTATGGACAGTGTGTATGTATGTTTACAGTATGTACTATATGCACAGTATGCATTTGAAGTGACCTATTTTAAGAGTAGTATTTGGTAGCTTTATTAATGGATGGTTTGTTTGTGACAAAGGCTAATAACTCAATGTCATTTCAACCATGAGTTCAACCTTTGCTTTATGAGGTCTTCATACATGCCTTTGAATTTGACTACAGTTCATGCAACAATTTTCCTTAGAGAAAACAATATTTTTGTTGATGCAATAATACTCATCTACTTAGCAGATGACTTCACTGCAATGTCTTACGTCACAATCTGCCAAGCAGAATACGGCTTTAAGAGAGGAATGTTTTTTAAAAATATTATTTGACTATATTTGGTGAGCTCACAAACCCGCTGGGGTATGCAATGGTGTCGGTTATGCAATGGTATAGTGTCGGTTTCAGGGTGTCTGCTGCACTCTGTCACTGGTGAAGGCGCTGTCAAAGCACTGCAATACCAGAGGAGAACTCAAACGTGCAACCTCATCATACAGTCCACCAACAGTATGCACACATTCAGTTACGGTAGATGCTGGGGAAGTACCGGACACTACACTAAGTGGGATCCTTGGGAAGACCCTGCCCTAAACCCTACCCTAAACTTGACCCTTAGTCTTACCTATAACCCTTACCTCACCTGAACAATTAACCGTTTAACATTTCAACATCAAGAGGGTGATGTCAGAGTCGGGCCTTCCCAAGCATCCCACTTAGCACTTAGCGTTTACCCTTCCGTTTCTGCTTAAGCCATCATAGGGATTTACCTTATCAATACAATGACTAAACAGGCAGGATACATGGTACAGACCATTTGTTTGTTTTTGTCTTGTCATAACCCTTTCTTCACCACCAGAACCAGTGTGTTAGGAGGCTGGTGGAAGTAGAAATCTTCATACTGTGTAAATTAAAAAAAAAAAAAAAAAAAGAAAGAAGAAAAAAAGAAAAGAGGAAAAAAGTCCCTTTTTGATGATGTCATCAGGATTGTATTTGTTCAAAGGCTGAGAAAGGAGAAGTTCACCCACACACAACCAAAGGAAAAGACAACAACAACCACAACCACAACAAAATACTGATATCAAATAATTTACACCCCTTCTGTTATTCATGATTTTGTACGCCCCTGTCATTATAACACTGAAAGAGAGAGAGGAGGGGGAGAGGGGGGGGGGGGGAGGGTCAGTTGTAGAGGAAGAGAAGAAAAAGAGGGAGAGACGGAAGGAGAGTGGGATTGATTTGAAATCCACAAAACGTCTCTGGGTCGATTCTTAGTGTTGGATCAAAGCTGAGGCAGAGGACTCAATGACCTGTCAGAGCCGACGACACACATCAGAGGAGGCTGGCGGAGGTAGAAATCAGAGGACGGCTCATGGTAATGCGGAATACAGGAAGCAATGGTATCCATTACCTTATTCCATTCCATGCATTACCATGAGCCCGTCCTTTGATTTCTACCTCCACCAGACCTCCCCTGATATATTTTATTTTATGCACATTCCTTCACTGTCCTCATTTGAGTGTTCCATTTGTGTGTCGTTTGGATTGGTCTTCTCCTTATGTATGATGATAAAGATATACACCAGGGGAGGCTGGTGGAGGTAGAAATTGGAGGACGTGCTCTTTATAATGAATGGAATAAATAAGGAATGGTATTTAAATACATGTGTTTGACACCATTCCTCATTCCGTTCCATGCATTACAATGAGCCCGTCCTCCAATTTCTACCTCCACCAGCCTCCTCTGATATAGACTATAGTCACACTGGATAATGGCAAACATGCTGCAGTGCCCTTGAACACAAACCCCTCTCCCTGGTCGTTTAGTAGAGCAAGGACTAAGGGACACAGCCCACCTGCAAAACAAACCCATTTCTGACATTGCTGAAGATTTGGTTAGGGTTACGGGTTTGGTTAAGGATAAGGTTAAGGGTTTGGTTAATGTTAGGGTAAGGGTTTGGTTAAGATTAAGGTAAGGGTTTGGTTAAGGTTAAGGTTATGGGTAAGGGTTTGGTTAAGGTTAAGGTTATGGGTAAGAGTTTGGTTAAGGTTAGGGGTAAGGGTTTGGTTAAGGTTAGGGATAATGATTTGGTTAGGGTTAGGGTTATGGGTTTGGTTAAGGTTCAGGTTAGGGGTAATGGTTTGGTTTAGGTTAGGGGTTATGGTTTGGTTAAGGTTAAGGTTAGGGGTAAGGGTTTGGTTAAGGTTAAGGTTGGGGTAAGAGTTTGGTTAAGGTTAGGGGTAAGGGTTTGGTTAAGGTTAGGGATAATGATTTGGTTAGGGTTAGGGTTAAGGGTTTGGTTAAGGTTAAGGTTGGGGTTAGGGTTTAACGGGATGCTGGTCGAGTGTGTCCCCTTCGTCTCCCCCTTTAAGCAGTGTTTACGGTGCTACGGATGACTACTGTACATGATCTGAGGAGGCAGGAGAGAAAACTCAAGACGTGAGATTCCCAAAAACGGCCCGGTCGCTATGGAAACCAGGCGGTTGTGTTTACCATCATGCAGTGAGTTGTTGGTTATGATAGTTTGTTTGTTTGTTTGTTGTTTCAGTTTATATAGTGATGTTAAGACTTGGATCTCTCCCATTCTGCAACGTACGTCAGGGGAGGCTGGTGGAGGTAGAAATCGGAGGATTTCCGGGCTCATTGTAGTGCATGGAACGGAATGAGGTATTAATGTTTGATACCGTTCCTCATTGCATTCCATACATTACAATGAGCCCGTCCTCCAATTTCTGCCTCCACCAGCCTTCCCTGACATGCGTGTCTGGAGTAACGCTTAATCGCTGCCCAGGCCAGACAATAACACGTAAACCACACGGGCCACGGCAACGAGTGTGTGAGTTTGGAGCGCAGGGCCTCAAATAGAATCCGAGCAGGTCATTGGCGCACGCGTGCGGCCAGAGTGTGTGTGTGTGTGTGTGTGTGTGTGTGTGTGTGTGTGTGTGTGTGTGTGTGTGTGTGTGTGTGTGTGTGTGTGTGTAGTTTTCCATGTAGGTAGGTTGCAAAGAGACAGCAAAGAGGGGCTGGTAGAAGAGTATGTATATGTGAATACTGAGACAGAAAGGGGGATGAAAGAGAGGAGAGGAGAGACAAATAGGAAGAAGAGAAGAAGACAGTGAAGAGAGAAAGACAGTGATAGAGTGATTTAAAGAGGCTTAAACGTTAATCTTTTTCTTGTTAAAAACCTAAAGTTGACACTGTGAATTGTAGGTGTTTCGTGGCATATCGTCATGGTTTCAATGTTAGCCTCAGCAGGCAGGCCTTGTAACACAGCTGAAAGTGGGCCGTTTCACACAGAGAATTAATAATTAACTAATTAAGATCTATTCCATTTGAAGTGGGCTGTGGCCATTTAAAGACCCCATCCCTAACCATTCACTGTACACAATGTGATAACACTAAAGTTTCAGGTTAACCCGTTGCTAATCGAAAATGGTTGACTTTTGTACATAGGCTTCTGTATTAGTGTAGCGTCCGGTACAAACTCAATGGGGCACTCAGAGACCGAACTTGTGAAATGAAAAGGAAGAATTTTGTTGCAAAATCCACCTTCCTATAAAATGTCATGACATAAAAACCCTTTATGATACATTTGAAAGGACAGTAGCTACGTTACGCTATTCTCATACATATTTGATCATATTCTTCAAGTTGTACTGTAATCAATCTTGATTATTTCGATTTTTTATGATAAATGTACCGTGACCAAACATTTTTCTGATAGATATATAGAGTTTTGGAATGAAACTCTTCAAATGCTCTTGTAACATTAAAGCCAATGGGTCGACCCTGACCGATGGAGATGACAGAGTTGGCTAGCTTCCGGCCCTTCCAGCCCTGCACAAACACTCCTGATTCAGCCACTGTAATCATTAAGACTATGGCCCTGTTTGAACGGTAAATGCTAAATGGAATGCTTACTCTGACGTCACCCCATTGAAGTTGAGATTTAAAACAGTTAAGGTTAGGGTTATGGTTAGGTATGGGTTACGGTTAGGTCATCCCAAGGATCCCACTTAGCGTCCACCCTGTTCAAATGCTTGCATCGTCCTCCCTTCCTCGATCTAATCACTGATCTAACATGATGGGATTGGCCACAGCAAGCTTTCCATTGCATTGCTTTAACCTATTATATCATGTCAGATCAGTGATTTCTTCAAGAAAGGGAGGAAAGGATACATTTCATGGGTATTCAAACAGGGTCCTCTGATTTGCTGAATCAGATGTGTTGCTGGGCTGGTGCTAAAGAGAATCCTCTACCCTGTCACTGCCTGCGGCCAGGGCCGAAGTTACACTAGTTAGAGACCACTGTGTTGAATACAGCAAAATCATTTGGCACGCATATGGGCCGATGTGGTCCGAATCCAAAAACGCTTCTGCTGCCTTTGTAACAGATCTGGTCCGGAGGGCTTTGCTGGGAAGCAGCAGGTTAAAAAACACTGACATGAGTATTTACAGTGGATGGAGTATACAGTAGGACACCAGGGGAAGGCTGGTGGAGGTAGAAATCAGAGGAGCGGCTCATTGTAATGCATGGCATGGAATGAACAATGGTATCAAACACGTGCGTTTATACCATTCCTTATTCCGTTCCATGCATTACAATGAGCCTGCCTCCGATTTCTGCCTCCCCCAGCCTCCCCTGTATGGCGTATGGGTCACGTGTGTGAATACAATATTATGTGGATAAGGGAAGCTTGTGTCTAGGACAGGAAGACTGCCGCGTGTGATTTTGTCACCAATGTTACGGTAAGGTCAAAAGGGACAAAGGTCAAGGGTCATCTATGAGTGTGTGTGTGTGTGTGTGTGTGTGTGTGTATGTGTGTTCTTCGGAATAGCATGTACTGCTCCAAATGAGAGAACACGATCATCTCAATGTAATTTCTGGATGTTTCGTGAAGTGTTGTCGTTGTCCATCCGTTAGCCAACCCACGGGTAAGACCATCCACCATTTTGTCCAAAGGGGTGAAGAAACAAATAAATAATTGGAACCACACTCACTGAACAGTCATTGGAGACGGGAGTCACACACGTAGATCACCTCCCTTCAGTCCTTCATACACACAATAGAACACACGCCCTCCATTTTGTGAATCCTTCGTTCCCTCATACACAAAATAGTCTTATAGAATCAAGTCTCCATCAAGACTGATCACAGCGCAACAGACGTCCTCCATTTTGTGAGTCCAGGGGGCGTAAAACATGAGTGAGGGAGTGGGACATTACGAGAGTGTGTGTGTGTGTGTGTGTGTGTGTGTGTGTTTGAGGGCAGACCGAGAGTGTGCCGAGTGTGCCGCCCCCTGCAGTCCGGGAAGTGTCACTAAACCCCCTCTCTCCTGGCAAAAAACATACAGGCCTTTTTTTCCTTGAATGTGTGAGGGAGCGTGACAACAACAATGTGTGTGTGTGTGTGTGTGTGTGTGTGTGTGTGTGTGTCTGGCTGTTCTGTTCTGTTCTATTCAGGGACCGGCTAGAGAGTCACTCGCCGCATCCCTGTCCGGGTTAACCCGATCCTGGAAGATGTACAGGTTGTTGGTGGCTGCTATGGCGATGATGTTCTCGGCCGGGTGCCAGGCCATGTGCAAGATCTTCTTGGTGAAGTCCAGGCTGTCCACCCCCACGTCGCCGCGGCGACGCTTGCCACCGGTGTAGACGCGGCGCGTCCGGAGCACGGCCCGTGGTTTGCTGGTCTCCCGCCACGCCTCCAGGGTCACACCCCTCCCCGTCTCCCGGTCGAACATCCGGAAGAAGCTGTTGTACGCCCCTGTCATTATGACACTGAAAGAGAGAGGAGGGGGGGGGGGGGGGGAGGGTCAGTTGTAGAGGAAGAGAAGAAAAAGAGGGAGAGACGGAAGGAGAGTGGGATTGATTTGAAATCCACAAAACGTCTCTGGGTCGATTCTTAGTGTTGGATCAAAGCTGAGGCAGAGGACTCAATGACCTGTCAGAGCCGACGACACACATCAGAGGAGGCTGGCGGAGGTAGAAATCAGAGGACGGCTCATGGTAATGCGGAATACAGGAAGCAATGGTATCCATTACCTTATTCCATTCCATGCATTACCATGAGCCCGTCCTTTGATTTCTACCTCCACCAGACCTCCCCTGATATATACAGTATATATATATCATATATCCCCTGAAGCATTTTTTCTAGATATTACGATGATTTCCTACGATTCAAAAAATGTTGTTTATGGGCGTTGCCATGGCGTTTGTAACGACATCTGATTGGTGGCACCAATTTTCAATTTTCAATTTTCAATTTACACCAGTCAGTTGGTAAAGTAGAGGCGGTTTCAGTGTTTTTCTGACCATCTCTACATCAGGATCACTTTTTCACACACGTGCTTTGGATGTGCGTGTATGCTTGTTACATACTTTTAATTAAACATTTATATATATATATATACTTTTACTTTTACTTGCGGGCTATGAAAAAAAATTGAGAAGGGAAGGAGAAGACTACATAATATAAGCAAATAATAGAAACCGAAGTCGCTGTCCAATACAGTCTTATTTTGCCAGATGGAATACAAAGTTTAACATGGGTTTCAATGGGGAAACATGCTTTTTGGCAGCAGCTGCAGTTGGCGGCTTCAATCTCTCCGCAAGATTGCTCTACTGGTCAAAGCTCACACACACACACACACACACACACACACACACACACACACATACCTATCTGAGCTGTTCCAAACACACTCAAACTTGTCGAAGATGCAGTCGTTCTCATACAGCGAGCACAGCTTACTCCTCAGATACTCATGCACCTGAAGAGAGAGAAAGGGGGAGAGAGAGAGAGAGAGAGAGAGAGAGAGAGAGAGAGAGAGAGAGGGGGAAAGAGAGAGAGCGAGAAGTTGAGGTATGTGCTGTACTGCACAAGTTATAGATGTGAATAGCATCACCTGGTAGCTTTGCCTGCAGATGGGATCCGTCTGAAGGTTGCCAGGTTGGCACCTTTGTGTCCACATAGTGCACTGTAGGTAAGCAAGTTGCCAGGTTGGCACCTATGTGTAGGTAAGTGGGTTGCCAGTCTCACCTAGTAGGACTCGATGGGGCCCTTCTCCATATCTTACGCTGTGTGTAAGTGGGTTGCCAGGTTGGCACCTATGTGTCAGCATACTGCACTGTGTGTAAGTGGGTTGCCACCTATGTGTCAACATACTGCACTGTGTGTAAGCCGGTTGCCAAGTTGGCACCTATGTGTCCACCCACTCTCCTGTATGTCTGAAGGTTGCCAGGTTGGCACCTATCTCACCTGGTAGGTCTCGACGGGTCCCTTCTCCATGTGGAGGTCCCACACCTTGGCGGTGAGGTAGTCCCTTGTCAGCAGGTACCGCCCGCTGTGGCTGAACTTGACGTCCGACACCGAGGAGATGATCTCAGAGAAGAAGGACCGGCTTCCCGGGTCTTCTGGTTCCTCGTAAACTAGAGGGGGAGGGGGGGAAGGAGAGGGGGGGGGGGAAGGAGAGATGGGGTAGGGGAGGAAGGGAGAAAAAGAATTACAATATAATCTAGTGAGGACACAGTAAGGTATTGCCTGTGTGTGTGTGTGTGTGTGTGTGTGTGTGTGTGCTCCTCCACTCACGTTTGGCTTGTTTGTCGCAGAGCGCTGAGGCCCTCATGTCACAGAGGCGGAGGGTGCCCTTGCTGCTGCTGTAGACGAACAGGTGACAGTGGTGGGGGTGGAACTCTGCTGACGTGATCACCTCCGTCAGGTCCTCCATGTTGGCCGGCTTGATGTCTACGATGTCTGGGGAGGGTGGCGGTCAGGGACAACACACCACAAACATACCAAACACTCACCAAAGAAATGGAAATAAAACAGGGGAGAGGGTTCTTAATTAAATTAAACTATGTATTTAGTAATGATAAAGTAACTATCTTTGATCGCCAACGACATCGTCGTTAAAACGAAAGTGAAAAGCTTTATGATGTTCCTCAGTGAATTCAGTGCTTTAGCTGTATTTTCTTGCGCAGTTTCACATGAATAAACAAAGATATGGATTAGCTTATCTTTTTCTTTCTTTTTCGTATCACTGAAGTGTATCACTGAAGTGTACAGAAACATTTTGTGCGGTCACTTGATGACACAATGTTGTTGTAATAGCCTCCCGCTCTAGTCTTACACAAACGTTGCTAGGGAAACGGCGTGAGAAAGACGCAAACCTAGCAACGTGAACCTAGCAACACAAGCTTGCCACGACAACTGACCACAACCCAATACAACTCTATGACTGTGTGATAATTGGTCAGAAATATATTCCCACATGGGACTGGCCCCATTTTATCTGTCTCTCAAATCAATAGTAAATCAAGGGAGTGGCAAATCTCTAGTTTATACAATCTCTGCTGAGGCACCAACATACTGAGCTGCTTATTAGTTTCAGTCACTGAGCCCAAAACCACACACACACACGCACCACACACACACGCAAACGCAAACGCACGCATGCGCACACAGACACACACAAACACGCACGTACACACACACACACACCGACACACATGCACATGCACTCACACCCGCATCCACACCCACACCCACACCCACACACACACTCACACACACACAGAAAAACTATTCTCTACGTTTCTATTTGCAGTGGGTCCGGTGTGGCTTTGTGGAGAGTGAATTATTTAAACGTCTTCCTTAGACGTTGTGTTTCTAGGTCAGCCTCCCGCTGGATGGGACATGGCAACAACCTGCCCTGGATCCAGACAGAAAGACTCCTCTTGTGTTACACTCCCCCCCCCCCCCCCTCCTCCAAACAGAGGCCCAGGCCAGGTGGATGCATAACGGATGCACGTAGATGTGTAGAAATGCAGGAAATGCTGAGTGGCGGTATACAGTAGTATCTCTGCAGTCATGATATGAATGCGTAGGTTGATATGGATGTAGGTATATGGACGTCAGATGTGTATATCCCGTGTCAGGTACAGGTGTGCTTACGAGTGTCTGTAGGGAGGCAGACAGGTGTGTGTGTGTGTGTGTGTGTGAGTGTGTGTGTGTGTGTGTGTCTGTCTGTGCTCCTGTGTGTGTATGCTCCTGTGCGTGCTCCTGTGTGCTCCTGTGTGTGTGTGTCTGTGTGTGTGTGTGTGTGTCTGTCTGTGTGTCTGTCTGTGTGTGTGTGTGTGTGTGTGTGTATGTGTGTGTGTGCTCCTATGTGTGTGTGTGTGAGTGTGTGTGTGCTCCTATGTGTGTGTGTGTGTGTGTGTGTGTGTGTGTGTGTGTGCGTGTGTGTGAGACTCATCTCAAAGGATACTGAAGCTTCGGTCGGTGATGCCCAGGTGCCACATGTTGATGCGCAGGTCGTCAGCGGACAGGTAGGTCTCTCCGTCGCTGTTGACCGAGATGGAGTTGACGTGGTAGGTGTGTCCGTTAGAGAACACTCGCCTGGGGCGAACCTCCACCATCAGGTCTGTGGGCCTCAACACTGGCACCTGGGAGGGAGGGAGGGAGGGAGGGAGGGAGGGAGGGGGGAAGGGAGAGGGACAGGAGGGAGGGGTAGGTGGAGGAAGGGGAGGGAGGTGTAGGGGGAGAGACGGAGGGAGGTGGGGAGGGGGAGGCGGGGGAGGGAGGTAGGGAAGGGGAGGAAGTGAAGGGGGAAAGGATGCAAAGTGAAGAGGAGGGAGAGAAAGGGGGAAGGTTGGAGGGAGAAAGCAGGGGAGAGGGGGAGAGAGGGAACAAGCGGTGGTGGGGATCAGAACAAAGAAGTTGACTACAGTCCTCATAGACACTTATGGCCAACTTCAGTTCATACTGATTGAATTCAAGCTTCACTGAGATGCGTGTGTGTGTGTGTCTGTGTGTGTGCGTGTGTGTCTGTGTGTGTGTGTGTGTGTGTGTGTGTGTGTGTGTGTGTGTGTGTGAGTGTACGTGTGTGCGTGTGTGTCTGTGCGTGTGTGTGAGTGTACGTGTGTGCGTGCGTGTGTGCGTGCGTGTGTGCGTGAGTGCACGTGTGTGCGTGCGTGCGTGCGTGCGTGGTCATCTATACCTGCAGCGACGTGACAGTGGAGATGTCCTTGATCCTGCCCTCCTCATCCTTAAGGTTGTACCCCTCCGGACGCTTGTCTCTCTCGCTCACCTTCCACAGCTTGATGGTTTTATCTGGGGGCAGAAGACGTGAAGGGATCCATAGTGAGCTGCTCAGACATCGATCCCACTCCAGACCATCAGACGTTGTGATGACACGGGTACATTTGGATATTATGTGGACTATACTGTTTTCTATTCTACTACATACTGATCTAGGATCAACGTACTGTATGCTCCCCTAAGTCCTAACCCTCACCAAAAGAAGGGGAGAAGACAAGAATCTGACCTCGCGTCAGTATCTGTAATTGTCTGTCATTCTCCAGCTACAGGGACCTAGTAGGGTTGCCAGATCTAGAACAAGCGGACATGGCAACTCTGGGACCTAGCAGGGTTGCCAGATATGATAACAAGCGGACATGGCAACTCTGGGACCTAGCAGGGTTGCCAGATATGATAACAAGCGGACATGGCAACTCTGGGACCTAGCAGGGTTGCCAGATATTATAACAAGAGGACATGGCAACTCTCATCTATCAGTCTGACCTTCCCGCTCGTCAAACCGTCTGAGTCAAGGGGCGTAGCGCAAAAACAGATTCCCATGTGTTTGATAGCATTCCTTATTCAATTCCATACATTGCAATGAGCCCGTCCTCCGATTCCTACCTCCGCCAGCCAACACAGTCAGTTCAGTGGTGTGTTTTTTTAAATTATTTTCTATAATTTGTAACTGTCTACAGGAAGAAAACTGGTGACATTCAAAATGGCACAACATTTGACTACATTTATGTGCAACTCTGTGTTACTGTGCCATGTGTTCATTTTCAGATTAATCTTTACACACAAAGTTCATCGTGAACGCTATATACTGTATGTAGTCATGGCCTCTCACTATTGGTGGAGAGGAGGAGCCAGGGTTGTACTGCTGGTGGAGGGTTATGGGTAATGTAGTGTTCTTACCATTGGTGGAGAGTAGGAAGTGGGCTGCGTTCTGCTGGGGCAGCCAGCGTATCTTGTTGATCTTCTCCTCAATCTCCAGACTCTTCAGGTAGTCGAAGTCTGGCTCGTGGCTCTGGAACGTGCTGTAGACGTTATACTCCCCCGATTCACCCGCCTCCCCCACCTCCTCCACCTCACCTTTAGACTGCAGGAGAGAGAAGACACAGCAGCTCAGATGACACACACGCACACGCACACGCACACACACACACACACACTCAGTACATACCAATGACTTCACACTGATGACCCTGTGTCACAACCAACCTCTGAGTCTCTCTCTGACCACTCTAAGCTGACAATCATGGTCAACCTCTCTCTCTCTCTCTCTCTCTCTCTCTCTCTCTCTCTCTCTCTCTCTCTCTCTCTCTCTCTCTTCTCTCTCTCTCCCTCCCCCATCCCTCTATCCACCACCCTCCCCCCCTCCCTCTCACTGACCACTGTGCCAGGACACCAACCTCTCTCTCTCTCTCTCTTTCTCTCTCTCTCCCTCCCCCATCCCTCTATCCACCACCCTCCCCTCCCTCTCACTGACCACTGTTCCAGGACCAACCTCGGTCTCTCTCTGGAAGATGACCACACGGCCACCCTTGTCCCCCGTGGCCAGCAGATCCCCTGTCTGGTTAAACTCCACCGTAGAGATGACATCAGCTGGGGGGGAGACAGAGAGAGAGAGAGAGAGAGAGATGGGGTGGGGTGGATTAGATGGAGTGGGTTGAGGAAGGGAGGGAGAAAGAAAGAGTAGAGAGATAGAGGAGGGAGGGAGAGAAAGAGAGAGGGGAAAGATCAATACAAGTATCCGTTTCAACACAATCAGAATAACTACTCACCAGGCCCCTGAAATAGACACAGAGATGCACTTGGGTAGGATAATCATCAACAACAATTCACTTCACATTCGCCTCTCAAACCCTGAATCTAAATCCTACTTCTAACGAGTTAGTCAGTGTAAGATCAGTGTTTCCCAAATGTGTTAATGTGGCTGTAAATATTATTATTTGTTTTTCTGAAGGGGCATAAGAACATATGAAAGACATTTGGTGAGTCACGGTCACAACACGTGTGTTTGATACCATTCCTCATCCCATCCCATGCATTACAATGAGCCCAGCCTCCAATTTCTACCTCCACCTCCTCTGAGCTAACAGTGCAGCGACCTCAACCTTGGTATAGTGCCTCATGATAGGATCTCAGATTTCAAAACAGGAAGGAGACAAACATTGCTTTCTTCAAACATCACTTCCTGTTATCCATAATATGTGAGGAGCCAATCAGCTCTCAGAGAGCTGGATCAGGCCCTCGCCTCAGAAAGGCTCTAGTTCCGGGTCACCAATCCTGGTTCTGGAGACCTACAATGTGTTCCAAAACGGTTCTTCTAGAATGTTCTTTCAGGAAGAGTAGCACCAATAATCAGGTACATTTTCTATTGGCTGATGCCAAATAGTTCCTTTACATTATAGCAATGGAGCATGTTGCCAGGTTGTTAGTCCAATAAATAAAAAAATTGGGTAAATCAGGAAGTTTAACCACAAAGCTATTAGGAACTATTTGAAGATCATTGGGGCCAATCTTCCAACACACCACCCGGGGTTATTCTACCTGTACTGTGTCTCAGTTGCCTGGCTTTAGTGACACTTCATTCATCAATGACAGTGTCTATGGTAAGGTGTCTAGTTCCAGTGGTCACTAGAGCACATGAGTCTTGGCAAGCTTGAGGAGCTGGTCAGACCATGATGGAACACTAACTCCTGGAGAACACCATCTACCACCAATCAACTGCTCCCCTAGGCCTTGAGTACCTGAACGGGGTGTGTCAGGGCTGGACTACTGTATACTCACTAAGTCCATTAGATTCTGGGTTCCAAGATCAGGACTGGACTGTGTCAGTCACCATGATCGTGATCTAGGAGGGCTACAGCTTACATTTACATGTTTGCATTTAAGTAATTTAGCAGAGGCTTTTATCTCCCTATTGGATTCCATTTAGAACCTTCTGTGGAAACCTTCTGTTCTACATGGAACCCAAAAGAGGTCTACATGGAACCCAAAAGGGTTCTACATGGAATTTCTACCTCCACCAGCCTCCCCGGATAGTGATCTGCGGGCCTACCTTCGGTGACGTAGTCTCGGAGGAAGCTGTGGTTGATTTTGGAGCTCTCAGCGTCCTCGCCCATCGGAAGCTGAGTGGTGACCCGGAACGGTCCAATCCGTGCTCTCTCTCCCTTCCCAGGCTCCGCCCATACTGCTGCGACCTAGCGGAGCGGCCTGGAGCAGGGCATCATGGGATAGGGGCCGGCCGGAAGGGAGAGGTGCGGAGAAGAGAGGGAGAGGGTGGCTGGAGATGGAGATGGAGATGGAGATGGAGATGGAGATGGAGAGGGAGAGAGAGAGAGGGAGGATAGTGGGAAAGGAGTGTAAAAGTGAGGGGAGGGAAAGGGAGTGGAGAAGGAGAGAGGGATGGAGAGAAAGGGAGTGGAGAAGGAGAGAGGGATGGAGAGAAAGGGAGTGGAGAAGGAGAGAGGGATGGAGAGAAAGGGAGTGGAGAAGGAGACAGGGATGGAGAGAAAGGGAGTGGAGAAGGAGAGAGGGATGGAAAGAAAGGCAGGATGGTAGAGGACCAGAGATGTGGCGGTCCGATCACCGACACACACCTACAGCTTTGAGCGGTGTGACCTCTGATGTAAACACGCACACACACACACACACATACACACACACACACACACACACACACACACACACACACACCAAGCCCTGTGCTGCTGGAAAAGCCCAGAAGCGGTGAGAGAGAGAAAAAAAACAGACCCACCGGTGTGTGTGTGTGTGTGTGTATCACTAAGAGTCCTTGTGCGTGTGTGCGAGACACAGCCACAACGTGTGTGTATGTATCACTAACAGTCTTGTCTGTGTGTGTGTGTGTGTGAGACACAGTCACAGTGTGTGTGTGTGTGTGTGTGTGTGTGTGTGTGTGTGTGTGTGTTAATATCCGCTGCGCTGCAGTATTTCCTCCGTGGCAGAGCAGCAGTAGCTGGTCCCAGGGTGAGGTAGTCCTTGACGGAGGAGAGCGAAGGAGAACACAATCCTCTGTCTCTGCTGAAGAAGGAGAAGGCCTCGGCACACCTACCAGCCCGTCTGCTGCTGCTGCTGCTGTGTGTCCGTGTCCTCTACTGCAGTGTCACTGAGCAGGCGCGTGTGTGTGTGTGTGTGTGTGTGTGTGTGTGTGTGTGTGTGTGTGTGTGTGTGTGTGTGTGTGTGTGTGTGGAGAGAGAGAGAGAGGAGAGAGAGAAAGAAGGAGAGGGGTGGTGATGAGAGAGGGATGAGGATGCCAGTCTGTGTTTCTCTTGCCTGCTGATGCTGTGGATCTGTGCAGCATCCAGCGTGTCATCGCAGCCTCCTCCAAGCCTGACCAATCAGAGCACAGCTCTTCTGTTCAACAACGCGCCAGCAGAGGGCGTAGTCTGAGAGAGAGAGTTGCCTTCCGTGTTAATCGTAAAAGTGAAACTATGCACGGATGTCGCAGATAAGATTTTGGTTTCAGTGAAATTAGACCTATTATAGACCTATTTTACACATATTGGTTATGTTTAGAACATCAGTGATAACTGGCAGAATATGGACAGACCTGAAGTTGATGACAGGTAGGCGAACCACCTTTCATCTTTCTTAACTAATTTGTCAGGATTTTTTGTCAAATGCTGATTTAGAGTGTATACTGTGAAATGTAATACTAGCGACAAGCGCGAAATGTTCTTGAGGGTATGAACTTCGCAAGGAGTGAGAGAAAAAAAACAGACCCACCGGTGTGTGTGTGTGTGTATATCACTAAGAGTCCTTGTGCGTGTGTGCGAGACACAGCCACAACGTGTGTGTATGCAGACGGGCTGGTAGTCAAGGCCTCCAATCTTATCTTTAGGCAACAACCACTATTACATAGGCTACAACTTTTTAACGAGTTCGTTAGTTTGTTGCTCGTCTCTTTGAAAGGGCATTTGTATGTATTTTATTAATTAATGTAATACAATGCTTTGATAGCTAATTTAGTACCTTGTCCTTATTCCTGGCGGAGAAGAGCCATTAGCCTAGCTCACTGATAGCAGAGATCATATGTCTGTGCTGATATTCAAGTTCAAGTTTATTTGTCATGACATCATATATAAGTACACAATGCAATGAAATGCGTAAAGGTTCTGGCAAGTCCACATTAAATGGTTCCAATTGTGTTTTGTGCCAAAGTTGAGAATCATTTTAAACATCCACCAAAATGTTAACCCAAAAAAACATCATGACTCAAGTTCCTGGTCAGACTGTTCTGAGGGCGTTAACTTTCCACGCTTGATTGACAGCTCCCTTTGAACGCCCCCTAACCTACGTCGGACAAACAGGCAGAGCAGCTCTTCAACATCAATCAACACAATACAGTGTGATCAGTAAAATGTAAATGTAAATATAAGCACTAAAAGTAGTAACAGTGATAACAGTAGATACAGTTAAATGAAATATTCAGAATATGTAGTAGGTACTTATTTATTTATGCCTGTTGCCGTGGTAATTTAGTTTGGTTACACTAACTTACCTGCTTTTCCATTGTTTGACAAAATCTTAGCTATTTTCACATCTGTATGCTATCAAATATTCTTGAAAATAACATGGAAATAATGAATAAAGTAATTTATTTTGACTACAAGGCCTCTGGAAGCAGCTTCTCCTGCTCCGAGCTGGCTGTCCACAAAAAGTGACCACTCCATGGATCGACCAATAGAATTTACAGATGGAGTTATCAGGTGTGTGTGTGTGTGTGTGTGTGTGTGTGTGTGTGTGTGTGTGTGTGTGTGTGTGTGTGTGTGTGTGTGTGTGTGTGTGTGTGTGTGTGTGTGTGTGTGTGTGCCTGCCTGCGTGCATGTGTATATACCAAGTTACTGCTTGCATATGTCAAATTACATTCCTTTGAGGAACATGTTTCTCTTGATTCACAGTGAATTCATGCTGAAACATTGTCCTATTGGGCTCTTCAACATGTTGAATAGCATAACATCTCAGGCATCTCAACCAGCTGTCTCAGCATGGACTTCAATAATCATGGACCCACCTGTAATGCTAACGGTCGCTTAGCCTGCTAACCCGAACTTACCTGTTGGCTGTTTTCAAATAACACTATGAAATGTTTTTAAAGATATTTCCTATTGATGTGAAAACAACCAAAATATTCTTTCTCATGATTGAAAGGCCACTGGAGACAGCATCTCCTGCCCCAAGCTGTCTCTCCGTTAAGAGTGACCACTCTATGGATCGACCGATAACATTTACAGATGGAGATATCAGGTGTGTGGGGGGGGGGGGGATCACATTGTTAAATTACATATTTAGGCACTGTGCTGCATTTTACATTTTGTTAAAAAGTTTTTGATAGTAGATTCGTTTCCCTAATAGTAGTTTCCCTGTCTGTTGCATTTATAGTAGTTTCCCTATTCGCTGTTAAAACATTTGTCTCGCTTGATGTTAAAAGCATGAAACGGGAAAGGCTATCGCCGTGTCTGTCCATGAAGAGTGACCATTCCATGGACAGGCCAATTACATTTGCAAAAGAAGCCTGTTCTTCAGATACCAGGTAAGTGAGTAGCAGCAGCGATATTTCACTAAACATTTTTGGATTATCTGTCAAAGTGGGTTTCTCTGGATGTTAGATCATATAAACACAGGAAAGCATGTACAGTTGAATCGGAAGTTTACATACACTTAGGTTGAAGTCATTAAAACTAATTTTTTAACCACTTCACAGATTTCATGTTAACAAACTATAGTTTTGGCAAGTCGGTTAGGACATCTACTTTGTGCATGACACAAGTAATTTTTCCGACAATTGTTTACAGACAGATTATTTCACTTATAATTCACTCCATCACAATTCCAGTGGGTCAGAAGTTTAGATACACTAAGTTGACTGTGCCTTTAAACAGCTTGGAAAATAGTAGATTAGTTTCCCTAATAGTAGTTTCCCTATTTGCTGTTAAGACATTTGTCTCGCTTGATTTTAAAAGCATGAAACAGGAAAGGCTATCGCCGTGTCTGTCCATGAAGAGTGACCATTCCATGGACAGGCCAATTACATTTTCAAAAGAAGCCTTTTCTTCAGATACCAGGTAAGTGAGTAGCAGCGGCGATATTTCACAAAACGCTTTTTGAAAAGATCCAGATGGGAAAAATGTATGGGGATTTTTGGCTTGAACCGGAAGTTCACAGTATACATTTTGACTGAACAACTTTGCCTCTCTACAAACATTACAAAAACAACAAAATACCAAAAACAAATAAATATAAAATAAAACCAGGGACAGAGAGAGACAAAATTACATTACACTGTTGACAAGTTTCATTTTGACACTTCATTTGATAAATTGCTATTTATGCTTTTTTAAGGGATGTAAATGTAGCTGTATTGAAATGTAGCTAATTTAGTACCTTGTCCTTATTCCTGGCGGAGAAGAGCCATTAGCCTAGCTCACTGATAGCAGAGATCATATGTCTGTGCTGATATTCAAGTTCAAGTTTATTTGTCATGACATCATATATAAGTACACAATGCAATGAAATGCGTAAAGGTTCTGGCAAGTCCACATTAAATGGTTCCAATTGTGTTTTGTGCCAAAGTTGAGAATCATTTTAAACATCCACCAAAATGTTAACCCAAAAAAACGTCATGACTCAAGTTCCTGGTCAGACTGTTCTGAGGGCGTTAACTTTCCTTGATTGACAGCTCCCTTTGAACGCCCCCTAACCTACGTCGGACAAACAGGCAGAGCAGCTCTTCAACATCAATCAACACAATACAGTGTGATCAGTAAAAATGTAAACGTAAATATAAGCACTAAAAGTAGTAACAGTGATAACAGTAGATACAGTTAAATGAAATATTCAGAATATGTAGCAGGTACTTATTTATTTATGCCTGTTGCCGTGGTAATTTAGTTTGGTTACACTAACTTACCTGCTTTTCCATTGTTTGACAAAATCTTAGCTATTTTCACATCTGTATGCTATCAAATATTCTTGAAAATAACATGGAAATAATGAATAAAGTAATTTATTTTGACTACAAGGCCTCTGGAAGCAGCTTCTCCTGCTCCGAGCTGGCTGTCCACAAAAAGTGACCACTCAATGGATCGACCAATAGAATTTACAGATGGAGTTATCAGGTGTGTGTGTGTGTGTGTGTGTGTGTGTGTGTGTGTGTGTGTGTGTGTGTGTGTGTGTGCCTGCCTGCGTGCATGTGTATATACCAAGTTACTGCTTGCATATGTCAAATTACATTCCTTTGAGGAACATGTTTCTCTTGATTCACAGTGAATTCATGCTGAAACATTGTCCTATTGGGCTCTTCAACATGTTGAATAGCATAACATCTCAGGCATCTCAACCAGCTGTCTCAGCATGGACTTCAATAATCATGGACCCACCTGTAATGCTAACGGTCGCTTAGCCTGCTAACCCGAACTTACCTGTTGGCTGTTTTCAAATAACACTATGAAATGTTTTTAAAGATATTTCCTATTGATGTGAAAACAACCAAAATATTCTTTCTCATGATTGAAAGGCCACTGGAGACAGCATCTCCTGCCCCAAGCTGTCTCTCCGTTAAGAGTGACCACTCTATGGATCGACCGATAACATTTACAGATGGAGATATCAGGTGTGTGTGTGTAGGGGGGGGGGGGGTTTGAAGAATGTGGTATCACATTGTTAAATTACATATTTAGGTAATTTAGGCACTGTGCTGTATTTTACATTTTGTTAAAAAGTTGTTGATAGTAGATTCGTTTCCCTAATAGTAGTTTCCCTATCTGTTGCATTTATAGTAGTTTCCCTATTCGCTGTTAAAACATTTGTCTCGCTTGATGTTAAAAGCATGAAACGGGAAAGGCTATCGCCGTGTCTGTCCATGAAGAGTGACCATTCCATGGACAGGCCAATCACATTTTCAAAAGAAGCCTGTTCTTCAGATACCAGGTAAGTGAGTAGCAGCAGCGATATTTCACTAAACATTTTTTGATTATCTGTCAAAGTGGGTTTCTCTGGATGTTAGATCATATAAACACAGGAAAGCATGTACAGTTGAATCGGAAGTTTACATACACTTAGGTTGAAGTCATTAAAACTAATTTTTTAACCACTTCACAGATTTCATGTTAACAAACTATAGTTTTGGCAAGTCGGTTAGGACATCTACTTTGTGCATGACAAAAGTAATTTTTCCGGCAATTGTTTACAGACAGATTATTTCACTTATAATTCACTCCATCACAATTCCAGTGGGTCAGAAGTTTAGATACACTAAGTTGACTGTGCCTTTAAACAGCTTGGAAAATAGTAGATTAGTTTCCCTAATAGTAGTTTCCCTATTTGCTGTTAAGACATTTGTCTCGCTTGATTTTAAAAGCATCAAACAGGAAAGGCTATCGCCGTGTCTGTCCAGGAAGAGTGACCATTCCATGGACAGGCCAATTACATTTGCAAAAGAAGCCTTTTCTTCAAATACCGGGTAAGTGAGTAGCAGCAGCGATATTTCACAAAACACTTTTTGAAAAGATCCAGATGGGAAAAATGTATGGGGATTTTTGGCTTGAACCGGAAGTTCACAGTATACATTTTGACTGAACAACTTTGCCTCTCTACAAACATTACAAAAACAACAAAAGACCAAAAACAAATAAATATAAAATAAAACCAGGGACACAGAGAGCCAAAATTACATCACACTGTCGACAAGTTTCATTTTGACACTTCATTTGATAAATTGCTATTTATGCTTTTTTAAGGGATGTAAATGTAGCTGTATTGAAATCTAGCCTAACAAATCTAAATCTTGTTTGCAGCGAGCTGACAGGCAGTCTGCTGACAGACGGTCACTTCAGATGCTCGTTGTGCACTGAGGTTCTGAAAGCCCCAGTCTCCATCCCCTGTGGTCACAGTTACTGCAGGAGGTGCATTGGGACTCACTGGAACAGGACAGACAAGACAGAGGACTACGCCTGTCCCCAGTGCAGAAAGAGATTCAGAACACATCCAACTCTCTACACAAACTTAGCCTTGGAAAAGGTGATCCAGAAACTCCAGCAGGAGTCAAGCTTCAAGGTTCCTGCTTTGCCTTATCGTTGCTATGCTGGACCTGGAGATGTGGCCTGTGACCTCTGCTCTGAGAAAAAGCTCAAAGCTGTGAAGCTCTGTCTGACCTGCACTGCCTCCTACTGTGAGACCCATGTTAGGCAGCACTACACAGTAGCAGCACTGCAGAGACACACACTGGTGGAGGTGACAGGAGACCTGGAGGAGAAACTCTGCAAGTTGCACCACAGAGCTCTGGAGGTGTTCTGTAAAACAGACCGGGTTTTGGTTTGTTTGGAATGTGTATTACAGGAGCACAGAAGTCATGATGTTGTATCAGTCAAACAGGAAAGAGATTGTGAACAGGTGGGTGAATACATTCATTAGTTCTTAGCCCAGTATTGTAAACTAGTGCTGGGTCATTGGTATGAGAATTATGACATTGTAGCATACATTGTCAAGCTGAAGGTCTATTCTGTATGTTAAGATTCAACCGACAGTCAAAGATGTTACCATTGAGTTGACCCATTATGCAAAACGTTTCTGCCGAGGTTTTGAGGATGACGTCCCCAGAGGTGAGTTGATATAATGATTTATTTTTTATTGATGAGCACATTTAAAAACTTGCAGTGACTGTAGCTGTATGCAAGCCCACCCACACAGTACATTAAATGCTGGCTATGTTTCTGGTTACAATGCCACTGCTGAATCACAGGAGCTTTATTTTAAGCCAGGTAGAGATACAGACGTGACACTATGAGTTTTGCGGTTTTGGAATGTCTACTGTTGATCTGAACTACCCAGTTTTAGAATGTCTACTGTTGGCTGTCGGTGTCACCAGGAAAGAGAACTTTGGGTTACAGTATGTAAGCCCGGTTCTCTGAAGGAGATGAGGAAGAACCAGATTGCCCTTCTTTTACGGGCTTGTGAAGAGGTGGTTCGCAGAATGAAATGGGCACGCTGTGCATGGGCCTTTATAGGCTGGGCTGGTGCGGGGCCAGTCATGCAAAGCGCTCCTGGCCGGTTCCAGACATGATTGAATAGGGTTTCAGTGAATAGAGTATGCAAGGTTGCTTGTCCTACTGTGAGATGTCTCCTCCATCTCCTTCAGAGAACCCGGGGTTACATGCATTTGGCGACCTAACAAGATAATTTCAGTTACATAATTTTCTATAGCTGTGATCAGAATTGTGTCTCTGCATTTTATCACAACATTCTAAAACAGGGCAGTTTTGTCTCGTCTTACCTCGGCTGTTGTGTCTGAACCTGGCTTTACAGAACCACAACATATGATAGCGTGTATCTCTGTCCTGTGATTTTCAGATTGGACAGCAGACTATGTCATGGTTTCTGCCCTTGGTCGTCCTCTTGATCTTGGGATGTTGTATGACTGCCACAATGACTCTTTTTGCTCAGGTACTGTATGTTTTGAGAGTACATGTTTTTTTTGTTTATTGAAAGGTAAAGGGGTCACATGTTTTGTGTACAATTGACAAAGCATGACCTGTGCTGTGTCAGAGGTGGCCGTGTGATGTAATTTGGGACTTTCTGGTTTTCTCTTTAAGCATGTAACAAATCAACTGAAGTAATTATCTGCACTCGAGATCCAAGTGATTTGTTTAACCTAATGAAATAGAACAGCCGATTCTTGGAGAAACTCCCTTATCCGAGTAGTGAGTTTAAAAATGTACATTCCTACAGAGGATTATAACAGCTTTTTGTGTCCTTTTAGATGTGTGTTTGTGGGATGACGGCACCATAGCCTCGATGCGTCTGTCTCTGCCTCGGCCTCACACAGAGGTCAGGTGTATAGAGGGAGACTCCCTGCAGGACAGATTCACAGCTCTGGATGTGGCCATTCCACTGAGGGCTAGTGTCCTCTCTGGGTTGGTGGAGGTCGGCGGGGCTGCTGGATATGTAAACCACCCTGCTCAGTCCAAACTTCAGGAGCGGGTCACGCTACAGTACAGAACCTCTACCAGGCTGGACATGCTTAGCCATAGAATATTTGAGGAGGAGAGAGATGGAAAACAACGAAAGGCGACGCACGTGGTCATGGCTGTTTTATATGGAGCTCAAGCATTCTTTGTCTTCGAGAGCAAACATCGTAACATCAAAGAAAGAAGTACGCGAGTCCAAAAGAACATGCAAGATGTGATCAAGAAGATGACAACCACCTTCTGTTCAGAGGACATTTTCTCAAGTCTAACAGACTCAGAGAAACTCAGCAGTCTGTATCACTGCACCGTCCACAGTGATGTTGATAAAACCAACACAATGGATTATGATGCAGCAGTGGAAGTGTACAAGTCACTCCCAAATCGTCTGGGGCAACAAGGAGAGAAGGCTGTGCCTGTGCGCGTCTGGCTGTACCCTCTGAAGAATCTGGATGCTGAAGCGACTTGTGTTGCATTTGAAGTCAGCGATGACCTGCTGATTAGAGCTGAGAATGTACTAGAACAACTGAGAAAGGTCACAACAAGATGTCAGGGCATGATGATGGACCACACCAATGCCTATGTGATGAAATGGTTCCCGAGTACCAAAGACAAACTGACACAGTTTTCAGTGTTGCTGCTACTGTACCAGACAGAGTTTCTGAAAGAGCTAGCCACAGCAACAGAGTTCATTCGAGAGAGTGGAGAATCGGGCTTGGAGAGACTGAGAGACCTCCTCAAAGGCTACGACCAGTCCCCATTTAGTCCCCAGGCTCTACACGAGTGGCTTGATTACAAAGAGACTGAGGTGATGGCTGTCAATGTCTACAAAACGCGGAACCTCCCCATTGTGAAATCTCAGGAAGAGCTGGACAGAGTTCTCAGAGATTCACAGACAGACAAGATGATGTGCTTCACTCTGACCTCACTGGGGGTGGAAGACTCATTCCTCTCCACCATGAAGAAGCACATACACTCTGGGAACCAGTCTGGGCTCACTGACCTGCTGGAGACACAGCACCCCTTCAAGCCTCCAGACTTAACTCTTAAAATACAGGCTGACCTCCACTTGTTCACCACATCCTACGAAGATAGACATGACAGAGAGAAAATCAAGTTTATCGCTGCTGCTTTGCCAGATTTGACTTGTCCTGGATCCTCCATTCACCTTTATCAACAGGGCAGTCTTGTGAGTGCTAATTTCAAGCTTGGGTCAAAGCCAGATCCAGCCCAAGTAGCAGACATAAAACAGGACAAAGTCACTCTGATGTTTTCACAATCAAATGTCCGAAGACCTGTGAGGTACAGGGTAGAATATAGAATCATGACCACTGGTCTTAGCATGGCAAGCAATCTTCCATGGAGCACCACCTTCAGTGCTGAGGACACCTGCGTAGTCTCAGGTTTGAAACCAAACACACCTTACCAGATGAGGTACTCTGTCATAGACCACTCGGGTATGAGTGACTTCAGCAAGGTGACTGAGGCTAAGACCCTCAGGTCTGCACCCGGACAGCCGCTTGTGTGTCGGCTGAATAATGACAATGTCAGGGTCACATGGCCCCAGTTGGAGGCTGAAGATGTTGCCTCTCTACTACATTACAAGTTGGAATATAAAGAAGCAGGATTGGATGGCTGGTCTACCATATTAACAAAGGGGGCTAAATGTTTCTGTGATATCACCTCGCCTCTCGGTACCTGCTACAGAGTCAGAGTGTCTGCTGTCCACAGAGAGCAAGACACGAGTGAACCCAGCTTGGAAACACAGGTCCCTGTAAATGGTGAGCAACAAGACCCAAGCTATTTTAATGTGAAATATCATCTTACTTACCTGAGTTGTCCTCAAAGGCCAGTACTGAAATCCTCTCCTTTCAATAGCCTGTGTAATAATACTTGGTTTGACAGAATAGGTATTCCATGTGACATATTTTCAAACATGGTATTAAAGTCTGAATTTAAAAAACAAAGCTGTTGAAATTTCAAAATAGAAAGTAGGAAACATTATTGCTTGTGTGCATCATGAATATCTATTCATTTGGGGGGAAATTGTGTTTGAAACTAATGATTTAATATCTATGATATTTGGGCAACAAACCTAAGAAAAATACAATCATTTGATTTTGTTATTTTTGTAGTCTGGTACATAGACCTCTCAAAGAGAAAGGCCTCCCTCCTGCTTGACGTGCTGAAACTCCAACCAGAGAAGAAACCAGTAGAGCTTTTTGGCTGGTCAGTTGAAGAGAGTGAAGTGAGGGGTTTCCTTCAGTGCCTGCCCTACATCTCACAGCTCAGGTGAGTGGGTTTATTAAAGTAGTTCCTACTTAGTATGTGAATGGCGGCATTAAAAGTGTCTGACAATGTTGGCACTATTTAGGTTTTGCATTTGAATTGGACAGACCATTCTCAGGAGTTAATTCATTTGTTTGGCATTGTTTCACGTATTATAAATCACTTGTGGAATTATATTTGACGACCATTATTCTTGATTGAACACAATGGCTGAACTTTGATGTGTTTATAGCTGCTCATCAGGTGGTCAAGTCACCTTTCCTTTGGTTTTGTCCACATTTTACCTGCCACTGTTTAGGTTTCATTGCTGTTAAACTGTTGATTCTCAATCATTCTCTCTTCTTCATGCTCAACAGTTGTTCTCAAGGGTTTGATTACAAGTTCCTGGGGAAGCTCTTCTGTCAAGCAGCAGAGTGGGAGGAGCAGACAGGAGAGAAGACACTGAAGCTGTTATCATCAGTGTGCAGTTACAGCACTTTCCTCCTCCGTAACAACGACAATCAATATCAATGTTGTTTCCTGCTGGATCTGTACTCCCATGTGAAGGACTATGAGACTCAAACAGGCAGGAGTGTCCTTCCAGCATTACAGCCAGTTTACCAGTCAGCTCCTCCTGCAGTCTGGTTCATAGACCTCTCAAAGAGAAAGGCCTCCCTCCTGCTTGACGTGCTGAGACTCCAACCAGAGAAGAAACCAGTAGTGCTTTTCGGCTGGTCAGATGAAGAGAGTGAAGTGAGGAGTTTCCTTCAGTGCCTGCCCTACATCTCACAGCTCAGGTGAGTGTGTTTATTAAAATAGATCCTACTTAGTATGTGAAGGGCGGCATTAAAGGTGTCTGACAATGTTGGCACTATTTAGGCTTTGCGTTTGAATTGGACAGACCATTCTCAGGAGTTAATTCATTTGTTTGGCATTGTTTCACTGATTATAGTTCACTTGTGGAATTATATTTGACGGCCATTATTCTTTATTGAACACAATGGCTGAACTTTGATGTGTTCATAGCTGATCATCAGGTGGTCAAGTCACCTTTCCTTTGGTTTTGTCCACATTTTACCTGCCACTGTTTAGGTTTCATTGCTGTTAAACTGTTGATTCTCAATCATTCTCTCTTCTTCATGCTCAACAGTTGTGATTTGCTGTTTGATCACAAGTTCCTGGGGAAGCTCTTCTGTCAAGCAGCAGAGTGGGAGGAGCAGACAGGAGAGAAGACACTGAAGCTGTTATCATCAGTGTGCAGTTACAGCACTTTCCCCTTCATCTTGGATGATGATGATGATGATGATGATGATGATGATTTTATTGAACATTATACATGTGATTTCCTGCTGGACCTGTACTCCCATATGAAGGACTATGAGACTCAAACAGGCAGGAGTGTCCTTCCAGCATTACAGCCAGTTTACCAGTCAGCTCCTGCAGTCTGGTACATAGACCTCTCAAAGAGAAAGGCCTCCCTCCTGCTTGACGTGCTGAAACTCCAACCAGAGAAGAAACCAGTAGAGCTTTTCGGCTGGTCAGATGAAGAGAGTGAAGTGAGGGGTTTCCTTCAGTGCCTGCCCTACATCTCACAGCTCAGGTGAGTGGGTTTATTAAAGTAGTTCCTACTTAGTATGTGAATGGTGGCATTAAAAGTGTCTGACAATGTTGGCACTATTTAGGCTTTGCATTTGAATTGGACAGACCATTCTCAGGAGTTAATTCAATTGTTTGGCATTGTTTCACGTATTATAAATCACTTATGTTATTATACTTGACGGCCATTATTCTTGATTGAATATAATGGCTGTACTTTGATGTGTTATAGCTGCTCATCAGGTGGTCAAGTCACCTTTCCTTTGGTTTTGTCCACATTTTACCTGCCACTGTTCAGGTTTCATTGCTGTTAAACTGTTGATTCTCAATCATTCTCTCTTCTTCATGCTCAACAGTTGTTCTCAAGGGTTTGATTACAAGTTCCTGGGGAAGCTCTTCTGTCAAGCAGCAGAGTGGGAGGAGCAGACAGGAGAGAAGACACTGAAGCTGTTATCATCAGTGTGCAGTTACATCACTTTCCCCCTCCGTTACGACAATCAATATCAATGTCCTTTCCTGCTGGACCTGTACTCCCATATGAAGGACTATGAGACTCAAACAGGCAGGAGTGTCCTTCCAGCATTACAGCCAGTTTACCAGTCAGCTCCTGCAGTCTGGTACATAGACCTCTCAAAGAGAAAGGCCTCCCTCCTGCTTGACGTGCTGAAACTCCAACCAGAGAAGAAACCAGTAGAGCTTTTCGGCTGGTCAGATGAAGAGAGTGAAGTGAGGGGTTTCCTTCAGTGCCTGCCCTACATCTCACAGCTCAGGTGAGTGGGTTTATTAAAGTAGTTCCTACTTAGTATGTGAATGGTGGCATTAAAAGTGTCTGACAATGTTGGCACTATTTAGGCTTTGCATTTGAATTGGACAGACCATTCTCAGGAGTTAATTCAATTGTTTGGCATTGTTTCACGTATTATAAATCACTTATGTTATTATACTTGACGGCCATTATTCTTGATTGAATATAATGGCTGTACTTTGATGTGTTATAGCTGCTCATCAGGTGGTCAAGTCACCTTTCCTTTGGTTTTGTCCACATTTTACCTGCTACTGTTCAGGTTTCATTGCTGTTAAACTGTTGATTCTCAATCATTCTCTCTTCTTCATGCTCAACAGTTGTTCTCAATGGTTTGATAAGTTCCTGGGGAAGCTCTTCTGTCAAGCAGCAGAGTGGGAGGAGCAGACAGGAGAGAAGACACTGAAGCTGTTATCATCAATGTGCAGTTACAGCACTTTCCCCTTCATCTTGGATGATGATGATGATGATGATAATGATTTTATTAAACATAAAACATGTCATTTCTTGCTGGATCTGTACTCCCATATGAAGGACTATGAGACTCAAACAGGCAGGAGTGTCCTTCCAGCATTACAGCCAGTTTACCAGTCAGCTGCTGCAGTCTGGTACATAGACCTCTCAAAGAGAAAGGCCTCCCTCCTGCTTGAAGTGCTGAGACTCCAACCAGAGAAGAAACCAGTAGAGCTTTTGGGCTGGTCAGATGAAGAGAGTGAAGTGAGGAGTTTCCTTCAGTGCCTGCCCTACATCTCACAGCTCAGGTGAGTGGGTTTATTAAAGTAGTTCCTACTTAGTATGTGAATGGCGGCATTAAAAGTGTCTGACAATGTTGGCACTATTTAGGCTTTGCATTTGAATTGGACAGACCATTCTCAGGAGTTAATTCATTTGTTTAGCATTGTTTCACTGATTATAAATCACTTGTTGAATTATATTTGACGGCCTTTATTCTTGATTGAACACAATGGCTGAACTTTGATGTGTTCATAGCTGCTCATCAGGTGGTCAAGTCACCTTTCCTTTGGTTTTGTCCACGTTTTACCTACCACTGTTTAGGTTTCATTGCTGTTAAACTGTTGATTCTCAATTATTCTCTCTTCTTCATGCTCAACAGTTGTTCTCAATGGTTTGATAACAAGTTCCTGGGGAAACTCTTCTGTCAAGCAGCAGAGTGGGAGGAGCAGACAGGAGAGAAGACACTGAAGCTGTTATCATCAATGTGCAGTTACAGCACTTTCCCCTTCATCTTGGATGATGATGATGATGATGATAATGATTTTATTAAACATAAAACATGTCATTTCTTGCTGGATCTGTACTCCCATATGAAGGACTATGAGACTCAAACAGGCAGGAGTGTCCTTCCAGCATTACAGCCAGTTTACCAGTCAGCTGCTGCAGTCTGGTACATAGACCTCTCAAAGAGAAAGGCCTCCCTCCTGCTTGAAGTGCTGAGACTCCAACCAGAGAAGAAACCAGTAGAGCTTTTGGGCTGGTCAGATGAAGAGAGTGAAGTGAGGAGTTTCCTTCAGTGCCTGCCCTACATCTCACAGCTCAGGTGAGTGGGTTTATTAAAGTAGTTCCTACTTAGTATGTGAATGGCGGCATTAAAAGTGTCTGACAATGTTGGCACTATTTAGGCTTTGCATTTGAATTGGACAGACCATTCTCAGGAGTTAATTCATTTGTTTGGCATTGTTTCACTGATTATAAATCACTTGTTGAATTATATTTGACAGCCATTATTCTTGATTGAACACAATGGCTGAACTTTGATGTGTTCATAGCTGCTCATCAGGTGGTCAAGTCACCTTTGGTTTTGTCCACATTTTACCTGTCACTGTTTAGGTTTCATTGCTGTTAAACTGTTGATTCTCAATCATTCTCTCTTCTTCAGGCTCAACAGTTGTGATTTTGAGTTTGATAACAAGTTCCTGGGGAAGCTCTTCTGTCAAGCAGCAGAGTGGGAGGAGCAGACAGGAGAGAAGACACTGAAGCTGTTATCATCAGTGTGCAGTTACAGCACTTTTCCCTTCATCTTGGATGATGATGATGATGATGATGATGATGATGATTTTATTGAACATTATACATGTGATTTCCTGCTGGACTTGTACTCCCATGTGAAGGACTATGAGACTCAAACAGGCAGGAGTGTCCTTCCAGCATTACAGCCAGTTTACCAGTCAGCTCCTGCAGTCTGGTACATAGACCTCTCAAAGAGAAAGGCCTCCCTCCTGCTCGAAGTGCTGAGACTCCAACCAGAGAAGAAACCAGTCAAGCTTTTGGGCTGGTCAGATGAAGAGAGTGAAGTGAGGAGTTTCCTTCAGTGCCTGCCCTACATCTCACAGCTCAGGTGAGTCTTAACTGATGTGCAGTAAGTGAATTGTGCTCATATAATGCAAATAATTATTGTCTATTAAAAATCTTGTGATGTAAAACTTAGAATTTCATCTTTAGATTCCCTGATATCAGTGTATATGTTTTTGATATGTCCTCTCATGTTTTGTTTCAGCTGTGATGCCGGGTTCTTCCAGCATGTGTGTGAGTCCATCCCTGTGAGGTCCAGAGAGGAGGCCCAGCAGTTGGCCTCTCTCCTCCAGGCCTTGGGCTTCACCCTGTCACTGGGAGGAGAGTTACCCAGGCAAACCTGCAGGTCTGTGGGGAGAGTCCTGGGTCTCTGTGCCTCCAGAGCGGAGCTCACTCTCACACCCAGCAAGATCTCTCTCAAAGGAGCTTCGCTTCTCTTCACACATGTGGCACGGCTACACAAGCTCAGGTACGGTTACATTTAAATAATCCGCTGCATGTGTCTCAAAGTTATCTTGCCTGAAATAATGTATTTTGTATCGCTGCTTGTTTTAATGTATGTCATATATTTAATCTCCAGACTAAATGAGTGTATGGCAGTGAAACTGGCCAGACTGGTCAGGACAGGGAGAGGCTGTACTTCACTGACTGTCACAGAGCTCTCCCTTGTCCTAAAGAGAACATGGTTGTCAGAAGCAGCTCTGTCCAGGGTTGTGAGTCGTGTGGCGTCCCTGCTGAGACTCTGGCCAGTGCAGCGTCTGGACATGACTGAGTTCTGCATCCCTGGTCACTCTCTCATCACACTGCTGTCACTGTGTCACCAGCCTCCTCTGACACTCAGGTGAGGTGGTCTACATTCTTACTGTACATTGTACTCTCTAAATAGTCAGTTAGATTGTTTATGCGTGTGGTCATTCATGTTTGTGCCTTTATGTTCCTGTCCCTCAGACTGCGTTCAGAGGCTCTGCAGCAGCTGGCTGTAGTTGTGTATGAAGCTCAGGACAAGGACTTGACTCAGTCGTTCCTAGAGAAGGTTGGTGGAGACCTGACCTCCTACACTCTGGACTGGGAAGTGCTTCTCTATCTGCTGCAGTGTTCAACCCAGAACATCACTGTGAACCTCAGGGAGAACAGGCTTCGAGAGAAAAAGATGACAGATCTTCTACCCTTTCTAGGCAAAGTAATTTTCAAGAGGTAGGAAAAGTATATTATACTATTTATTGACAACAATTAATCTCTGCCAATTTAAATGTTTATTGTCATCTAAAAAGACATGATATACAGTCATATAGAGGTAGTGTATACTGTAAAACCATGATAATACAGTCATCATATGTCTTTCCTCAGGCCCAGTCCCAGCTTTATGATGTCAGCCATCAGAGAGATATACGAGAGTCGTGCCAGTGGCTGTGTGTCCAGTTTGTTGAGGTCATCCGATCATGTGATCAACCTGCAGACCAGAGCGATGGACAGAGTGGACTGTGAAGCTCTGCGCTTCACCCTCAAGCACAGTGACAGAGTCCAACTAAACCTGCTGTGGACCTCCATACCACCGGGGGAGATGGAGAGCATCCTGCCACTTCTGGACAAAGTCTCCCAACTCTGGTCAGTCATCATTATCTGGCTGTGCTAGCATGGACATGAAGTACACCACTCTCTGACTACACATTAACCATAATCTCTAATCTCGCCATAAACCATACCATAACCTTACCCCTAATCCCTGAGTTCCAGCTAGTACAATGTAAATCATTAATTGTTATGAATGACTTGTTACAGTATGTAACAACTGTGTGAACGACTGCTGTCTCTCTGTGTGTCCTGCTGCAGTGTTGACAGGAGGCTGCTATTGAGGTTCCTCCACTTCTGCACTGCCTCACACATCCAGCAGTGGGCAGCAGCAGAGCTGCTCAGGGCTCTGCAGCACAGGCTGGATTTCTCCTGCTCCTCTTCTGTGGACCTGACAACACAGGAGGAGAGGGAGGCTCTGTGTCTGAGTGCTGGCGACTGCAAGGTCGTCTCCACAGTCCTGAAGCACAGCTGCCACAGCACAGAGCTCATCCTACGAGACTGTGAGGTGGAGGTGGCTGGACTAGACCAGCTGTTCCCTGTCTTAGACACAGTCCGTCTGAGGTAAGGACAGACACGCTGATCTCTGATGAGGAGGAGGGAGGAGGAGTTCTCATTGTACAATGTGTAAGATGTGAATATCTGCTCCCTGCTCTGTCTCCCCTCAGCTCCAGCAAAGCCCTCCTCCTGCAGCTCCTGTACCTGGTCCCTGTGGGAGGTGAGAAGGGGGCGGTGAGGCGTGCTGGGTCCCTCTGCAGTGCCCTGGGTGGGGAGCTGGACCTCAGTGAGACCAGGCTGGACCAGAGGGCTTGTGAATCTCTGGCCCTGGTTCTGGAGCACTCAGAGGGGCTGTCAGAACTGGACCTCAGCCACTGTCAACTCACAGACCCCCAGCTAGAGCCCCTACTCACACACCTGCACAAAGCACAAGTCCTGGAGTGAGTGTCTTGGAGTGTGCGTGCGTGCGTGCGTGCGTGCGTGCGTGCGTGTGTGTTTCAGTTTTAGTTTGAGTTAGTGTGAGTGCTGTTGATGTATGAAAATGTTTGATAACTTGTCTTCTTTCTCTCTCTCCCTCTGCTGTAGCCTGAGTCACAATGACATCACTGATGCTCTAGCTGACAGAATGCTCCAACTGGTCTCCACCAGTACAATCCAGACTGTGCGGTAAGTGCGTCTGTGGTCCTCTGTGGCTCAGTTGGTAGAGCATGGCGCTAACAACGCTTAGGTTGTGGGTTTGATTCCTGCTGGGACCATATATACTGAAATGTATGCACTCACTGCAATGTAAGTCGCTTTGGATAAAAGCGTCAGCTAAATGGCATATACAGTGTGTGTGTGTGTGTGTGTGTATATATATATATATATATATATATATATATATATATATATATATATATATATATATATATATATATATATATATATATATATATATATACACACATGCATGCATGTGTGCATGTGTATATGAATAGTACCAGTGTAATTGTGTATTTTTTTTGCGAATGTATAGACAAAGCTTTGAGTTGTTTTGCTTGGAGTTACATTTTAGAATGGTGAGCTGCTCTTTAATGTTGGATGATGTCATAATGTACTTCTCTACAGGCTCTTCAACAACCGCATCATGGACAGAACCCCCTTCCTGACGGACAAGCGCTTTGAGATCTGGTGAACCAATCAGCATCAGGCCTTTATCCAGGCAGAGGAACCACAGTAAACTTTTCAGTGAATGAAATGAACAAATAAATGATCTATTTTTGTAAGGAACTAGTGTTAAACGCAGATGTTAATGTCAATACTGTAGGTGTTGATGATTGTTGCAGACTGTCTTTAAAAGCACATCCATAATAATAATCATAATCATTAAAAAAAAGTGCTATTCAATGTAATTACTATCCTCATGTTTCTTCATATTTTTGTTTAATACAGGCTTAATTGGTGAAGATTTAAGAGACAAACATATACATATATGTTTATATATATATAATACATGTATTATGTCATTGCTGATGTGTATGTTGTTTTATATAATAATGTGTGTATGTTTTATATAATAATGTGTGTAATAATGTAAACGTCTTGGTCTAGTGTTTCCCTGGATAAGTAAAGGTTACATTCAAAATAAACTGTGATTATGTATCTTTAGTTTGTGATAATGTATCTTTAGTTTTTCTTCACCAACGATGTTCTGGTCAGCACTTATTATATTATTCGTTTTTGTACTACTTCCAATGCCTAAACGTTGAATATCTCTCTTCTTTTATGCAAATATATTTTGCTATCTTGCATAGGAAGCCAGCGTTCAGTGGTATAGTCCAATCTGACTGTAATCCGTTCCTTGAATGTACAGAATAAATCAGTGTGCTTTGCCAGGCCGGCTAAATCAAGACCATGGGATTAAGATACCTTTAGCAACAGCTGCCACCTGCGCTCTGTGAACCGTGTTGTTGCTCCCAGACAGTCGCTTTTTCTCGCCTTTCAAGTATTCGTTGCTCTCTCTGCCTCGGTCTCGGCGGTGTTTTTTTTTTTTTTTTAACGGAAATAACCGCCACTCAAACTTAGTTAAGGAGAGTTGTTTTCGCGTTACCTGAGAGACGGGATGCCCTGCCTCCATTCCGAAGTGCTGGAGTCAATGTCAGCGGATGGAGCGACTCCCGGTGCTTCTCCCTGCCCGGGGAGAGAGCACTCTACGGGGAAGGGAGCGAGGAAAGAGCGGCCCGTGGTGACGAGCGCCGGGTGGTTCTTCTCACCTCTGTGGAGCCCCCGCGCTAGGACGCGCCGCTGGGGGTTCGGGAACGGCGTGGAGAGCGAGAGAGTGGAGGCTTGGTTGGATGACCACTCGGACTTCGCCCGATCCTACTTTTTACGCAGAGCATCAAAGTAAGACATTTGGGTCAGGAGAGTAAATCATGTTAACCATGTTTTGACGCTATGCAGTGTTTGTTTACAATGCCATTGTTACAAACAATGGAGTAAAACACGCTTAAAACAAGTGGTAACATTTCTCCAACCCATCCCTCAGCTGTTTACCAAATAAAAAGTGCTGGAGTGATGGCTTTGTTGTTTGAATCGCAGATTGCCCCTTAAAAACAGACAATTCAGCAGTTAATCATTCTCCCAGAATTTGCACCAAAACACAGGAAGATGGAGTGGAGATAGAAATCGGAGGACAGGCTGAATGGAATAAGGAATGGTATCAAACAAACGTGTCCTCATTCCATTCATTGCAAAGAGCCTGTTCTCCGATGTCTACCTCCACCAGGCTCCCCCTGACGCAAACACATGTTGAACACGTGTTTCCTCTCCCAAACCTTAAAGTCATCACAAAATAACTGCCCTCCTTCCATTGTGGCTTAGGGAGATGGAAAGTGGCTGGTTTGTAGAGAAGGCCTCGTCTCCACAGACCTCCAAAGCAGGTGGGCCCAGGAGCCCCAGCGACCCCCACTCCAGCATGCTTCGGCTGGGTCGCCGCAAGGAACCCTCCCCGCCAGGCAGCCCTTCCCTGCCGACCTCCACCCCGCCTGTGTATCGATATCCACCGCAGACCTCCACCCTCTCCCCCCCGGCCTGGAGGGAGCCCTGCAGCTCAGAGAGGCCAGTCAGTCGGTCCCCCAGGTCTTCAAGGTCCCCCCTCTCCCCTCGTACACACCGCTCCCCCCGCCCGCCGAGGCGGGATGGGCCCTGTGGGCGAGGTGAGGCCTGCGCCTGGATGATGGGGCTCCTGGGCAGAGGCAGCAGCAGCAGCAGGACGGGCTCCATGGTGGAGCTCTGCCAGGGGGCCCTGCTGCACGCTGGGGAGGTGGTGGCGGCCGAACGCTGCTCGCTCTCTCTGGTCCGGGCGGATCGTGACGGGGGGAGGGGCCTGGAGGGGGTCGTGGCGCTGACCGAGCTTGGATGCGCGAGGGAAGCGGTCCACAGCAGCCACGCCCACCTGGAGCTGGTGAAGGGCATTATGGGATATGTAGTGGCCACGGGGGTTCCGCTGAACATCAGAGACGCCTATGAGGTAATGTACTGCAATGGACCCGGTTGGTTTAACATCTTGTTATGATGTCGTCTCCTCTGGCACCTTCCCTGCCCAGGGCTAAGGGGTGATTCTGTGGATTATTTGGGAGGGAGTCGGGGATGTCCTCTTGGTTGATCTGATTATCATAGATTCGAGGATACATCTGATCCTTTTAAAGACTTCTGCTTGTTAATCCAGTGATCATTAAAATAGCTCACAGAGCCGAGGAAACCCCATGCCCCCCTCCGCTTCTCCCCTTCACCAAAAAGCCTCAAGGTGCGCTCTCCCCTCCAGTCTCTCCCTCCCTCCTTCCCACCCTCCCTCCTTCTCTCTCTCCCTCCCTCCCTCCCCCGCCCACCTGGGCGATCAGAGATCAGTGTAACTCCCTTGGCATAGCCAGAGAGAAGACTGTGACATAATCTCTGGCTTGTGTGTGTGTGTGTGTGTGTGTGTGTGTGTGTGTGTGTGTGTGTGTGCGCGTGTGTGCTTGTGTGCTTTCCTTCTGGTTGAGTGTTATATAGGGCGCTAAGTCAGTAAGTCTCAGATGCAGACTGGGTGGAAGAGGGGGAAGGAGAGAAGAAAGAGGGGAGGGGGGGATAGAGAGAGATGGAGAGCACCAGAAATACTACATATACTATACAAATCGATAAAAATAATCTCTTAAGAATGATTGTCCCTTTGAGTAGACCATAACCATGTGTGAATTGAAAACGTGTGTGAAAGGAGGCTGATGGAGGTAGAAATCGGAGGACGGGCTCATTGTAATGCATGGAATGGACACGTGTTTGATACCATTCCTTATTCCATTCCGTGCATTACAATGAGCCCGTCCACCGATGTCTGCTGCCAACAGCCTCCCCTGAATTCATCCCTCTGTTCCTCTAGGACCCCAGGATTACTGCCGACGTGGATCAAACATTTGGTTACAAACTCAAGAGTGTCCTCAGTGTGCCCATCAGAAACTACAGAGACCAGGTCACTATTTGATCATGACACATCAACTATTATCATATATGAAATCTTATCTTAAATGAGTCAAATAAGATCACTGTAAAGTTCTGGTGCTCTCTTCTCTCCCTCCCTCTCTCTCTTGGTCTTGTTGTATCTCTCTATTGTTCTATCCCTTCTTCTCTCTCTCTCTCTCTCTCTCTCTCTCTCTCTCTATCTCTCTTTCACTTGTCCCCTCTCGTTCTCTCCACCCCCTCCCTCTCTGGTGGTCAGGTGGTAGGAGCAGCTCTGGTGATCAACAAGAGCAGCCATGTGGACGGTCATTGCTGTGTGTTCACTGACCAGGATGAGAAGGTGAGGAATGGTCAAATCTGACACCATCACCCCATTGAAGTTGAAATGTAAAACGGTTGCGGTTAGGGTTAGGTAAGATTTTTTAACCGTATCTATGTATTCTACTTATCCAGCGGTGCTGTCGTTCCATGGGTATTATTTTGGAACCTGTCAGTGCTGCCATTCAGTGCTGTGCCTTCACCAGATAGCATTTTCCTCTTGAGCCGCAATGCTACTGCAAGTAGATGGGGCTACAAGTTCAGTCTGTTAACGGTTAACAGTTAACGGTTAGAGTTAAAGGTTTGGGTAACATTAGGGTTAAAGGTTAGGGTCAGGTTAGAATTAGGGTTAGGGTAAAGTTAATGGTTTGGGTTAGGGTTAGGGTTCTCCCAAAGGATCCCACTGACCATCTACCATGGTCGATCCCACATTCTGATGATCGGTGACTGGCAACTTAGATTAATACATGGCCGAACCTGCTTCCAAAACGTCTACTAACTGACTAACATCCAACTGAGACACATAATTAAAAGTTTAAATAAACCAACACCCGTTAACCAACCTATGCTGCGATGGGCAGGGAGGGAGGGAGGGAGGGAGGGAGGGAGGGAGTCTCGTCAGTCATTGACTGTGGGTGAGTGATACTTGTCTCTGATTGGCCAGGTCCTGTCCACTCACATGGGTCTTCTGGGGCTGGCCCTGGACAACGCTCAGCTGTACGAGAGCTCCAGGCAGGAGGCCAAGCGCAGCAAGGTAACCTGTCAGCGAGCCAATCAGGAAGCACCAATCCCCTGCTGTCAACAATCCCCTCCTATCAGATTGTGTTATCGCATCGCACCACACCATTGGTCATATCCTTAGAGTTGTTCACGTCACATCGCATTCTGAATACTGCATGCATGTGTGTTTCTGTGTGTGTGTGTGTGTGTGTGTGTGTGTGTGTGTGTGTGTGTGTGTGTGTGTGTGTGTGTGTGTGTGTGTGTGTTTGTATGTGTGTAGTCTGTGATATCTCATCTGAATGTGTGAGATCTCCTGTGTGTGTGTGTGTGTGTGTGTGTGTGTGTGTGTGTGTGTGTGTGTGTGTGTGTGTGTGTGTGTGTGTGTGTGTGTGTGTTTGTGTGTGTGTCGTCTGTGATATCTCATCTAGATGTGTGAGATCTCCTGTGTGTGTGACAGGTCCTGTTGGACCTGGCCCAGCTGTTGTCAGAGGACCACTGGTCCCTGGAGGCGCTGCTGCGAAAAATGGCCGCCACCATCCTGCCCTTCATACAGGCCCAGTTCTGCACCATCTTCATCGCCAAGGAGGAGGTACTGACGCCACTGACATCATATCCTGTCTGACACCATGTCCTGGCTAGGGATGGAGGCTATTATTGTTATTACTGTTATTATTAGTAGTAGTGGTAGTAGTATTATTATTTAAAGGTCCAGTATGTAATATTCAAGCTTTCTAAAAGCATCCTAATGGTTGTAATGACTATGTTTAATATCTTAGAATGTATCATTTTCATTTTAGGAGTTTATGAAAGGGGCTGCATTCACACTGTTATGTCCAGGGGAGGCTGGTGGAGGTGGAAATGTAATGAGGATCAAACACGTGTGATATGAACACATGACCACGGTGTTGTTTGTAATGGAGCGTTGAAACTCAGAACTTGCTTATGGGGCGACAGACACAAATTAGCACACAAGCTAACTTCGGCTCATTTACACTGATGGGAAAACTGAATTGTTCCATTGATGTGCACTGTTCCTGTAGACTGGGTCACACGGGTCACACTGTTCACACGTGAAATAAACAGATAAGCTGGCTGTTTGTTTGTTTGTTTGTTTGTTGTTTCAGGATTTTGACGTGATCTCCCGGGTGGTCCACGTTGAGTGTGAGGAGCTTGGGTCAACATTACAGATCTTCAAAAGGTTCTAGAATTGTTTTCCTTCATCACGTCATAGGCTGTGTTCCTCTGTGTGTGTCTCAGTTGGTGGGGCACAGCGCTAGAAAAGCTAAGGTTGTGGGTTCGATTTTCCGTAGGACCATATACTGTATACAAAAAATGTATGCACTCACTGTACTGTAAGTCGCTTTGGATAAAAGTGTGTGCTCATTAACATGCTGTATATACAGTATATGCATTTTGTTCTGCTGTTTCAGGACTGTTTTGAAAGCATGCACCAAACCCGAGCACGCACATAATGTATCAGAAGTCACCTAAATACGAGTGGTATCATTGAATTGGGGACTGATGGTGAATTTGCTCTTGACAAAGGCAGGACTTGAAAACGTTGGTGTTATTTGTGATAATTCTTCTCATTCACATATTTCTTCTCTCAGTGTGTGCTGTCCCCTTGTTGAATTTCATACAGACATGTTTGTGGTTAGAGCTGTATGTTTTGAAAAGTAATAACTTCTCTGCGAGGACTATTAATCGGATTTGTTCTTGATCCACTGGGCCACGCTTTGGCCATGAGTTGACTGCTCTGTGTACATTCTTAGAAAAGAAAAAAGGGTTCCTCGGCGGTCCCTGTGGGGGAGAACCCTTTTAAAAAAAAAACTAAAAAAAAAACTTTGGGGTTCCAAAAGAGGGTTCTTACAAAGAACCCAAACAATCAGTTCTAAGAGTGTGACTGTTGTGTTTCCTCAGGGATTGTGACATCACAGAGGTAGACCCGGCGTACGCCCTGCGTGTGCTGCGCTCCACAGAGATGCTCAACGTGTCCAACGACTCCCAGGACCCCACCAGGAGTCTCATCTGCTGCCCGATCAGAAACGCAAAGACGGACAAAGTCGTTGGTGCGTCACTCTCTGCCCACACTGTATATTTTGGTACACTGTCTGATGAGCAGTGTTTCTCAGTTATGTAACATGCTTTGGTGGAATCACAGTGTCAAGCTGATCCTCCCCACGTCCACCTGCTTTAGTGATCAGGCTCACAGGTGTCTGTAGGCTTGACATGGCCCCGGCTCTAAGCAGCTCATTACTGGGAAACCAGGAACTCTGCCATTTGTCCGAGTCACTTAAGAGCATCAGACAAACTCTCTCTTAACCCGTCTAATCCCTGAGTATTTAGGGCTTTTTTTATTGGCCCAACCACCACTTTGTTTGATTTATTTATTTTAACAATCATTATAAATATATTATATCTATTAGGTACTTTTATTTCTATATATATATATATATATATACATCTCTTTTTATTTTTTTTATTTTTTTTAACATGGTACTGTAATTTACGTCCATTATGGTATGTTTGGTATTATTATTTAGGGTATTTGTTGGATAGACACAGACCTGGAAGACACGCTGATCGACAACTCGCTGCTATCCATCCTGATAACATAGACATCAGGGAATAAGATGTGGATGTGGAGTGTCGTTGGGATGACCATCCATAAAATCAAAACAATCATTTTTACCATGTTTTGAAGCTATGCAGTGTTGTAAAACAAGCTTATATTTGGGGTTCTGATGGGGTTAAGACAGTTAAACTAAGCTCAAGAGCCATTTATAAGTTATATTCTTCAAGAGCCAATGGCTAAATGCAGTCATTAATGTATTGCCCCTGTAAGTGTAGTTGGTGGTGACATCTTCACCCCTCCCTCTGTCACTCCCTCCTGATGAAGTAGATTAGACCAGGGATGAGCAACCATAGAAATAGAATGAGTAGAACACACATGCCCATTCAAATCAACATTCCATGGTGGGAGTACTGGCGGCCATCTTTTGGTGTACCATTTGGAAGTTTACAGCTTTATTAACAACCAACTCAACTCAACTGACATCGAAATGTTCAGTCAAATGATGCGTAGTTGATATGGTGCCGCCTCTCTCTGTGTTTTACACATGCAATTACAACGGTTACCAAGGCAATTATGTATTGCAATTCCACGTCAGCCATCT
>NC_139675.1:8299072-8334072 GCF_951799395.1 Argentina silus
GACATTCTATTTTTGTGAGGGCAGCTCATGTCGTGTTAATCCCTCGGTTAATCAGAAAGGTCATTAAGTCATCTTTACCTCCCTCCCTCCCTCACCCTCCATCCCTCCCTCACCCTCCATCCCTCTCTCTGTGTTTACTGTGCATATAATTCTCTCTCTCTCTCTCTCTCTCTCTCTCTCTCTCTCTCTCTCTTTCAGTCTAACTTCTCTCGCCTGGAGGTCCTGGCACTGATGATAGCTACTCTGAACCACGACTTAGACCACAGAGGGCTCAACAACTCTTACATAGAGAGGTACCGGTACTAGTCTCTTCAACGTTCAACTTTTTAACTTTATTCACATTCAGACTTTATGTGCATTTAACACAGTCACAACATGTAATTGATATAAAACACACACAAACACATCACACACACACACACACACACACACACACACACACACACACACACACACACACACACACGTTTTACGATGGACTGTGACTTGGAAGGGGGGAAATCCACGTCAGAAAACATAACCTCAAATGAAATCACATTTTCTAGACTTAATTGAAAACAAACATTTACTTCAAAGTGGGAAAATCTGGCAAAGAATCACCAGATCAATAAATGCCATATCTCCTATGAAAAACAAAAAGATTGCTGATTTAAAAGGAAGAGCTAAAAGATAAACATTCAATACGTTCCCATGAAAGTGGAACCGGGAGGGGGACCGGAGGCGAGTGAAACTCTGAAGGAATGCTCGGAAAAGTGAACCAAGCGGCCAGTGACGGCCTGGGTGTGGAGGTTATGTGTTATTTTCATATAACATCACATAGTTATTGTATTTGTTCCCTTTAGTTGATTATCGGCTTAATATGTTGTTATGTTTTTAAGATGAACCTTTTACTGAGCGCACCAGTGAGCGCACCAGTGACCACCTCCCTCCCTCCCTCTCCCTCTCTCCCTCCCTCCCTCTCTCTCCCGGCCTCTCTTCCTCCCTCTCTCTCCCGGCCTCCCTTCCTCTTTCTCCCGGCCTTCCTCCCTCCCTCCCTCCCTCCCTCCCTCTCTCTCTCTCTCCCTCCCTCCCTCTCTCTCTCTCTCGCCCTCTCCCTCCCTCCCTCCCTCCCCCCCTCCCCCCCCTCTCTCTCCCGGCCTCACTCCCTCCTTCTCTCAGGAGTCAGCATCCGTTGGCCCAGCTGTATGGGACCTCCTCCCTGGAGCACCACCACTACGCCTTGTGCCTCTTCATCCTCAACAACCAGGTCAGACTCACTCTTAGACTCACTCTCAGACTCACTCACTCCCTCTATCCAGTTATCCAAGCCTCCGCTCTCTCTCTGTCATTCTCTGTCTCCTTGTATTCATTCATCCAACTATTCATTCCCTCCCACCCTCAGGGGAGTCAGATTCTCAGTGGTCTCTGTGAGGAGGACTACAGGTCGGTTCAGCAGATGATTGAGAGGGCCATCCTGGCAACTGACCTGGCTGTCTATGTGGAGTATGTGTCTCTGCCAGAACCCTAACCCCCCCCCCCCCCCCACCCCCTGTGTGTGTGTCTGTGTGTCTGTGTTCATATGTGTGTGCGTGCATGTGTGTGTAAGTATGCGTGTGTGTGTGTGTGTGTGTGTGTGTGTGTGTGTGTGTCCCTCTCTGATCTCTGATATCCCTTGCTGTTTCAGGAAGAGAGAAGAGTTCTTTGCTCTGGCTGAGAAAGGGGGGGTGTGTTGGGAGGAAGAGACACACAGAGATCTTCTCAGGTGAGTAGGACCTACTAAAAATACATGTAAACTCTGTGTATGTGTGAATATATATATATATATATATATATATATATATATATATATTCTGTATTCATAAAAGTACTGCTACTGGAAAAGGCTAACGTCTACAGTTGCATTCAATGCAGTACACTGGTCATGTTGTGTGTGTGTGTGTGTGTGTGTGTGTGTGTGTGTGTGTGTGTGTGTGTGTGTGTGTGCGTGCATGCGTATGTGTCCCACAGGTCAATGCTGATGACAGCCAGTGACATCAGTGCAATCACAAAGCCCTGGCCTGTGCAGAGGAGGGTAAGACACACACACACACACACACACACACACACACACACATACACACACACATACACACACACACACTTAACCCTTAACCCACCTCTTCTCCCTTTCGACAGACCGCAGAGCTTGTTGCCACAGAGTTTTTTGCACAAGGTGACAGGGAGAGAGAAGAGTTCCATATCAAACCCGTGGTAAGACCTGCTGGCCGAGAAAACCTCCTTCTCTCCTTCATGAATGTTCCGCTCCATGCATTTTGCCTTTTCGCCAGTTATTTATTGTTGCTCTGCTGGTAACCCCCCCCCCCCCCAGTAACTTAGAACTATCTATCTATGTTCCTGTCCAGAACGTGATGAACCGAGAGAAGAGAACCCATCTACCACACATGCAGGTGTCCTACATCGATGGGATCTGCCACCCACTGTACCAGGTTTGTGTTATAAAAGCTCTTTTATCCTCTCTCCAGCATATGTGTGTGTGTGTGTGTGTGTGTGTGTGTTTGTTTGTTTGTTTGTTTGTTATAACACCTATTTCTCCCTTTCTCTCTCTCTCTCCTTCCCTCCCTTTCCCCTGTCTCTTACTCCCTCCCTCCCTCCCCACTCTCTCTGCCTCCTCCCTCCCTCTCTCTCCCCCTCTCTCAGGCTCTCTCAGGGATGTTTGACTCTTTCTCTCCGCTGCTGGACGGCTGCAGGCAGAACAGGGACAACTGGCAGGGCCTCGCCGAACAGGGGGAAGTAGAAGAAGAGGGGGAAGTGGAGGATTAGAGAGATAAAGGGGAGAGCGGGAGAACAAAATAACAAAAAGTCAATGTATGGCTGATGAGGGGCAGAGGAGGTATGGGAGACACAACTTGGGAAAGAAGGGAAGTGGAGAAGAGAGAGAGAGAGGGAATGTCCAATCTCTCCCTCCTTATGAGCCATGTATAAGTCATGATTTAAAGCTAGGAGTCTAAAACGGCAATAGCTTAATCTGGTTTTAAACTGTGTAAACACAAAAACAAACAAACAAAAGGTTTCTGTTGCTTCATGACACTGCATCGTTGTTACCATAGGGATTAATTAGCATCAAGTTCTTATCGAGGACAATAGAGGATAAGTTATTCCAATATTTGATTGAATTGGGCCTATTGCATTTATTCGAGAGGACATCTGCCTCGAAAACAGAGGAAGCTCATTTACGTGGCATTTGAGCTGAAATCATACTCTATTTGATCATACTCCATATGTACAATAGTATATTCAATTAATTAATTATTAAACATTATTATTATTATTATATACAACAAGGCAGGAGATCGGTGGATGCTAGAGATGGAACACAAGCTGAGGAGGCTTTTTTTTGGCGGATCAGCAGTGTAAAGATGGTTTAAGTTAGACAAATCAGCACTTGCACTTGTCGTATGTTCGTTTGGTTCCCGGGAACTCGTAACTAGCTCCGAGTTAGTGAAGTCATATAACTCCGACATGCATTCAGCATTCAGCGGAGTCAGTGGAGAGAGAATGAATTAAATATGTCTTGCTTTTTACGAGAGCGATTGAAAAATGTACAGCAAAAAAAAAAAAAAAAAAAAAAAAGTTCAGAATGTTCAGTGTGACTTCATTTTCATCTTCATCTCTGAACAACAACTCCGGGTCGTATAAATTGGATCGGCCCATCCTGGGACTAGAGAGCTGCAAGGAAGCTTGGTTAATGCTAAATGGGATGCTTGGGAAGACCCAACTCTGACGTCATCCTATTGAGGTTGTGATTTCAAACGGTTAAAGGTGCAATCTGGGATTGCTACATCCATTGTTGGACTTTTAAATGCATGATATATAGTCATTGATTCTTTAAGAATATGGCTTATAGATGCGAACATACACTTGTTTTACTCCATTATTTGGAAAAAAAATAATTGTAAACAAATGTAATTGTAAACAAACATTGTATAGCTTCAAAACATATTTAAAACTATCATTTTGATGTCATGGAGGTCAGCTCCGTCTATGTATTTGATAGTATTTACATTTCTCCAGCCGTATCTCTACATATCCCAGCCGTATCTCCCCAAAAAAGTAGCAGGGAGACCACTTTTTGTTATTGTTTGAATCCCAGATTTCCTCTTTAAATTAATGTACAATTTAGGGTTGGGATTAGTAGGGTTATGGTTAGGGCTTAGGTTTAGGGTTAGGGTCATCCCAAGGATCCCACTTAGCACCCAAATCAACCCATAGCCACTGCAACCCCCTGTTCACATCATTCAAATCTGATTGGCTCAAACACTCTAAAGCACATGGTGATAGTTCACCTTGCCCTCTGATAGACTAGGCAGGGTGAACGTTTTGCTGGAACTTCTTTACACCAATCAAATCCTCTCAGCTGAATAAGTAGGGGACAGGGTTGATTTTGGAATTGGTCTACTCAATAGTGTGTAATGTCCAGAATGTAGACAGAAACACACTGCATAGAGTACACCATAGCCTTTCTCTATGTTGTAGGATGGGAAATGGAGAAACGTGTCAACTCTGTTTCAGGGGAGGCTGATGGAGGTAGAAATCGTGTGTTTGATACCGTTCCTGATTCCATTCCATGTATTGCAATGAGCCTGTCCTCCGATTTCTACCTCCACCAGCCTCCCCTGCTCTGTTTTGTTTCTATCTGCTCTGATATAACACCACTAGGGCCTCTCGGAGCAGGGTTGTTTTACTAAGCCTTTGAGTGACTGAACTGTAGTCACTCTCTGAGAAATAAGCTGCTTGGAATGAACACTGTGATCGTGTGTGTGTGAGTGGTATATTTGAATAAACCTTTCTATACAACCTTGTTATTTGCTCTTATAAGATATTAGATAGGATATTATTTTGTATAGAGCTTTTCTCAGTACTCAAAGACACTACATTCAATGGAGAGAACAAGAACAGATAGACAATTAAAATAAAACCAAAGCACAGTCAGTAAAAACAACAATAAACAATTTAAAGTTTAAGAGCAAATTTAAAAAGATGGGTTTTGAGGGATCGTTTGAAGGAGGAGAGCTTATATATGCATTGTTAGGAGGTGGATCTTTTTTGCAGTTAAATGTCTAGAAAAGGCACCCTGAAACCACTTAATTTATATCGTATATTTGATTTTAATGGTAATAAAATATGTTTTTGTTGTTGTCATTTATAGAATGGTACCAACAATATTATCGCAGTACTCCATCTGTCCTGTAGGTGGCAACATGCACACAGCAACACCCCGTACTACCGGTCGCCGTGTATCTCCTTAGAGGAAGACGAACGTGGAAGCAGAGTGACAACAACATCTTCTTCTACTAGAAACTACTAGTTGTCAATAGCAATGTCGTGGTGTGGAAAGTACAGCAAGGCACGGTCAAAAGGAGTTTTATTTCATGGCTTAGAGGTATACGACATACCAAGATGCAAGCGATGATTATTTTTCCTCTCGTAGTTCTTAAAGAGTTGCGTTTTATTTTCCCTGCCACAGTCATGACATGTGCTTTCTTGCTGTAGACCAACCCCCAACTCCCTAATAGCTAGCTCAAAGCAGCATTTGACCCTATAGTCTAGTGGTTTTGTTGTTTTCAGTAGTCCATAGTAGACACATTACCAAACAATCGCGTTTTAAAACGATGTCGGAGTGTAGATATCTAGCTTTGAATGTCCTGATTTGAGTCAATTCCTACAGCTCTGAAGATTACCTCTCTAACTTGGCAGTGGGTTCAAAATGTGTTGCGGCGTGTAGATTTGAATGGGCGTGCACAGTCATTAGGACAGGTGAAGAGAAAATGGTTTGGTGTACAGTGCCCGGTTGTTCGCCAAAAGATGCTCCGAAAGACACGATTTATCATTCTTTGCCGACAAAAAACACAGAACTTAGTAAGCGGTGGCTTCTAGCAATAAAAAACAAACAATATCATGAGAACATTGCCATTGAACAGTACAAACTTGTCCGGGTGTGTGGACGACATTTCACCGCAAATGATTATGAACGAGACTTGATGTTTGAACTGGGTTGCCGTGAGAAACATAAACCACATCTGAAGACCAATGCAGTTCCATCTGTTTTCCCATGGGACAAGACCTCGAAGCAGCCTTCTGATGAACCTGAAGCCAAACGCAGTCGCCCACAGGTAGATTTAATAATTTATACCTTTGTCGTTATCATGGATAATATGCATCAGCAGCCTGTGCCAAACGTTTCAACCTCCCGTGCTCTCCAGCAATACATTTATCCGTTCATGCAATAGGTTTGGACACCCGCTTTGCTCTCTCTCCCTCTCCCGTTCTCTCGTTATGCGGTGCAAAGAAAAGAGATGTTGTCAACATAATATCCCCCCTCCCAAATATCTGTTCATTGTGTGTTGGCAATGTAGCCTACTTGGGAAATAAAAGCTAGCAACTCTTTTTTTTTTAAATGATGACTTTAGTCTGCTCACTTTTTAGTCATCATTATTATGTACTCTACTCCCATGGTGTTAAAACACACTGTGACACGTTATAACACACTGTGTGATGTTAACATACTGTGTGACTTATAGGTGATGGCCTCCTTATATATGAAAATGACTCCAAAGGATCCACCAAGGGCGAGATCGTCCCATGTGAGTTTAGGACGATCACTGGATATTTATACGTATTTCAATACTTCAAAATTCTATCAGTGTTTTTGATGACTTATGTGGCTCTCTTAAATATATTAATAATCTTAAAAAACTTAATTTTGGTTTTGCATATAGTATTGTTTGTGTCTTATTGTTAATTGAAATGATACTCTTTTAGAAACTGGGATTTTTAGTTTAAAAGAGAAAACCAACCGCAAACAGCCAAGTAACAGAGGGTCACTCTTTTTTCTTCTTCTTTTTTTTTTAACTGTGTGTTTCTATGACTCATTTCACATTGTTGATTACAGAACGGTTAGGGCAGGAGCTGATGTAAAAAGTGATGCATTCCCACCAGGCTGGTGCCAGATATGTTTTGGGGCCTGCTGAGCACAGTTTTAATGAACTGTGTTGAACAAATGCGATGTGAAAGGAGAACATCTCGGCCCGTTCTGTAGGACCTGGTACGGGCCCACAGTCTAAAAGCAGCTGATGTGTTTTCTCAGAGCTCAACCACATCGGACCCTTCCTCCACCTCCGTAACTGGACCAAAACACCGGACCGTGGGTGCGTCGTCTCTTCATGCATGACATTTCCCGTCGTTGTCTAAATATAGTTAAATTGATCGTTGAAGTTATTGGGCTAATATCTGTTTTTTACATTATTGACGGATCTACGTTGAGGCTTAAGCTGCACTGTCATTTCAAGTTTATAGTGCATTTAACATGGTCACAATACAATAGATACCAGGGGTGGAGATAGAAATCGGAGTACGGGTGTGTTTGATACTATTCCTCATTCCATTCCATGCATTACAATGATTTATACCTCCACCAGCGGATTACTGACACACACACACACACACATGCATCTACACACACACACACACACACACAAACACACACACACATGCATCTATACACACACACAGACACACACACGATACAAAAATAAGATGTTGGTCTATAGATGTAACCTACAGACCACTCACATGGTGCAAGCCACATTCCCAGCCTACAGCCCTAACTCTTCAGTCTTAGCCTATGAATTTATGGGTAGTAAATACTGGGTAGTAAAGTAGAGCTCATAAAACTCACTCCTGAGGTTCAAATACCCTCACCGGCACCATCTAATTGATAATTTTTCGGTGGCGTAGCTGTTTACCATTGTGCATTTAGGAGACGGTCACGTGTGTTGGCAATACACAGGACACAGCAGGTTTGAGACTCGTGTGAGCTCGGAGGCAATACTGTTTGCAGCAACTTGGTGTCTCTTTAACTCGAAGATTTAATTTTTTTTATTATTATTTTTTTCTTCTATATTATGGTTTGTTGATTCATTGTTATAACTAATGGTTGTGTACATGTGAATGACAATAGATGAATGTATTTTCTGAGAACAAGATACCAATACTGGGTAGGGCCTATATATTAATTTATATATAAATTAATTAATTACACACACACTTCCCTCCACTTGTTTTCAATGTGGTCTTCATAACAGGTGTTAATCTTATTTCCACTCTCTCCACTGATTCCTGAACATGTTGTGGTCATCAGGCTGCCAAATGTATCCTGCTACGAGAAATGTCGGGGTTTACGTCACCCAATCAGGACCCAGGGGATCCGACAACCGTTGTGCTGGCCAATCAGACCACACGCACACCTCGCAGGAGGTGGAGGTGGAGTTGGAGATGGATGACCCAGCCTGGACAGAGAGGTAGAACCCGGTCTGAAAACAAACCCACGGCCTCACCCATAATCCTTGGTAGTTTCCAGATCTGTACTTTTTTTGTATTTATTAAGTTTATTTGACCGGGACAAAAATAATACATCTCTCATAAGCTGAGAGCTGCTGCGTTGTTATAGCATTGCTATAGCTAAACAGCACATTTGTATCTGCAGACCTGGTTTAGGTGGAAATGATGGCTCAACCTAGCCTTCAAATGGCTCATGTCATTTTATGCACACTAAAGCCTTTTCTTAGCTGTTAGGACACGACTCCTTGTGTCCTCCCCTCCATCCTCCACCCGTGTCGTACTGAAAGCACATCAGAGGAGAAGATCTCGGTTCCTCCCCTTAGATCTTCTCCTCCAATGCTTTTTGAGAATGACTTGAGTGGAGGATGGAGGAGAGGACGCGAGGAGTCGTGTTCCTAACAGCTAAGAAAAGGCTTTAGTGTGCATAACATTTTGGAAAAATGTCCAAATTGTCTGAACAGATCTGCAAATGCCACACCACATCTTGGAAGATGTTCTGTAGATGATGTGGACGTCAACAGTTCCTTCTGTTGTAATGATCTAATTATCTTTCTCTCTCTCTCTCTCTCTCTCTCTCTTTCTTTTCCCCCTCCCTACCCTTCCCCTCTCTTTCCTGTGTGTCAGTGGCGTGCCCATGTTCCCAGTAAGTGAGGCAAGCCTGCTCGCACTCTTTGAACAATGCCCCAAATGTTCCAACCGCTGTGACGTCCACTCAAACACTCAAGAGTCTTCTATCGCCATCACACAAATCTGCTGTAGCTGCACCTTCGGCCGCCAATGGAGCAACGAGACCGATCCAGTCATCCAATGGGGCAACGGAACAGATCCAGTCAGCCAATGGAGTAACTGCACCGATCCAGTCAGCCCTGCCCTGACCTCTAACCTCTCCTCGGGTGTCCAGTCGGGAGGACCTTCGTCGGTGTCAAAGTCATTTGTACCCGGGTCAGGCTCTGTCCCAATCTCTAGGAAGCAGGTAAGAATCTGAATTAGTTGTTGTTTGTGCTCCGCTGTTGGTGTTTCCTGGTGGAACAAGCACACACACACACACACACACACACACACACACACACCAAATCTACTTTTTGATGTCAGTGGTCATCAACAGCTGTTCCTGCTTGTCATTGTAAGGTGCCAACCACCATTCTTTTACTGACCATGGTGTTTGAACTTGACAGGTACAGTTGGTTCCGATTGGGTGTAAGGGTCACCTGTCACCGACCCCAACCGCCCCTGTGGTCAAGATTGAAGCCCCGCCCCCCGGCCCAACCGCCCCTGTGGTCGACACTAAGACCCCGTCCCCCGGCCCTGTCACCCCTGTGGTCAAGACTGAAACCCCGCCCCCAATCCCTATCACCCCTGTGGTCAAGATTGAAGGCCCGCCCCCCACCACAATCACCCCTATAGAAAAGACTCCACCCCTGCCCTCCACCCCAACCACTCCTGTAGTGAAGCCTGCACCCCCAACCCCAGCCCCCACCATCATCAAGATCCACCCACTACATGCCACCCTGACCTTCAACGTGGTTCCTGGTCCCGGAAAACCTGTCCTTGTCTCCCAAAAGCCCGGGCTTGCATTAGTGCCCTCTTCTCTATACACCAACCCCAACCCAAATACTACTGCTGCCCCATGTCCTGTCCATATCTCAATGACTACCCCTTCTCCTATATCGAACGGGACAGAGTTGGTGCGTGGGCGAGGGGAAGAGGACGTGGTCAAGGAGGAGTGTGAATCGGAGGGGGTGGACGTGGACGCTGCCAGCTCCATCTCTGAGCTGAGATTGCAGGTTGTCTCCGAAGGGCCAGAGCTGGGATTGGAGGTCGTCTCCGAAGGGCCAGAGCTGGGATTGGAGGTCATCTCCGAAGGAGGGAACCTCTTTACACCGTACTAACATGGCCACATACATACATACATACATGCAGTAGACTGGCACATGTTGGGTGGATCTTGTGATTCAGTGATGCAGACCAGTGGTCTCTGCCCTCTACCTCCTCTGAGCGAATGCTTGCCAGCTCCAGACTTGGGGCAGTTTCCACACCGTCTAACCCCCAAAACACAATGAGCATGTCGGGCAAGTGGAAAGTTTTTGTCCTGACGCGGTTGCGCTAGTGATGCTGTATCAGGCCCGAAACAGAAGCTTGCCGTCGGTCAAGCGGCACCAGAGAAGCTTTGGCCAGACTCGACTTCGGTTGTTTTCGTCCGGACGGTGATGTACGCGCCGCGGACTGAGGTAAAAGAAAATAGTAAGGCCGCGCTGCTCATGGAGCTGGCCTAGCGTGTCTCCGAGACAACTGTGGGAGCAATTGAGCTGCGGCCGACGAACGCTTTCATAACGGAGCTGCGACATGCACAGGCTCTGAATTTGAGACGTGTTGCCAAATTTATGATGATACCAAAATGGTAATCAACAATGTGGTGCTTACCTGAATGAGGCCAAGTTGCCTCCTATCTGCAGTACAGACCCTGAATGTGCCTTTGGTGAACTGTGATTTACTGACTAGTAATAAATGAAATGTCCTGTTACTTTTCCCATTTGAATGTTCTTCAGGTACTCAAAATGTTTTCGGTTTGTCAGACCGTAATCAAATACCTTGAAGTGACATTCCTCCCCCTTTCTCTCTTCCTTCACTGTCTCACGTGAAATAGTGAGACTCCACCTGCATTGATTCGGTTGAGGCTCTGAGTGTTGTGTAGGACTGAGGCCACCTGTCCTAAGACGTTGCTCTTCCTTGGAGTGAATGTTGATGTAAATGACAGGATCAAAAAAGGCTGTTGGGTGGAATCTTTATATTAGCTTGCCCAGTTGTTAAGTTCAGTGATAGCTATAAGGATGGGAGTAGGGAAGGAAGCACTTAAGAATGGTAAAATGTTCAGTGGGATGCAGGGAAGGCTGGTGGAGATAGAAATCGGAGGACGGGCTCAGTGTAATGCATGGAATGTTTGATACCATTCCTAATTCCATCACATGCATTACACTGAGTCTGTCCTCCGATTTCTACCTCCACTAAAGATCAGCACTGATCCTTCCCACCTCTTCCAAAGACTTCCATCCGGCAAAAGGTTCTGGTATATCAACACCAAAACCTTGTGCCACCTGAACAGTTTCTTCCCCATGGCAGTGGGGCTCAAAAACAAGCCCCCTGCCTCTCACTGACTCTGGGACTTCCACTCCCCCCCCCCCTCCCACACACACACACACAATGCACTGACAGTGTAATTTATATTTATTTACATTTATTCTAATATATAGTGTACATGGCCCATACCCATTTCACAGCCTCTAGCCTCATTGCCTTTTAGCCTTGCACAACCTACATAATTCATTGTTCTATTTTGTTTTTGGTAATATTTTGCTTATATATTGTTGTTTTATGTCCTTTGCACCAACCTCACCAAGTCAATTTCCAAAATGTGCAAATATACTTGGCCAAATAAAAAAAATCTGATTCTGATTCTGGCACTAGCCTCCCCTGTTGGGATACTTTGGACGGACCGACTCTGACTTCCGTCAACTTCTGACGAAGTTCAGATTTAAAATTGTTGGTTAAAGGGATGTCCTCCTTTAAAACATTGTCCTGGTTTGGCCCTGACCTTGGCTGTAGTCGGTTAGCCCAGCCCAGTTTTTAGTTACATATGACTGGTTTGGAGTGTCTGTAAGGTGTTGTGTGCGCACTTTTATTATGAAGTCGCAAAAACGCCACAGGAAGTTGTTGCCAGCTTTGCGCACACTCACTCACCCACCCACCCACCGAGAGGTGTGACTGATTTGAAGTGCACAGGTAGCTACATTAGCTATTAGCTACCCCTCTCTGGCTAGCCTACGAGATTTGGAAAGGATCAGAAAAGAGTGGATCCAAGTTCGAGTTGAAGTAGGTAGCTCGCTAGTAAACACCAGATTACTGAACATGGTTCGCTGTTGTGCAGTCCCAACATGCAACAACAAAATGAAAACTTCCGCTCAGTTTTAATCGACTTCCTCTGGATAACCAAGAAACACTGACGCTGTGGCTTCGTCTCCAACTTCTGCCTATGTTCATGTTTGATGTAATAGCCTATAATTTTACCCTGATTTGTCCTCATGGGCTTGTGAAGTAGTGTCCGGTACGGCGTTTTCTACTTTACTTTCTCCTTCATTCTATTGGACCCGATATTCAGCATCGCTTATATTACATTCCTCAGAGAAACGTCAAACAACGTGTATTAGCAAGATACGCTTGAAATTATTGTTATTGATGAAACAGACTCAGAACATTGACAATAAAACATTTAGTCTTTATTATCGATTGGCTCAGAGCATTCACTAGTTCCTCTTGTGAGATGGTAAGCTACGTTGTGGGCGTGTTTTTTTAAACGTCAACAAAACAACGTCTTCGTTTTTTGTCTGTGAAGTGAATAAAGATTTGTATCCAACTTTATAATTTTTTACCATGGTAATGAAGTGTATAGTTTGCGGCAAGAAACAGTACAGAGGAATGGGTGTGAAATTCCACACAATGCCATTCAGCGATCCGGAGCTATGCATGGCGTGGCTCATTGCCATACGTTACAAAGACTTGGGAATATCTTTTGAGGCACTTCACAAACTCAATCTTCGGGTATGTCATGAACATTTCTCGCCGGATGATCGCACCGAATTTTCACGACGAAGAGGACTGAAGAAATGGGCTATTCCGCGCGTCTCTATGGGCAGACCTGCCGGGAGTCAACCAATGGAAAGTGAAGCGCATGTGAGTATTACACTATGTAGCGGTATGTTCACTGTCTTGTAGAAACAACAAGTGTAAGTGGGTCAATGACATGACGTTATTTTTTTTGTGTCCGAATTCATTATTGTCCTAAAAACAATAATAATAAAAAAAAAACATGTTATATATCAAATTGCACAACAATATCTCCTTTATGAGAAACCCTTCTCATTTTATTGAAATTCAATTTATTTTTGGAGTTTCGGTGTTCTAAAGTCCCAAAATGTCAGGTGATGCGACCGTCCGAACATACATGCTGAGAACAAAACTGCAATAAAAAGGTTCATTTTCTCAATAAAATTCCTAGTCAGATCGTTTGGCATGATTTTATGTTAGACGTTTTTGAGTAATGGTGAGGTTAGTTCAACTGACCATGTCAGGTGGTATGACCCTTGGAAAACTATGAAAATGTGTTCTTTATAATGCGTTATTATAAAAAAATGTGTCTGTGTCTTTTCTACCAAAAAAGGAAGAATGAGGGAAAAATACTGAAAACACCAGTAAGTCAGCTCTCCAAGGCACAACAAGAAAAAACAAGGCAGCAATGGAGGAGCTACCAAAAAAAGCACAGGGCACTAGACAAAATAATGAACTTTAAACCTGAATCTATGAATTCATCAGCAGTTGATCCAGTTGTTCTTCTAGTAGAGCCCCAGCCTAACCCTCCTGATCAGGTTATGCCCAACATGAATTTGCAGGATGGGGAGCAACCACAAGCATCCTCAACACCAGAAAAAGAAAGAAAGTAATTGACATTACCATTTGGTAATTTTTCTGATTTGAACCCCTACAATCTTATAGTATGTCTATGGTATTGTCATTTGTTCCAGGGCATCAACAACAACATTATTAGAACATTTTATAAATGAGATCTCGTCACTGAAACAACACTTCTTAAAATTAGATTCTACATTGGACCCTACATTGAAAAAGTTTAGGCAAAAACAAATATCTCTCTCTGTGGTCCAATAGTCTTGTCTGACAGTTGGCCCAACAGTCTAAAAATGTGTTTCCTATCTCCAGAGCTCATCCACAGTAGGCTATTGTCAGCCATTGGAACCCTCCTCCAACTCAGGAACTGGACCAGAACGCAGGACCGTTGGTGCGTTGACTCCTCCTGCATGAAACTTCCCCTCCTTGTCTGTGATTGTCGTGGTTGTTGTTGGGCTGATATCTATTTTTCTCTCAGTAACAGTGTCTATGATGAGCCTTTCACTGCACTGTTGTTTCAAGTTTAGTACGTTTTGAAGTGCAAGCCGCATTCAGCCTACAGCCTTAACTCTTTAATGTGTAATTAAAAGGTTATGAATTTATGGGTAGTACACACTTGAATAAAGTAGGCCTTTTTTCTCTTAATATATATTTTAATCCCTACTACAACTTTCACTCCAGAAGGACTGAAGAAATCGGCTATTCCGCCCGTCTCTATGGGCAGACCTGCCGGGAGTCAACCAATGGAAAGTGAAGCGCGTGTGAGTATTACACTATGTAGCGGTATGTTCACTGTCTTGTAGAAACAACAAGTGTAGGTGGATTAGGGTTAGATTCTACATTGGACCCTCCATTGAAAAAGTTTAGGCAAAAACAAATATCTCTCTCTGTGGTCCAATAGTCTTGTCTGACAGTTGGCCCAACAGTCTAAAAATGTGTTTCCTATCTCCAGAGCTCATCCACAGTAGGTTATTGTCAGCCATTGGAACCCTCCTCCACCTCAGGAACTGGACCAGAACGCAGGACCGTTGGTGCGTTGACTCCTCCTGCATGAAACTTCCCCTCCTTGTCTGTGATTGTCGTGGTTGTTGTTGGGCTGATATCTATTTTTCTCTCGGTAACAGTGTCTATGATGAGCCTTTCACTGCACTGTTGTTTCAAGTTTAGTACGTTTTGAAGTGCAAGCCGCATTCAGCCTACAGCCTTAACTCTTAAATGTGTAATTAAAAGGTTATGAATTTATGGGTAGTACACACTTGAATAAAGTAGACCTTTTTTCTCTTAATATATATTTTAATCCCTACTACAACTTTCACTCCAGAAGGACTGAAGAAATCGGCTATTCCGCCTGTCTCTATGGGCAGACCTGCCGGGAGTCAACCAATGGAAAGTGAAGCGCGTGTGAGTATTACACTATGTAGCGGTATGTTCACTGTCTTGTAGAAACAACAAGTGTAGGTGGATTAGGGTTAGATTCTACATTGGACCCTACATTGAAAAAGTTTAGGCAAAAACAAATATCTCTCTCTGTGGTCCAATAGTCTTGTCTGACAGTTGGCCCAACAGTCTAAAAATGTGTTTCCTATCTCCAGAGCTCATCCACAGTAGGCTATTGTCAGCCATTGGAACCCTCCTCCAACTCAGGAACTGGACCAGAACGTAGGACCGTTGGTGCGTTGACTCCTCCTGCATGAAACTTCCCCTCCTTGTCTGTGATTGTCGTGGTTGTTGTTGGGCTGATATCTATTTTTCTCTCAGTAACAGTGTCTATGATGAGCCTTTCACTGCACTGTTGTTTCAAGTTTAGTACGTTTTGAAGTGCAAGCCGCATTCAGCCTACAGCCTTAACTCTTTAATGTGTAATTAAAAGGCTATGAATTTATGGGTAGTACACACTTGAATAAAGTAGACCTTTTTTCTCTTAATATATATTTTAATCCCTACTACAACTTTCACTCCAGTGAAGCATGACAGGTGGATAAACGTTAATTTACGAGATTGAAAACAATTGCGTAACAGGTGTTCATCTTATTTCCACTCTCTCCGCTGTTGTGGTCGTCAGGCTGCCAAGTGTATCCTGCTACGAGAAGTGTTGGGGTTTACGTCACCCAATCAGGACCCAGGGGATCCGACAACAGTTGTGCTGGCCAATCAGACCACACACAGACGTTGCAGGAGGTGGAGGTGGAAGTGGCTTATGACGACCAAGTGTGGACAGAAAGGTATGACCCGGTCTGAAAACAAACTGTAAATGCTAACGGATGCTTGGGACGGGCCAAGGCTGAGGTCAAGTGGAGACTTAAAATGGTTATGGCTAGGTAAGAGTTAAGGTCCTGGTTATGGTAAAGGTTAGGGTTAGGGTTGTCCCAAGGATCCCACTTAGCATCTACCGAAAACAAACCTCTGGCATAGCCCATAGTCCTTGGTGGTTTGCAGATGTGTTAGGGGTTAGTGGTGATGTGGGTGTCAACAGTCCCTTCTGCTGTAATCATCTCTCTCTCTCTCTCTCTCTCTCCCCCCTCCCTACCCTTCCCCTCTCTTTCCTGTGTGTCAGTGGCGTGCCCATGTTCCCAGTAACTGAGGCCAGCCTGCTCGCACTCTTTGAACAATGCCCCAAATGTGCCGACCGCTGTGACGTCCACTCAAACACTCAAGGGACGTATATCGCCATCATACAGTACTGTTGCAGCTGCAGCTTCATCCGCAGATGGCGGAACAAGACTGATCCAGTCAGCCAATGGCGCAACAAGACCCAACCAGTCAGTCAAAAGGTTAATCGGACCAATCTTGTCAGCAAACGGCGCAACAGGACACATCCGCTCAACCAATGGTACAACAGGACACATCCACTCAGCCAATGGCACAACAGTTCCCATTCAGGAAGCCCTGCCCAGAGGGCTAACCTTTCCTCGGGCGTCCAGTCTGGAGGGCTGCCCGAAACGGCCTCGGTCCAGGTCTCTGGGAAGCAGGTGAGAACAGTGTAAAGCTGAAGTTTACAATAAGTGTGTGTGTGTGTTTGTGTGTGTACACCAATGTACCAAACCTACTGCTCAAGAAACATTCTAATATGCTCCTGTTTGATATCAGTGGTCATCAACAGCTGTTCCTGCTTGTCATTGTAAGGTGCCAACCACCAACTGTTCTACTGACTATGGTGTTTGAACTTGACAGGTGCAGTCGGTTCCGTTTGGGCGGAAGAGACACCAGTCCCTGACCCCAACAGCCCCTGTGGTCGACACTAAGACTCTGCCCCCCGGCCCTGTCACCCCTGTGGTCAAGACTGAAACCCCGCCCCCTACCCCAAGCACCCCTCTGGTCAAGATTGAACCCCCACCCCCTACCTCAATCACCCTTGTGGTCAAGATTGAAACCCCGCCCTCTACCTCAATCACCCCTGTGGTCAAGATTGAAACCCCGCCCTCTACCTCAATCACCCCTGTGGTCAAGATTGAAACCCCGCCCTCTACCTCAATCACCTCTGTGGTCAAGATTGAAACCCCGCCCTCTACCTCAATCACCCCTGTGGTCAAGATTGAAACCCCGCCCTCTACCTCAATCACCCCTGTGGTCAAGATTGAAACCCCGCCCTCTACCTCAATCACCTCTGTGGTCAAGATTGAAACCCCGCCCTCTACCTCAATCACCCCTGTGGTCAAGATTGAAACCTCGCCCCCAACCCCTATAGAAAATATTCCATCCCTGCCCCCCACCCCAACCACTCCTGTAGTGAAGCCTGCACCCCCAACCCCAGCCCCCACCATCATCAAGATCCACCCACGACATGCCACCCTGACCTTCAACGTGGTTCCCGGTCCTGATAAAAGATATACGTATGACTACCAAATACCTGGGTTTGCAGGGCTGAGATGTACTACACCATTAACACCCTCTTATCTGCACACCAACCCCAACCCAAGTACTACTGCTACCCCAAGTCCTGTCCATATCTCAAAGGCTACCCTTTCTCCTCTGTCAGAGATGTGTGAACTGCAGGTGGACCACCAGGGGGCGACGGATCCCAACACGTTCCTGAGAGACGCAGTGAATGGGATAGAGGTGGCATGTGGGCAAGGGGAAGAGGACGCGATCAAGGAGGAGTGTGAGTCGGAGGGGCTGGACGTGGACGTGGATGTGGACGCTGCCAGCTCCGTCTCTGAGCTGAGATTGCAGATCGTGTCTGAAGGGCCAAAGCTGGGATTGGATATTGTGTCTGAAGGGCCAGAGCTGGGATTGGAGCTTGTCTCCGAAGGGCCAGAGCTGGGATTGGAGGCGAAGGACCAGCTCACAGCGGCACATAGACTCAAGAACCTCGGAGGGAACCGATTTACACCGTACTAAATATGGTCACATACATGCTTACTGGCCGGCGTTGGGTGGGTCTGTGGTTCTGTGATGCAGACCAGTGGTCTCTCTACCTCCGCTGAGCGAATGCTTGACAGCTCCAGACTTGGGGTGGTTTTCTCACTCACCAAGGCTCTGAAGTTGAGACATGTCGCCAAATTTAGGATGATACCAAAATGGTAATCAACAATGTTGTGCTACTGAATGAGGCCAAGCAGCCCTCTGTACAGACCATGAGGGCTCCAATTTGCATGTGCCAAAAAATTAACTATGTAGGTCATTTTAACCGTAATATATCTAATGGACATAATCTAATGGGAGTTTTGAATACTGCAACTAGTGTGTTTGCATGATATGCAATGGATTTTCAGACTCTAAGTCAAAAATAGACTTAAGCAATATACACACAAGCAAATTGGGGCCCTGGATGTGCCTTTGGTGAACTGTGATTACTGAAAAATGCAATGTCCTGTGCGTTTTCCATTTGAATGTTATTCAAATTATCAACGTTTTTTAAACTTTGTTTTTATGTTGCTCAGACCGTAATTAAATGGTAAGTGCTAAGTGGGATCCTTCGGACGACCAAACTCTGTCATGAAAAAAATGTCATGAAATTCACATTTATGACAGTTAAGGTCAGGGTTAGGAGAGCGGTTAAGAGAAGTGTCGTCCCAAGGATCCCACCTAGCATCTATCGTAATCAAATATCTTCAAGTGCTTCTTCCCTTTCCTCTCTCCCTTGGAGTGAACTTTGATATGACTTGACAGGATGAATGACAGCTGTTTGAATCCTTATTTTCGTTTACCTTTCCAATTGTGAAGTTTGTCACATAAAGGATTAATTAAAAAAGAATGAGTCCAACATAGCCCTATAGCCTAAAGGAGTCATGCCACTGTATTTTTTAAATGTACTAAAGGAAAGTGTGTGAGTGAGAGAAATCCACTACATTCGCCTTTTCTCAACTGTGAGGAACACTCCTCGTATCCTCCATTCGCTTCGTCCTCAAAAAGCATTGGAGGAGAATAACTAGATTCAAGATTCAAAGTGTTTGTTATCATATGCACAGTAGAAAACATGTTTCCCTGTACAACGAAATTCTTGCTTTGCTGTCCGCAGAATGCCAACCAATGTAAAATATACAATACTAAAGAATATACAATATATACTAAACAAAATGTACAAGACAGCAACATTTAAGGCATGAAATAAAATAGCAGCAATAATAACAATAAAACAGTGCAAATGTAGCAGTGCAACTATGCATGTGCAGACTGGAAAATTCAGTTATTTGAGGTAGTAAAGTTATATTAATCTCCTATGGGTTGTTTAGGAGCCTGATGGCAGTGGGAAGAAGGAGTTCTTCAGTCTGGTGGTCCTGCATCCTGAAGTGTGAACAGTCCGTGCTGGGGGTGGGTGGGGTCCTTGAGGATGGAAGCGGCTCTCCTGTGGACTCTGCGGTGGTAGATGCTCTGCAGAGAGGGCAGTGGAGTCCTGGTGATTTTCTCAGCGGTCTTCACCACTCTCTGCAGGCGTCTGCGGTCCATAGCAGTAGTGCTGCCGTACCACACAGTGATACAGCTAGTTAGGATGCTCTCAACAATGCAGCTGTAGAAGTTGCTGAGGATCTTGGGCGACATGCCAAACTTCCTCAGCCTCCTCAGAAAGTACAGCCGCTGTTGGGCCTTCTTAACCAGCTGAGTGGTGTTAAGTGTCCAGGTGAGGTCCTCGCTGATGTGGACGCCCAGGTATTTGAAACTGCTCACCCTCTCTACTTCAAGTTCCCACTAAGTGAGGAACCTAGATCTTCTCCAGTGGGTTTTCAGTAGGACGCGAGTGGAGAACGGAGGAGAGGACGCAAGGAATCGTGCTCCGAACAAATTAGAAAATGCTCCTGTTTTATTCCTCTGCTTGGCTGTATCAGTCAATCATCACGAAATCAACAACACACTTTCATATCATGAACCACCTCCATACCGCTAAGTGGCGCAATCCTGATTCCTTCCCAGTGGTTGAAGTCGGATTCGCTTGCTCGTTTACCAGCTGTGCTTGTTGGGTTTCCTTTCTGCAGTGGGTGGTGGAGGAGAAGAAGAGGTTGACGGACAGACCGGAGAACCGACGAAAATATGACAGGACGCGGGAAAAGAAAACCCAAAACTACTCTGCAGGTATGTTGGCACGCTATCGTCGCTGTAAAAACGTAGCCAAAACCCTTAATAATAAGCTTCATTCAATGCCAGGTGTTAGCCACTGAGCAAGTTAGTGAAACGGAGAAAGATTTTGCGCGTAGGCAACATAACCATGCCAATAGCCGTTATGGCAGTGATCCATGCTTTGTGTTAGACAGTTGTAAGTCCCTGTCCAGCCTACTAACATGGCTGGATATAGTCACATTTCTCATGACAATAGCTAGAAAGCTAGTTTTCACATCACTGCAAGTCTCGGTTGAAAGCTTTCATGCGACAATATAGTGTTCGCAGAGTATGTTTACACATACACGATAGGGGTCCTGCCTGGCTTTCCCCCCCTGCCTTAGTTAAGATATTGTTGGAAAACATTTCAAATACTTATCTTGAGTTTGCCTGGACCAATGGAACCGATGGAATAGTCCCAAAAGTGCAAACCCTGGCCACCTAGGACTCCAGACAGGCAGGTCTGCTTATAACCAATATTAATGAAGGTTGCTCAGTACAAATGTTATCTACTCGGCACCCCTGATTCAAGATTGGATAGTTTGTGAGTTGATAGTGCCTCAGACAATGCTAAACATATGAGTATTTAACCTCCCCAACAAGAAACACATTCCTTTCCATCCTAACTGTGGTGGGTTCATATCATTTGAAATGACCCAAATGAGTTATTCCCTCCGCTTCTAGGAGTCAGAATCTTCCAACGGGGAGGTGAAGAAAGCCCGATCCGAGGAGTGTAGGGCCGAGGTGAGGTCGGACCTGCGAGAGGAGGTGGAGAGGCTTTACAAACTGCGGATGCCCGAGGACTTCTACCACTTTTGGGACTTCTGCAAACGGCTCTGCCCTGACAACCCCCGGGGTATGCGATTTACTCAATCAGCTGCCACATCAATCCCCTTAATGCCAACGGTGATGCCCCCTCCCGCCCTCCTGGTCAATTCCATGTCAATTCAGGAAGTTAGCTGAAATTCCAATTCGACATTCCCCCGCCCCCCCCCCCCCCCCCCCCCAAACACAGCCAGCAGGCACATACCATCAACCAGAGCTTCTGGACAATTCAGCTGAAATTCCATTTCTAAATTTCTCTCATTGAAAAGCATAGAGGAAATTTGGAATCAGAACTGGAATTTCCATTGACTTCCTGAATTAAAATAGAATTGACCCCCGACCCATGAACTGTAATCATGTAATGTGGGGCTGTGACCCCTGCCTGTATTTGTTCGATAAACTTGCTAGATGAGTGTTTCTTTGTCAACGTCGTTGAAGAGACTTTTGACATGTCTTTACATCCCTCTTTAGAAGCGTTGATGGAAACTCTGGGTTTGCGATTGGTTGGCCCGTTTGACATTCTGTCAGAGGCACACAAGAGTTCACAGAATCCCCAGCCTAACTACCACCTGCACTGGAGGCACTTCTACGACCCGCCGGAGCTGCAGACCATACTGCAGGGGAGTGGGGACAACCAGCATCACATGGGCTACTATAGGTAAGACACCTATAGGTAGTCAGTGTGTTGACCGATTGATAGGTTTTTATTTGGGGAATGTGCAAATTGTGCGGAAAAAGTTAATACAGACAGTAAATGGTTTCAGTGAGTGTCTCCTTTTTCTTTTCTTTTTTTTTTTTTTTTTTTTTTTTTTACTATTGTGTTATTTTGAAACAGCACACACCCCTATTTTACAGAGATACTCCAGACTCCCTGCCTGTGTTTGTTGGGGAAAATGAAGCCAAGAAGGGCTATACCATCACACAGATGGGGGACAACATGTTTGCTGCAGTTCTGTGAGTTCCAACCACCCAATAATAATAATAAAAACTAAACGTACCAAACACAATATGAATCACATATCAATACGATGTGCATTTTCTCTCCCTTTTTCTCCACCTTTCTCGCCACCCCCCTTTCCGTCAGACTGTTTCTGGCGAGGAAGAGGCGGGGCGTACGCAAGGAGGGGCGAGAGGCTCTGGACAGTCTGGAGGCGGACCTGAGGAGCAGGGCGGAGTCTCGGGGGTTCTTTCTGGAGCAGAAGACCAAAGCCATGAAGCTGAGGGAAAAGAAGGTGATGTAACAGAAGTAGAATGTTAGGAAATAGAATCCTTCTAAAATGTAATTTTTAGGCCAAGGTAAAACACTATGATGGTAGCAGCCACAGAAATAGAGTGAGCTTGTCTCAAGTTAGGATTTCGGCTTTAAAGGGGAAGTTCACCCGAAATCCATTTTCATGTGTTTTTCTGGTCAATCCATAATGCATACTGTCTTGACCTATCATCATTTCACATGCAGTGAAGTCTCATACCGAATTGAAATACGTCAGATGAGAGTTTTTGCACTCCGACCCTGCTCTACTATGCCAGTGGTTCCCAGAGAGCAGCTAGCTCTGGCACTGTTCAACAGAAGGACCTTGTGCGGGAGGGAGAGGGGAATCTTGGGAGTTGTAGGAATTGAATCAAATGGGGGAATTTGGAACATCAGACCTGATGAGGGCATTCAAAGTGAGATATCTTGACTCAGAGGGCATTTTAAGGCAATATTTTGTGCATGTGTCAACTATTGAATAATGAAAACAACAAATCTACTGGATTACATGGTAAGATTCTGCTTTAAAGCAGATTTTTGTCCTTTTTATTATTATTTTTTAAACAATTTTTGTGGCACATTTTTCGTTAGCCCACTATCATGTTGTGCACCAGCGACTCATGGATGTCCTAATGGCAAGCTCAGATTTACTTCCTGAAATAGTCTCATGTTGATGCTTGCTACCTTGATGTCTATGAGGTTTATGTGTACAAAATAACAATGTTTTGGAACCATATCAATATGGGGCTGAAAAGAAATATACAAAAATGAACAAATGATTCTGGAATTCTGCGTTAATTAGAGAAGATCCATTTTCAAATGGTCAATAGTCATTGGAGGTTGCGCTTCCTATGTTTGAAAACTTTTGCTCTTATTTCACGTCTACTGACCTCTAACTGTCAACCCCAGGTCGTCACCAAAACCTTCCACGGAGCGGGAATCGTGGTCCCGGTTGACAAGAACGACGTCGGGTACCGGGAGCTGCCTGAGACAGACGGTAAGACAACACTTACATTTTTTTAATTCATTTGCACAAATAGAAAGACCATGTTGGTACACAGTTAACAACAACAGTCTGTGCAGGAAGAGCAAAAGGGCTTGTCAAGTAGCAATCTCCTGTCGACGCCATTGCTAACTTTACATTTCCTGAAAGTTTAAAGTGAATTTTACACACGGTCACTCACAATGCACCGTATAGATAGATAGATAAACACACACCTACGATACAACAATAAGGATGTGACAAAACAGATAAGGAAGTGGCAAATACACATCCCAACTTGCGTTTATTCATGTAAAAATGTGCAAAAAATACTGCTTAAAGGCTCAATTCACAGAGGAACATCATAACGCTTTCACTTTCGCTTTAGTTTTTAACAACAATGTCTTTGGCGATGAAAGACGGTAACTGTCGTCACTAAGTGGACAGTTTAATTTGCCTTGAAATGTTTACGTAGTGGCGCCGCCAAGTTCACAGCGTGGCGCAGCGCCACTCTTACATTCTTTGAGGAGAACCCTGACATCCTCCTCCCTGTTGTGGTCCCCCAGCTGGTCTGAAGAGGATCTGCAAGGCCATAGTTGAGGCCAAAAACGACCAGGAGAGGGTGAAGGCCTTCGGGCCGCTACAGGAGATGATCACCTTTGTCCAGTTCGCCAATGACGAGTGTGACTACGGCATGGGATACGAGTTGGGCATGGACCTCTTCTGCTACGGCTCGCACGTGAGACACACACACACACACACACACACACACACACACACACACACAATCCACAGTGACAGAGAACCAGACAGACTCATTGTGACAGGAGAGTGAAGCATTCAGGAGAGGATTGCCGCCCCTAGAAATACTGTATATAAACCAACACATAATCAACTTGACTTCTGACTTTGTCTCTCTCTCTCCCGCACACGCACGCAGACATGCTAGGGGAAAGTCTCCCACATCATAGCACGTCGTGTCAGTTCAGTTCAACACAGCATCCTCCATTTTGTGCCCGTTTGCATCTCCTGTTTCCTGTCTCTGCCAGTACTTCTACAAAGTGATCAGGCAACTGCTGCCCATGGCGTACAGCCTGCTGAAGAGGGGCCTGTTTGCAGAGATCCTAGAGGCACACCTCTCCAGCCGCACTCACAACAACCTGGACCAGTTGTCAGCCGTGTGAGAGAAACCATCAGAGAAGAAGAGTTTTCATAAGCTTTGGCCAACCTGTGTTCTTATTTGTCTGTTGTTGTTGTTGCCGTGGTTTCGGTGTTGCTGCCATTGATTGGTAGCCAACTGTTTTGTCTTTGTGTTAAAGGTAGATGTCTAATAAAGAATTATATTTTTAAATTGCTGGGGGGGGTTTGCATTTGAAGGGATGGGAATCTCTAAAACGTTAGGCGCATGTTGCCAACATATTTTGAGGAAGCATGGTCAGATAAAGATAATTACCCTTCTGCCATACCAGTGTCTCTCGTCCTGTAGTGGACAAAATGGTTCGGGTCAATTGTATCATTTCAAGAAGTGTTTTGAAACTCCAAATACACATCTTTAAAGTAAATAAAGAATGCACACATGGGGGGGGTATTCCAGAAAGTGAGCAAGCTCACTAGTCAGATCTTGAATCAACTCTGAATTGTCTGGTCCAAAGGGAGCGTTCAAGGAAAAGCCAGAAACTGGTAACGAATCCTTCAGAGCTAACCTTCTCCCTCCCAGGTTAAGTTTACTATTCTGAATTTAAAACTAATTTGAGGGGCTGTTGACTTTTGGCTCAAGAGCGTCCCCCAGTGGCAAAATCTTCATTTAACTTTAAAGGAGAGGTCTGGTGTTCTGTCAGATGTTGCGTTGGTCTGGAGACCTTCACCATTTGTGTAGGAGGATAAATAGCTACCAGGGCTTCAGCACTGGGAAGAAGGGAGACCATCTCCACGTCCACGTCCCTTCACTCGTTTCTGCCCCCTGGTGCCCTAAAGAGGCACAGCATGAAGAGGGGGATAATTATATGATGTACAGTACCTATTCTTGACAGCAGAACATAAACACACACAATATAGACCAGCTCTCTACTAGCCTGCAGGGTGCTCGGTTAGAGTCAATTCACATTTGAATGAATTGTAATTCTCTCCCAGCATGAAATTAAAATTCCCAAATTGAAAAATCTTCATAGAGAACAATGGGCAGTTCACAAATTGAATTACCATTTGCATGTCTACAATCTAATTTCCGTTCACCTGACTAGTCCCTTGTGAATAAAAGTCTGTACCTTAAAGAACAGACACATGGCCGTGTTGCATGTCACCAGAATCAGCGGCACTACGACCAGCTGGGTGACGATAGCTGGCAGAGGACAGTCTGCAACAGAAACACGTTTTGAAAAAGAGATTGGTGATCATCAGAGCGATCTGTGGAAAAGTGTCAGTGGCGAAGTAGTTGAAACTCTGCTTCATTCTGAGTTACCTGTGACAGTGAGGGAGAGGAGCTCACTCTCAGAGGAGAAATGATGAGAGAAAACATAGACGTCATAAACACGGCTGAAGTTCCCTTGGTGGGAGTCATCTGCAGCAGGAAAGAGGAAGGCAGCAGAGCGATTGACAGCTGGCTGGGTCTGGGTTCTGTTGGAGCCGGTGGAGGTGAGGTGGAAGAAGCCTCCTGGGTACTGTGGCTGAATGGAGCTGGTGATTGTGAAGCTGTGGCCTCTGAGCACCTCTGGTCCCTGGAGACCACTCCCTAGGAGGGACTGAGGGAGATACTGGAGACCACTCCCTAGGAGGGACTGAGGGAGATACTCGGCTAAAGCAGGAGGTCTGCAATAAGAGAGAACAAGACAAACCTCACCAAACACGTTCCTCATTTAGCGATGATGAAAACATCAGCATGTAACAGTGCCTGCCACCCTCACTCTCAGGGCTGTATGAGAGGTGGCCCTACAGTGACTGACACGGCATCAGCATAAAATCTGTAATCTATTCAAACTGTACCAATAAGTCAAACAGTAGCATTAAGTCATACCTGAGGTTGTTTTTCACTACAACCACATATGAGTTATCTGTTGCTAAGCACTCACAGGCTACACAGTTGTTGTGACAGACCTGATGTAAATTAATAAATTCACTGGGTTGCAGTTTTATTTTATGGTACAGAAATTACTTCTTTTTTTTACCAATTGTGATTAATTATCAAAAGTACCAAAAACACACATTGTGAGTGCTTAGCAACAGACAATGTGGTTGTAATCAAATACAGCCTCAGGTATAACTTGATACTACTGTTTGACTTATTGGTTTATTCTGAATAGATTTCAGTCGGATCAATACTGTGAAACAAAATGCAACTTTGAGAGAGATATCAGCTGAATGGGATCATTTTGTCTCTATTACCTGAGCACACAACTAGAATGGGAGCATAAATAGCCTTGATGTGTGTGTGTGTGTGTGTGTGTGTGTGTGTGTGTGTGTGTGTGTGTGTGTGTGTGTGTGTGTGTGTGTGTGTGTGTGTGTGTGTGTGTGTGTGTGTAAGGCAGTGACTTAGCTTTCTGTTCCTTTCTGTGCTTTCTGTTCCACTTCTATTCCAGCCAATCGGGGGAAGATAAGAAGAAAGGAGAGGACATAAATAGATGAGTGATTATTGTGTGGGTGTGTGTGTGTGTGTGTGTGTTGGGAGTTCCCATAGTTGTAGTGATATAAAAGACAGTGATGACGACGAAATGTATCACCTGTAAAAAACGAAATGCTGAATGACAGACTGAATCTTACTGTTTTAAAGAGGAGGAGGAGGAGGAGAGGAGGAGGCCACATGCATATAAATGATGTCCCCATAGTTGAGGACTGATAGGAACATTGATTGTACAATTTTCTTTCTACTGTCAAGTGAAAAGCCTGACCTGTTCCTACAGAAGAAGCCAAGTTTAACTCTCAGCTTTTTTGTTAATTCATCTATATGTGTTTTAAACGACAATTTATCATCAATCCAGATACCAAGATATTTGTATGAGGGGACTCTCTCAGTTTTGGAACCAACAATCCCCCATAATTAACAATTCTGATACTCTGCAGGAGGAACAACTCAGCCAGTCTATCCAGAACACAGGACTCAGCAGAGGGGGGGGGGGGATACACTCCTATCACCGGTAACTGGTGGCTCCTAGGAAGATACTGTCCAAACAGCCTTTCCACAGACTATATTGGTTGTCATGTCCTCTAATGATGATGACGCTGGTAGCAATTGTGAACTGGCCAACTTTAATACACCACTGTGTTGCTAGGACTTCAATGCGTAATCGTCTTCCTTCTTCTCATCCACCTCCTGATTTGGGACCAGTGACGTATACAGCACAGTGGATGGGCAGTACCGGTATGTGGCCACCAGAGGGAGCCCCAACCTCTGCGTCCCTTTCCTCTACCCAAGCAGCATGCCTCAAACTGGGGCTCCACTGAGCTTCTTGGCATGACAGACTGCGATGGCGGTATATAAGAAAATAGTGGCATCCACTCGTATATCACCTCCATCTTGTGTTCCGCGTCTCTTTATCTCATCCCACTGCGTCACAGCTCTTTCAGGTCATCTATGATTAGTCTCCATCACAGGAAGCTGCTGAGTTGGCTCTCTGTGTTTCCTGGCGTCCTGCTCCGTCTTCTTTTAATGGCCTTCCTCTGTTTACTTTTTCATCAAACATGGAATGATCATAGAGTCCCTCGCCTCTTTTTCACACTGTACACCTCCTCCTCCTCCCCTCATCCTTCTCCCCCTCCTACTCCTGCTTCTCTCATCCTTCTCCTCCTTCTCTCCTCCTTCTCCTCCCCTCCTCCTCCTGCTTCTCTCATCCTTCTTCTCCTCTCCTCGTCCTTCACCCCCCTTTTCCTCCTTCTCTCTACCTTCTCTTCCCCTCTTCTTCCTCTCCTCCCCTCCTCCTTCTCCTCCCCAATTCCTTCTCCACCCCTCTGCCTCCTTCTCTCATCCTTCTCTCCTCTTCTCTGCCTCATTATCCTCCTCCTCCCCTCATCCTTCTCATCCCCTCCTCCTTCCCTTCATCCTCATCCTCCCTTCCTCCTCCTCATCCTTCTCCTCACCCTCCTTCTGCTCCTCCTCTTCCTCCTCCTCCCTCTCTCTCTCCACATCTTTCAGAACACAATTGATTTTCTAATGGAAAAGAATCAAGTTCTCCTCCTCCTTCTCCTCCTCCTCATCCCCCTCTCTCTCTACAGTAACAGACAAGGTCCCTAAATTGATTTCCTAATGGAAAAGAGTCATGTGACCGTCCTCAATTCACGTAATCATGACATCACTTGTGAGAACAAGTCTGTCATACAGGCACTTAACACAAATGTTCATCTGACAGTTTGTCCTATCTCACTTGCCATCTCTCTCCATCCCCCCCTCTCTGTCTCCTTCGTTCGTCTCTCTCACTCTCCTTCCTTTCTTTTCCTTTCCCTTTATCTCTCTCCCTTCTTCTGTCCTCTCTTCCCCCTGTTCTTCTTCTGTCCTCCCCCCCTCTCTTATTCTGTCCTCTCCCCCCTCTTCTTCTTCTGTCCTCTCCCCCCTCTTCTTCTGTCCCCCCCTCTTCTTCTTCTGTCCTCTCCCCCCTCTTCTTCTTCTGTCCCCCCCCTCTTCTTCTGTCCTCTCCCCCCTCTTCTTCTTCTGTCCTCCCCCCTTTCTTCTTCAGCACCAGCTTGCTCTCAGATGGACTGCTGCTAATGTGATTACACACAGTCATAGAGCCTCTCCTTCCCTCCGCCCCACCCCTCCCTGCCTGTCTTCCATCCCGCCCCCTCTCCCTCCATCCTCTCCCCCCCACCCCTCCCTGTCTTCCATTCCTCTCCCCTCTCTCTCCCCCACCCCGCCCTGCATGTCTTCCATTCCTCTCTCTCTCTCTCCTTCCCTCTCTCCCCCCACCCTGCCCTGCATGTCTTCCATTCCTCTCCCTCTCTCTCTCTCTCCTTTCCTCCCTCTCTCTAATGCTGATGGACTTCAATAGTCTAAAGTGGCTTCCTCTGCTTGTCTCCTCTCCTCGTCTCGTCTCCTTGTCTCCTCTCCCCCTCCTACAGCAAGTGTTTGCTGACTCCTCTCCAACTCTTTTACAGCAGTGTCAATGGCAGGTGACACTGAGAGGGAGCATTTTAGCTCTCGAAACAGAGCCATTTAACGAGACGTGGAGGCCGAAAAGAGAGAGAGGGCAAGGGAGGAGGAAATAGAGAGGGAGGAAGAGAGGTGGGAGGAAAGGAGGGAGGAAGAGAGGAGGCCTGCAATGTTGATTGTCTCATCTAAGGCCTGTCCAATCTGATAATGGCTGACATCTGGTTGAACTGCTGGCATGGTGGAGAGAGATTGGTCAAGTCTTTCTTTTCTTTGATTCTGTGCATCCTCTCTCCTGCTTGGCCTCTCACTGGAGAGGTATGCTTCTTGATTTTTTTTGCCCTGTCATTCTCTATTGAACTGGTTGTTCAAAACAAAAACACACAGATCTGGGGAGAGAAGGGGGGGGGGGGGGCAGGAGGGAGAGAGAATGAGCATGCAAAAGAGAGAGAGAGCAAGAGAGACAGAGACAGAGAGAGAGTTCTACCCCACAGCCAGCCCAACCCCACACACGTGTGTATGAGTCGGTGAATTTGCAGCAGAAATCCTCAGGGCCTGCCCGTGTGTGATCTCATCGTGTTCATCTCACCGCTAGCTACGACATCACGTCAAGCTAGGCTACTGCTACTCTCTGTCGTAGGCTACCCTCTTCTATCTCACTGCTCCAGATCCCAGCGCCACTGACTGCTGCAGCAGCGCAGGGAGGAGGAGGAGGGAGAGGATCAGAGAAAGCAAAACAGGAGCGCAGCGCATACTACCCTGCGGAGGTTCGGTGAACCGCACCGCACCGAGACGCGCTCACAGATAGGCTACACACACCGCTCACTACAGCGCACTTCGGAAAAGGAGATACGCGAAGGCTACGCTCCTCACTTCAATAAATACGAGACGACTTTTTATTTTATTTTATTGGACAATTTTGACTGTTAACGCCGCATAATGATGATCAGGGGCTCTTCCGAGCATTCGGGATTCTGAGGCCCGGACCGGACCGGACCGGACCGAAGCCCACCTCGTACGGGCAGGAGGCACGTCACAGTTTGACAGCTCCGCCGCGCCCGAGACTGAATGTCAAGGAGCCCCGAAGAAAGTCACGCCAGGGGCGGCTCCGACCGAGACGCGAAAATGGCTTCTTCGAACAACACATCGCCCGAGGGAGGGACTCCGCCTCACCAGAACCGCATACGGCAGGTGGGTGTCTGTCTGCTCCCCTTTTTCACTTTACATACTGACATTCCCGCTCTCGCTCGGCATTGACTAAACGAGTCAACCGGAGACAGAGCGAGGCGAGCGAACACACACACACACTCTCTCTCTCCCTCCCGTACTGCATGCGGAGGGATGATAGTAAGAGGCGTTGCCCTGGTTACCAAATCTTTTTTTGTTTAGCAAGCTACGTTCATCCAGTGTAATTGTCCAATAGATTCGCTATGTGCTTATGATCAATATTGACCCCCGTTCACGGTTGTTTGTCGTTACCCCAAATGCATGTGAAATGAACGGGGTGGCCCAAAGACGCTGAATCAACGCAACCTGCTGCCGACACGACAGCCTAAGACTGACTGTTGTGTTGTAGGCTATTTATAGACTCATCATGATAATAATGTTGCCAGTTGTTCACCTGTTTACCCTACCATCTGCCAAGTCAAAACAAAACATCCGCAAAAAAACCAAAGCCGAGCAGTGCGAATGCGGAGTTCATAGTAGCATACCGGGTAGGCTGTGTTTATAGTCATATTGGTCAACTGAGACCGTGTATCTGGGCTTAGTAAGGACCCGTTATCCGCCCTCCTCCACCGGTAACGCCTCGGCCAGTGTCTACCGGTGGAACAGTCTGCTTTCATGCAGGTGGGTTGGAATTGTGAATCTGATACAGCACGAACGGACGTCCCACAACAACCCTTTGTGTATATGCATCTCAAATAGTTTTTTTCAGAGCGAATACACAGTGCACACCCAAAGCTTTAGTAGGCCTGTTAGACAGTGAAATGTGGGGGTAATTTGATCCTTGACTTAACAATAGGATGAAGGTGATAAGGTAGCCTATGGGCATGTTTTGAGCATAATTAGATGAAAGCAAATGGAAAAGTACACGCACAGAAGGACAGGTGGATTAATGAGTGAGGCCAGATAGAGACACAGATAGACACACACAAATAGACACACACACAAACACACACACACACACACACACACAATGTTTTCCCTGTCATGTTTATTGTCCTGGCGCACTATCTCAACCTAATGCACTGTGGCGTTGGTGCTGGTGTGCGTGTGTGTTCGTGTGTGTGGTGGAAGTGTTTTTATGCCACTAGTGGGCCTGGGTGTCCTTGAGTCAGTAAAACACACTCCTTCGATGGGTCTCTGGGTTTCACCTCTGGGATGGAGCGGACGTCCTTATTTGGCTCTCTCTTCCTGGTCTCCTCTCCCTCGTGATCATAGGCTAGGATGGATAGGATAGGTGTCCACCATATTGCTTACACCTATCAAGTCCTTTCAAATCAGTCAAACCCTCTTCTGGACGGGAAAGATGACCAATGTATTGAAGACTATCAGGACATTGTTATAGTTATGGGTAAAGGCTAAGTGTTCTTCACTATTTGGTGTGTCAAACACACCCCTGTTTCTGGTGACTGAGCCGACCAATCAAATATTGCAAAGCCTCCTGAAGTAACAGATATGGAATGTGTCCGGTGTTTAATGCCGTTCCTTATTCCATTCCATGCATTACAATAAGCCCGTCCTCCGATTTCTACCTCCACCAGCCTCCCCTGTGGTCGCCCTGGTTTCAGTGTTCAACAACTCTTAAAGGTCCAGTATGTAACATTCAAACTTACTCAAAGCTTCCTAATGGTTGTTTAATCGGTCGCAATCAGGGAATGAGTTCCTGTGAAAGACATTTCATTTATGATTACTGTTTTTGGCTCCTGCAAAAGCACTTTCTAAAATGGAATGTCATACCTGAGACTCGGTTTGTATACAAACATGATGTTACTGGCCAGGGGTGTTCTAGGGGAGTGGACTCACCGATTTTCGCCTTTCTGTCTCTTTGTTCTTCGAATCGTGTGCGCATGCAGGAACACAACAGCTAATGTCCGGCACTGCACATGCATTTCAGAGGTGTTATATTATTAATAGGGAGGACGTTGTTGTCTGGAACTGAATTTCGCCTCGGTGGCCAGAGGAGGCAGATTTCAGACAAACTTACGCCCTGCTCCTTTAAACGTTTGGTCAATGACATGATGGCCAAATTTGAGGAAATTTGGAATTCCTGTTGATTTCCTGTCGACCTTGCTACCTGCCGGAAACGTTGTTGTTGTTGTTGTGCGTCTCAAATAAATCAATGGGGAGCATTAAAGAGTTTGGCAGCACTCATGAATGGCAGATGAACTCGCGAATACACTTCTCCAGCCTTTTTGTCGTAGCTAGCATTGTGGTATTGTCACAGCTAGTGCCGCACTGCCTGTGTGTGTGTGTTGTTATTTATGTGTGCGTGAGTATGCGTGTGTGTGTGTGTGTGTGTGTGTGTATGTGTTTCTGAATAGATTGAAGGCTGAAACAGGCCTTGTTGTCATAGCTAGCGTTGTAGCATCTTTACAGATAGTGTATATGTGTGTGTGTGTGTGTGTGTGTGTCCGTCCTTCAGTCATGCTGCCCTCTCCCTGTGGAGGTTGTGTGTGTGTGTGTGTGTGTGTGTGTGTGTTTGAGTTATGAGATGGTGCAGTGTTGTTTCCTGTCTAAGCGCACTCAGTCAGTCTCTCAGTCTAATTAGATTCCAGTAATGGACTGCAAGGCTGCGCGTGCGTTCGCGCACACACACACACACACACACACACACACACACACACACACACACACACACACACGCACACACATGCACGCACACAAGCACACTCAAACACAAGCACACTCAAACACAAGCACACTCAAACACTCTCCAACCGAGAAGAGCAATGTTCATCTGAAATGAGATTATGATTCTTACTGTAATCTGTGTTGAATTATCGAGAGCAACACCACATAGAGCGTGTGTGTGTGCGAATGCTTCAGTGTGTGTCCGTATAATAGACAGATGTATGGAGCCTATTTATGTCTGCATGTGGGTATGTGGTCGCTCAGATGCATGCGCGCGTGTGTGTGTGTGTGTGTGTGTGTGTGTGTGTGTGTGTGTGTGTGTGTGTGTGTGTGTGTGTGTGTGTGCGCGTGCATGCGCGTTTGTGTGTTTATCATAAATTACCATTTGAAGACAGCCGAGCTGCATAAAACATACATAACTCAGTCATAGTAATGCATGTGTCACCAATGTCCCCCTGCACAGTGGTCCATAAGCCATCACTGGGGCCTGGAGGTTTTCCTGGTCAGGTCACATGATCAGGAAAGACCCAGGCCCCTAGTTATAGCCTGGTACAGCCAGCCTCTGGCCCATTCTCTATATGTCTGCTGAAATCTGACACATTAAGTCGTAATATCCAGTGTCTGTGGGAGGGAGGGGGAGAGAGAGAGGAGAGAATAAATTAGAAATGGAGAAAGACAGAAACTGAGAGTAAAAAGGAGAGCGAGAGAGATGGATGATATAACACAGAGAGGAGGTGCAACTGAAATAGATAAGGACGGCCAATGAGAGAGACAGGAAAACCAGAGGAACAACAAGAATGTGTTTATACCGATGACATCGCCATTATCAATAATCCAAAAGTGCACAATAAAGTGACGTTTTAATAATCCAAAGCAGACAAACTCAGAGAGCCATGATGGTGTGTTTCTGTGTGTGTGTGTGTGTGTGTGTGTGTTTGTTTGTGTGTGTGATTGTGATTGACGTGTTTGTAATGTCTGTGTTTTAGACGGTTAGGGTGGAGGGTTATCTATTCCTCTTCAATCTCCAACAGTTCAAACAAGCCCCCCCTCCCCTCTCCTCAACCTCTCTCATCCTCTCATCCTCTCACCTCCCTCACCACCTCCGCCCCCCTGTCCCCCCCCCTCCCCCCTCCTCCCTTCTCCTCCCTCCCTCAGGATCCACTGCATCCCTCGTGACATTTGCTCCCCTCAGCTTCCTAGATTACAGCGACTGCTAGACCCCGGAAGTAAACTCTCTCACAGAGAGCACAGTCAGTACTACTTACTTTACAACAGGGGGAGGCTGGTGGAGGTAGAAATCGGAGGCCAGGCTCATTGTAATGCATGGAACGGAATCAGGAATGGTATCCAACACACTACTGTACACTTGATAAAAGTGATGACGTATTCTGGGGTTGGTGTCCAGGGCCCTGCAGATTACTATACCTGATTAGAAAATAATGGAATTATTATCTGTGGAGTAATGAAATAATGGAACGGAACATATATATATTAACAATGTTAGCAATTAGGTTTCATTTCCCCATCCTTCTTTATCTGTATTTTCTCTCTCTTTCTCCCCTACCTATCTCTTTCTCTTCCTCTTTCCCTCTTTCCCTCTTTCCCTCTTTCCCTCCCTCCTCTCTGGGAGTGGTGTGATGGTCTCGTACAGGAAAACA
>NC_139675.1:8336572-8341572 GCF_951799395.1 Argentina silus
AACTAATATGATAACATGTATTTGTTTTTATTTAACCTTTATTTAACCAGGTAGGACCCTTTTTTTATTTTAAGTTACAAAGACACAGAAGACACAACACAGTATGTAACATATAGCATAGCTATTGTTTGATATCGCAGAAAATAATTTGGTTTCCTAGTGATAAAGGGTTAAAAACTTGAGCATGAGGAATCCACAGGTTGGAAACACCTTTGGTTGGAAACATCTTTGGTTGGAGACATCTTTGGTGGGAGACATCTTTGGTGGGAGACATCTTTGGTGAGGGCAACCTGGCAAGAAGGCAACCAGGAAGTAAAAGCAAAAAAAATACAAAGACACGCATACTGTTATCACATTCCTCAATACTCCTCCACTTCCTGTTCCTGTTCCAGAACCTCCATGCCTCCACACCGATAGTCCAAAGTATGGAATTTGACTGTCAGTAATTGGTGGACTGTGTGTGTGTATGTATGTGTGCGTATGCACGTGCATGAGTGTGTGTGTGTGTGTACAGTATGTGTATGTATCTGTGTGTGTATGCATGTATGCGTGTGCGCATGCGTGAGTGTGTGTGTGTGTGTGTGAGGGTTATGGTTATTTCCATCTCATCTCATTAATTGAAGCATGACGTCACCAGCCGGTCCTTGGAGACTTCGGCAGGGCTTCAAAGGGAGAAACGGGAAAGCCATAAATTAGGATGACGGCTTCTTCTAAGGCACCGGCTATCACTCCTACCCTGGTGTCTTAGAACAAGGCCACCAGAGGGGGTTGTTAACCTGTACATCTGTCTACGTCAGGGGAGGCTGGTGGAGGTAGAAATCGGAGGACGGGCTCGTTGTAATGCATGGAACGGAATGAGGAATGGTATCAAACACATTGGTCAATGTCTTCCTCTGTCCATTTCTCTTTCTTTCTTTCTCGATCCACCGATCCATCTATCCTCCTCTCTTTTCCCTCTTCCTCTTCCATTTCCCTCTGATCCTTCGGCAACAGACAAAGTTATGGACTAGTTAAAGTATCTAACTTAACCATGTGCTTGAAACCATGTATTGCTCTATTCCAGTTGGGTGGGTGTGTGTGTGTGTGTGTGTGTGTGTGTGTGTGTGTGTGTGTGTGTGTGTGTGTGTGTGTGTGTGTGTGTGTGTGCTTGTGCGCGTGTGTGTGTACATGTACGTTATTGTCTACTGATAAAGGTATACAGCATAAATCTGATTTAGCATCATTTGGAGGAAATGCATTATAGATTTACGCTCCTAATCAATGCTTACGCTGCATTTCCAACCCCGCAAACCATTTGGACCTCCCAGCTAATTCTGAGAATGATGATGAAGGCTGCAACTTAATGCACCTCAGAAGAAGACGTGTGTGTGTGTGTGTGTGTGTGTGTGTGTGTGTGTGTGTGTAAGTAAGTAAGTAAGTAAGTGCTGGGTGGTGATGTTTTTCTGGCACTAGTCTGAAGGACAAATGTTGTAGTTAATGTAGCTGGTACGCTTGATGTTTTACAAATCGTGTGTGTGTGTTTGTGTCTGTGGGGTGTGGTCTCTCTCTCTCTTTCTATATCTCAAGGGAGATATCATCTAACCACCCCCTCCCTCCCCCCACACTGTTTTTCCATGATGGTCTCATATTCTCCCTCTCTCTCTTCCTCCATCTCTATCTCTCCCTCTCCACCCGCTTTTCCCTCCACCCTCTCCACTCTCCCCCTCTCTCTCCCCCTCTCTCTCCCCCTCCCTCTCCCCCTCCCTCTCTCCCCCTCTCTCTCCGTCTGTGCCAGGGTGTGGTCTTGTCTCACTATCTAACTGCATGTCTCTGTTTTGTATCAGTCTATTAGAGTTGGCTGTGTGTGTGTGTGTGTGTGTGTGTGTGTGTGTGTGTGTGTGTGTGTGTGTGTGTGTGTGTTTGTGTGTGTCTGTGTGTGTCTGTGTCTGTGCGTGTTCATTGTGTGCGTGTATGTGAGTCGTCTTGCGAGCCTGACCTTCTAAGAGAAGCAGTAAAAATGTAGTGACATTTGAATCGTAGCTGTGAGACAATCCTTGACAGGCCTTAACTCAGTCCCTGTATGTACTCTCATACTAATGATGACAACATGAATGTATGACTCAGTCACTGTACATATTCCATATCATAATGTTTATAGAGTAGGAAATACAGCTCTCTGGTGAGGGAATTGCTTCTGCTGCTGCTGCAGATGAGAATGATGAGGATGAGGACGATGAAGATGGTGATGATGATGAGGGTGATGATGATTCGACATACAGGTGAAATATTGTTCCATTTCTTGCTGACCTGCCATTATAGGGTTAATTACTATACTCCCCGATCTCCTTCTATTACTGTTAATCTGCTCTCTGGGGGTGATCGATAGCCGTGTGTGTGTGCCTGTGTGTGTGTGCCTGTGTGCGCGCGCGCACACGTGTGTGTGTGTGTGTGTGTGTGTGTGTGTGACGGTGACTCTAATCCAGTGTAAATCTTCTCCTGTCTCAGACAGCTGGTGCTGGGTTCAGCTCCAGTTTAAGATCAATATTCCAAGAGGAGAACTGTGTGTGTGATAGGGACCACGCAGATAATGGTTCAGTTATTCCGAGTCATGCTTTCCTGTGTGTGTGTGTGTGTGTGTGTGTGTGTGTGTGTGTGTGTGTGTGCTTGTGCAGATGTGCGTGCATCGTATCGTGTGAGTGTGTCTTTCTTCATGCTTGTGTGTGTGTGTGTGTGTGTGTGTGTGTGTGTGTGTGTGTGTGTGTGTGGTGTTTGAGAGTTTCTCTGTCATGTGCCAGCAGGGTACTGCAGGCTTTCGACTGCTCTCTGAGCCCCCACAGTGCCCCCCAGTGGTCGGCATGAGAACAGCAGGCATCACACACGCAGCCAATCCCATCGAACAGGGCTCGCTGGCTTTTGTTCCAATTCAGCACCTGTGTGCGCGTATGTGTGTGTGTGTGTGTGTGTTGGCCTGTAGGGCCTGAGTCCAGGAGGGCTCTGTAGATGGAAGACCATCATTAGTGGTTTGAATCTGGTGTGTTAGCGCTTGTGGGCGGGCTGGAGCAAAAGTGTGCACACTCAGTGAGTCCCTGGAGGACTGGAGGCCTTTCAACAGAAGGAGCGGATCGATGTGCCACTGAGAGAACCAGGTCTGAAATGGAAACTTCCCGGTTCCCGGTCTGTCATCAGTTTCCGGGTTGTTATGATGTTTAGATCCCCTAGTCCTCGGGATATGGTTTAAGAAACCATTACAGGAAAAACAGTCTCTCACTCACTGAATGCATTACACCCCCCTCACTCTCCCCCCCCCCCTCTCTCTCTCTCTCCCTCTCCCCCCCCTCTCTCTCCCTCTCCCTCTGTCTCTCTCTCTATCAGTGTGACTACTCTCTCTCTGTCTTCTCTCTCTCTCTCTCTCTCTCTCTCTCTATCTATCTATCTATCTATCTATCTATCTATCTATCTATCTATCTATCTATCTATCTATCTATCTATCTATCTGTCTCTCCCCCCCTCTCTTTCTCCATCAGTGTGACGATTCTCTCTCTCTCTCTCTCTCTCTCTCTCTCTCTCCAGACAGAAAGGTTTGTGGATATCAGTCATGCGTCACTTAAACAAAGCACATTAGCGTAGGGCTGTCTCCAACCTCTCAGAGACCTTTGACTATCAATGTACTTTATTGAGAGGGAGGGGGGGGGGAGGGGACAGAAAGGGAGAGAGAGGGAGGGAGGGAGAGAGACAGAGAGAGCGAGACAGAGAGAGAGAGATGTTGTCATAAAACATGGATGTTTTCCTGAAGTCTTAATGACGTCCTCAACAAGAGGCTACATCCATTACCGTGGAGATGCATTATCCACAGCACTGCCTGCATTAGCAACAACAACAACAACAAACTTGACGTGTGATTGAAATACATTATCCTCTCATCAGCTGTAGCTAATAGCACTACCTGCATTAACAACAACAACAACAACAGGCTCTGAATGGCCCAAATAAAACACTATTAGAGCCATGAAATGGAAACTGACTGGATAACATGCTAACCCAATAAACAAGGCTAATGGGAACAGTAGCTAATGTTATCCCTCTGTGGAGAGACTCAGTGTAGTTCTGAACCCTGTGTTATAGGATCCACGCACACACACGCACACACACATGCACACACACATATATGCGAGCACACACTCACACATAGACATGCGTGCGCGCACACACACACACACACACACACACACACACACACACACACACAGCTTATCTTTCTGTTTAGCTCATATCTCTGTTTATCTCCCGTAGAGACAGAGATCAGTAGCCTGTTCCATCGACCGCCCTCCACTGAGACTGTGTGTGTGTGTGTGTGTGTGTGTGACTGTGTGTGTGTGTGACTGTGTGTGTGACTGTGTGTGTGTGTGTGTGTGTGTGTGTGTGTGTGTGTGACTGTGTGTGTGTGACTGTGTGTGTGTGTGTGTGTGTGTGTGTGACTGTGTGTGTGTGTGTGTGTGTGACTGTGTGTATGTGTGATTGTGTGTGTGTAGGAACACAGGGCTAACTCTGTTCTGGTATCAGGTGACAATGCTCATCGATAGGTTCATAGATTCCTCTCTGAAACAGGACACTTGAACCAGTAGGCCAGCATATTTGTAGCTATTAGGTTTACGTGCCCATGTGGGACCTGGGACTAGTGCGTGTGCGTGTGCGTGTGTGTGTGTGTCCATGTGTGCGCATGTATGTTTGAGGAACATTTTTTAAAGATCATATTCCAATCAACATCGACACCATCAATTATTCCTTTTATCTCTTCCTATCATTCTCTTCTCCTCTCATTTCTATTCCCTTCATCTCTAGATCTCTCGCTTGAGTGGCTGATGCCACTGTGTTTAAATATGCACTTCCTCGATTCCACCAGCAGGTGGCGCCAAGAGTCATAGATCAGTTTGCCTGGGGGGGAAAAGACACTTTCGGGAAACAAGCCTGTTAGGAGGAGTTAAGATAAGGTGTGTGTGTGTGTGTGTGGGAGGGAGGGGGTG
>NC_139675.1:8346572-8349072 GCF_951799395.1 Argentina silus
GGTATGCACCTCACACTGGGGAGAGGGAGAGCCAGGTCCGGATGGGGGTCTCGCTGAAGAGAGGGGCTGAAGGAGGAGGAGGGGGTAAAAATAGCCAGGCGGGAGAGTAGGGAGGAGTGTGTGTGTGTGTGTGTTTATGACTGCAGTTGTCATTCTCTCCCAGGGCTAGCCACACACAGAGAAGAGAGTACGGGACAGGGGTACACACACACACACACACACACACACACACATACACACAGGCACACACAGCAGGGTTTTTGCAGGGTGAGCAGGGAGCCAGGGACGAGGGGAGGGGGAAGTGAAGGGGACAGAGAGCGAGAGGGAGAGAGAGGAAGGGAGAGGACGAGATAGGGTGGTAGTGGGACTTCAGGGGAAATTTGGAGTGGGTTGGACAGTAGAATGTATGGGTGAAGGGTTGTAGAATCTGGGGTTGTTGTGTAAAAGGGTCGTAGGGTTTTATGGTTGTAGGGGTGCAGTGTGGTCTTTGAGAAAGTATAGATTGGTTGCTGTTAAAGCCCTACTACTTAGCCTTGCTCTCAGTCTCTGTGTGAATGACACTTGTGGAGACTAAAGGACTGTGTTTTGGTTGTGAGTCTGATGTTCGACACCAAGGAGACTAGCTTCTGGACCCTCGGACTGGATATGAACTAGTCCTGGTGGGGGCGAGACTGGATCGTACCCTTTCATTTTAGGGGTGCTAGGGTGGGCCACCCCAAAAAAAGTTTATTTAGTTTTCAGGTTTTTAAAAATAAAAAATTGGACGGGTTTGACTGGTTACCATGGGTAACGCGGCGATGCGCAAGGGGCGTAGGTCGGATAAGGGTCTACAGAGGATCGGGAGTGACCCGGATCTGGACCGTCACCTGGACTCCTATGGTTCTGACCAAGGAAACGAGCCTGATCCACTGGTGAGAGAGAGAGAGAGAAGGAGGAGAGAGAGAAGGAGGAGAGAGAGAGAGGAGGAGAGAGAGAGAAGGAGGAGAGAGAGAGAGAGGAGGAGAGAGAGAGAGAGAGGAGGAGAGAGAGATGGAGGAGAGAGAGAGAGAGAAGAAGAAGGAGAGAGAGAGAGAGAGATGCTGTGTGTGTAATATCCAAGCATCTATAGAACTGAGTTGACAGCCTTGTTTGTTTTGCTCTGGATGTTTTTTGTTTGTAACGTAGACTCCAGGGGAGGCTGATGGAGGTAGAAATCAGAGGACGGGCTCATTGTAATGCATGGAATAGAATGATGAATGGTATCAGACACGGTATTTCTCACACGTGTGATACCATTTCTCATTCCATTCCATGCATTACAATGAGCCCGTCCTCTGATTTCTACCGCCATCAGCCTCCCCTGGTAGACTATACATATTTGTGTGTGATTCTGTTTGTAGCATGGATTGAGAAACCTGCTTCAAGGCTTGATTAAGCTACCGTATATCTTGTCATACTTACATCCTCGCTCCTGTGTGTGTGTGTGTGTGTGTGTGTGTGTGTGTGTGTGTGTGACTGGGCTGTCAGCTGCCTCCTCTCTCCAGTCTGTGTGTCTGCTGTTTAATTTTAGATCCCTCAGACAAACCGGAGATAAGAATGAGAAACACAATACCTGATAAGACACACACACACACACACACACACACACACACACACACACGCGCACACACACGCACACAAATGAGGCTTTAATCTGGCTCTTTTGGGTTATTCTCTGTAGCATGTGAGACCTTTATAAGTGCTTCATAACATTAGTTTAACATGCATTCTCTCTCTCTCTCTCTCTATCTCTCTCTCTCTCCCTCTCTCTCCCTCTAGTCTGACAGTAACACCAGTTTCCTTCGTGCGGCGAGGGCGGGGAACATTGACAAGGTTCTAGAGTTCCTGAAGGATGGAGTAGACATCAGCACCTGCAACCAGGTAGGGGTTTACTGTGTTCCTCTCTCTCTCTCTCTCTCTCTCTCTCTCTCTCTCTCTCTTTCTCTCTCTCTCTCTCTTTCTCTCCCCCCCTCCTTCTCTCTCTCTCTCTCCCTCCTTCTCTCTCTCTCTCTTTCTCTCTCTCTCTCTCTCCTCACCTCTCACTGCTGGTGGTGGTCTACCAGGGAAGGCTGGTGGAGGTAGAAATCGGAGGACGGGCTCATTGTAATGCATGGAATGGAATAAGGAATGGGTATCAAACACACGTGTGTGTTTCATGCAGACGAAAAGCTGGCTAAATCTGACGCATTTACCAAAAATGTGTATTTAATATACACTTCTCCGATACTTTTAATAAAGCAGATTACACAACGATCAGAACTAAGCATTATGATTGGCCGAGAGGCGTTCGAAGCCGTGCTTTATTCCTTGATAAAGTACAGCTGTGACACGTTTTACCTGTTTACCGTACACTGCAGTAATATCCCTGCACAAACACTCCAATTATGAAGATTTGTTTCCACTACATGCACAATCTATCACAAAATAAATACTTGTGCATTGCTTCCTTGTCACAATTCTTTGTTTCGTTCTGTAACCGTTG
>NC_139675.1:8354072-8476572 GCF_951799395.1 Argentina silus
TGTGTCTGATACTTTTTATGACGGTGTAGAAACTTGATACCTCATGGCTGTTTGGCATTTGGCCGACTCACTGTCTGTGTGTGTGTGTGTGTGTGTGTGTGTGTGTGTGTGTGTGTCTGTGTGTGTGTGTCTGTGTGTGTGTGTGTGTGTGTGTGTGTGTCTGTGTGTGTGTGTGTGTGTGTGTGTGTCTGTGTGTGTCTGTGTGTGTGTGTGTGTGTGTGTGTGTGTGTGTATGCTGTACGTGTGTGACGAGGAGCTATTGCTAAAAAGGGAAGGGGGTAGTCACTCCTCTCTTTTCTTGAGTGCCAAAGGAACCTCCAGAGCCAGGAGGCACAAAAGCTCCTCTCCTTGCCCGACTGACAGAGCCTGCTGGGGGGAGGGGCAGAAGGAGGCCGACAGGACCAGGGGTGAGGCTTGGGTCTCCATCTTTTTAAAGCCATACTGCAGTACCACTCGAGGAGAAGATAAAGAAGAAGAGGGGTGGAGAAGAGAATAGAAAGAAGAGGAGGAGGAGAGAGACACTGGGCTATTGAACAGAGGAATAGAAACCTAGAGAGAGAGAGAGGGAGAGGGAGGGTGAGAGAGAGAGGGAGAGGGAGGGAGAGGGAGAGAGAGATAGTAAGGGCCAGGCACTGTTGAACCTCCTCTCTCTGTGTGGGCCTATTTCGGAGTTCAGAGAGGGTCTCCCCTTCTCTGTCTACAAGATGGAGGAAGAAGCTGATGAGGTGAAGTGTGTGTGTGTGTGTGTGTGTGTGTGTGTGTGTCTGTCTGTCTGTCTGTCTGTCTGTCTGTCTGTGTGTCTGTGTGTAAAATAGTCTTAAATGTGTCTTGCTCTTTACAACAACTGGTAGCTGGAAACTGGGCATTTGGGGGTGTAAAATCACAGATTTATTTATTTTTTGACTCCTTTTCTTCTCATCTTTTTGACTACATAGGCTAGTGTAGAACATCAGCGCTGTCACATATGTTGACACTGGTATGGTTCTGGAGATAATGAACATGATGGTTAAAAAGTGGTGAAGTGTCCCTTTATGGGCAGCGACTACACAACAAGATAGGAGGTTAGAATGCAAAAATAAAAATAAAAAATAAAAAAAATCTATTTTTTCATAATGCACTGAATGAGTATGGCAAAAAGACACACAAACAGTCTTGAAAAAACAATAACAATAAAAAAAAAAAAAGCAGCCAACCCATTACATACTAAAACAGGGCCCTGTTTCAATACTGTCAAAACTCATTCTTCCTTCCTCCCTTCCTTGAAGAAATCACTGATCTAACATGAGTGGATTGGTCACAGCAAGCTTTTCACTTCACTGCTTTCACCCATCAAGTCATGTCAGATCAGTGATTTCTTCAAACAGGCCCCAGAACTCCCTGGCCTTAGATAAGGACCACCTCATAGGCTACACCTGGGTTCATACAATACCATTAATTATGACAACGGCTGACTAAACACAACAGGTAACAGGTGTCTTAATGTACATCATTACATAAAAAAGCAGACAACTCTCTCGTGCACATAAACATTCATAAAGGGAACATTTGACAACACATTGTCATTGAACCGGCAACACTTGTGTGGATGTGTGGGTCCATTGTTCAGACTCAGGTCTCAGGACTGTGGGAGATGGAATGTAGATGGAATGTAGATGGAATGTAGATGGAATACCACATCTGCTTTTTTAAAAAAAACATTTTTACCTTCGGTCTGTTCCTCTCTGCTGTTGAACAGTCTAATCAAACACTTCACCTGCAGAGTCACTTGTCTGCCACACGTTCCATTGCTCCTTCTTGGTCAGGTCGCTATTGTAAAAGAGAATGTGTTCTCAATGACGTACCTGGTTACTGACCCCAGACCTGTGTTTATCTCTCGAACAGTATGAATGGTTTTATTGGTGTGTTAAAGACTGACCACAGATCTGTGTAGCAGTTTAACTCATTGAGTGCCGAGGGTGAATAAAGTCGCCCAAATTGTCAACATTCCAAGGGTGGCTTTATCCACCAAAAATGCATACATGATGATGCTTCATTTTGTAGCCAATCAAAGTATTGTTGTTAGGTAAATACCACATAAAACACTTGGCACTCTAGGTGGTTCTCGAGAGTTCTGGAATTCTTTAGCAGTTAGTGAGATAAGGACTGACCCCAGACCTGTGTTTGTGTTGTAGAATGGCCTGAACGCGCTGCACCTAGCAGCCAAGGAGGGCCATGAGGATCTGGTGGAGGAGCTGCTGGACAGAGGCTCAGCTGTCGACTCAGCTACCAAGGTACTGTTACACCCTAATCACAACACACAGCTGAACCGAGCCAAGCCCAACTGAGCTGGCCTGGTTAAACATCCACCACAGTTGCTGAAACAGTCCTGGAAAAAGACAATGTGAAAGGGAAATATCTGAGCTAGTGCAGTACGGTTCGGGTCAGATTAGTCCCAGTAGTGTTGAAATCCCATTACATTATTGTTGTTATTGTTATTCTTCATATGTACTCATCATTACTGCTACTTCTTTGTTTGTTATATCTTATTTTAGTTTTGATTTGGCCATACATACTGTACTGTTGGAATATCTTGCCAATAAAGCAACTTTGATATCAACGTTTTTTATAGTATAATCCTATATGGATCAGGCATGAAAAATTCGGTTCTGATTGGACTGGGGACAAAGTCTCATTTCTCAGTCAGAATCGACGCATGAGGATTAAGGACAGTAATTCCCAACTGTATCATAGTTGGTCATGAATGTACAAAGATAGATTGAATTCATAGGATTTGGAGGGGAAACACAAGTGGGTAAAGGCACCTACATACCGAGAGGCTGTTCACTCTCTGGTAACCAGGGAAGGAGGGAGGGAGGGAGGGAGGGTGGAAAGAGAGGGATAGAGAGCGGATGAAAGAGCGATAAACAGCAGTATCAGTGTCTCTCCGGTGTAAATCACTGTTTGGAATGTCACTCCTGGGTGTGTGTCATCTGACCTGAGAGAGAGGGAGAGATGGAGAGAGAGAGAGAGATAGATGGAGAGAGAGAGAGAGAAAGAGAGAGAGAGGAATGCCACTCCCGCAGGGTGTGTGTTATCTGACCCGCTGGGTGTCTCCGGTGACGGGGCGCGTTCTTTTAACGCCCAATGACCGTAAACAACCTTGAGGGAATCTTTCTCTCTCTTTCTCTTTCTCTCTCTCTCAGTCTATCAATCAATCAACCAATCAATAACTGATCTGATATAAAGTATGATAATATGTGCCATTTAGCTGACGCTTTTATCCAAAGTGACTTACAGTACAGTGATCTGCCCCTTACCATCTGCACTTGATCTGAGACACACACATACACACACACACACACACACACACACACACAGAGAATTAAGAGAGAGAGAGAGAGAGGTATAAAGAGAGAGGATGAAATACTCCCCCAACTTATCTGCCAGCCATATTGATGCAGTGATCGATTATTGATTATTGATTGGCTGATTGTCCCTTGTAGTGTAGTGTAGTCCTGTCTGTGACTGACTGACAGGCTACTGTGTGTGTCCTTAGGACAGGTGATAGGAGCATGTGCTGTCAAATTAACCTAGTTTAATAGAGGATCTGATGTCCTTCACACCTACTGCAGTACACACACACACACACACACACACACACACACACACACACACACACACACACACACACACACACACTCTAGACTGGTCTGGTCTTACCGTACAGCTAATAGAGTAGAGTGTGTGGGTTTACTGGAGTAGAGTGTGTAGAGTGTGTGGGTTTACACACACATACACACACACACACACACACACACACACACACACACACACACACACAGACTTGCCTGTCCTAATCCCTGTTGCTGGTTGCAGAAAGGGAACACGGCCCTCCACATCGCCTCGTTGGCCGGGCAGAAGGAAGTGGCCAGGCTGCTGGTGAAGAGAGGGGCGGACATCAACTCCCAGTCACAGGTCAGACTGTCCCCCTCACGTATAGTGTAGTCAAGTATAAAACAAACAACAACAAATATGACACCAATAAGAAAAAAATAAAGTGTTGTGCCCGACCATCTGTACTATCATCTGTAGTGAGTGTGTGTATTTGTGCGTGTGCGTGTGTGTGCGCGCGCGCGTGTGTCCTCTCCTATAGAATGGCTTTACTCCTCTCTACATGGCCGCCCAGGAGAATCACCTGGAGGTTGTGCGTTACCTGCTGGAGAACGGAGGGAACCAGAGCACCGCAACAGAGGTGTGTGTGTGTGTGTGTGTTGCGTGCGTGCTTGCGCGCGCTTGTGTGTGTGTGTGTGTGTGTGTGTGTGTGTGTGTGTGTGTGTGTGTGTGTGTGTGTGTCTAGACTGGTTCATTTGTTTCTGTTTTGTCGAGTTTCTGTAAACGCATAAGCACAATATCTATGATGTGTAGAGTGTACCGGTGGAGGTAAACATTGGAAGGTAGGCTCATCGTAATGATAAGCCCGTGTTCCAATGTCTACCTCCACTGGTGTAATCCTTAACCCTGCCTCCAACCCCCACCCCCACCCCCACCACCACCCACCCCCCTTTCAGGACGGTTTCACCCCCCTGGCCATCGCCCTCCAGCAGGGTCACAACCAAGTGGTGTCCCTGCTTTTGGAGCACGACACCAAGGGCAAGGTGCGTCTGCCTGCCCTCCACATCGCCGCCCGCAAGGACGACACCAAGTCAGCCGCTCTGCTCCTCCAGAATGACCACAACGCTGACGTCCAGTCCAAGGTGAGGGAGGGAGGGGGGGAGTGGATAGGAGGAGGGGAGTGAGGGTGGAAGAAGAGGGGGAGTAGTGGAGGAGGGTAGGGAGTGAGGGTGGGAGGGAAAGGGGGGAGGGAGGAAGAGGGGAGACGGGGGGAGAGATCTGTATCCTCTTGAATCCTGTGGAATGTAACAATGCAATGGGCCTCTCACAGAAAAAATGTTGTTTGTTGACGTTTGTATCCAGATCTGTTCCTCATATCTTCTCCCTCTTGTCTAACGGAGTGTGTCTTTGTATTGTTTTCCTTTTATGAATGTGTGTGTGTGTCGTGTCATCGTCTTATTTGATCATGGAAATGCTCCATTCTCCAAATGCTTGTTCCCTTTTAACAACCCAACCACCTATCCCTCCCTCTCCCTCTCTCTCTCCCTCCCTCTCTCTTTCTCCTTCCCTCTCTCTCTTTCTCTCTCTCTCTCTCTCTCTCTCTCTCTGCGGCATAACCAGATGATGGTCAATAGAACTACGGAGGTATACAGACTGATTCTACCCATCTCTTCCTCTCCTCCTCCCTCCCTCTCTTCCTCTCCTCCTCCTCCTCCTCCTCTTCCCATCTCCTGTATCTGAAACCTGTAGTTCCTATGTTAACGTCGGCCTGGGTTAAATACTGCATGTTGGAATATACTGTACTAGCATCCGTCTGACGCTGTATCACACACTACTACAATGTCTTTCCACCAGGGGAGGCTGGTGGAGGTAGAAATGGGAGGACGGGCTCATTGTAATGCATGGAACGGAATGAGGAATGGTATCAGAAACCATTTCTAATTCCATTCCATGTATTACAATGAGCCCATCCTCCGATTTCTACCTTCTCCAGCCTCCCCTGCTTTGAATGTATGCTATACTCAACTAGCTACACTCCTGCATGGCTTACACAAAAATAATACAGTGTCTTGTTTGGCCTCCTAAGAATGTTGGTTAATTTATTATTATTTTTTTTTTTTATTTTTTTTTACATATTTATCACACGTTTTTTTCCCAGGTATGTTTCTTTAGAATTTGATTGTTTACGTTTTTTAAGAAAATTACTTTTTCTATGAAGCCGAAAGCCTTTTGTGTATTTTGAAATCACTGAGAATATTGCTTAGTGTTTTTAAATATTCAGTGTATAAAAAAAAAAGAAAGAAAAGAAAACAGATGTCGCCCTGTTTCACAAAGTTTAGTGAGTTATTTATAATTATAATTTATTTTATTTATTAACTACTGTGCCACATGTGAACTCACGAACATTTAAAATACACCATTGATTATGTACGGTACCTGCGTATGGTGTCTGCCCTTTCTTCATTAACGATATTATATTCTATATATTCTATATATTATATTCTATATATTCTATATATTATATTATATATATTATATATATTATATATATTATATTATATATATTATATATATATTCTTCTGTACATGACTGTGTTTAGCTAGCTACGTAGTTACGTTGTCTGCCATACCGTTCGTTAACAATATTTTTAGTTCATTAACGATATTATATTATATATATTATATATATTATATATATATTCTTCTGTACATTACTCTGTGTAGCTAGCTTCGTAGTTACGTTGTCTGCCCTATTCGTTCGTTAACACTGCTTTTTTTTTATTGTGCCCTGTCTATCAGAATGGGAAGGTAAGAAGAGAGACTGTCTGTAAAATAGATATTTATATTTCATATATAAATGTTCGTACATACTTTATAGCACATATCTGTAGTGAGTAGTCGCCTACTGTACTTTTATGTTTGAGAAATCAAGCTCTTTTTTTTCTGTATTCATGTCTTTACCGTGCGATTATTTGCGTTGTTATTATTATTTTATTGGTACATCGTCTTTATTTTGTACCAGGCTCTCGCTCAGTTCTCTGTTGACATTTGGTTACTGATTATTTAATTCCTTTTTTATCTGGCATGCTAATGCTTACATTTCTTACATTTCTTATTTTGGCTCCTCCTCTTTTCTTTTATTTACGTTTATTTCTACTTCCTGTCTCTTCCTCCAGCCCCAGTGCCTCGTGGGAATGCTGCATGAGTAGGAGTCAGTGTTGGGTCGTGGAATCTGCAGTAGAACTCAATCTCATGCTTATTTTTTTTCTCTCTTTCTCCTCTTTTTTCATCCCCCTTTTTCCCATTCCCTCGCTCTTCTTTTATCACCTACCGCCTCCCTCCAACATTCTCTCCCTCTCTCTCTCTCTCTCTCTCTTTCTTTCTCTCTCTTTCTCTCTCTCTCTCTCTCTCCCTCCAACAGAGTGGGTTTACCCCCCTGCACATTGCTGCTCACTATGGCAACGTGAATGTCTCCACCCTGCTGCTTAACAGAGGGGCTGCCGTGGACTTCACAGCCAGGGTACGCCCACCCCCATCTCTATCAGCCAATCGCAACTGTGTCTCTACCATTGTCCACCAATCAGAGCTGTTCCTCTGCCACCATCCACCAATCAGAGCTGTGTCTCTGCCACTGTTAACCAATCAGAGCTGTGTCGCTGTAGCTGTCCACCAATCAGAGATGTCTCTCTACCACTGTCCAATATGACCTGTGTTTCTGCCACTCTGCCAATCAGACTTCAATTCGATCTCAGGTGCTACTTCCGATATGAGCAGAGTCAGTTAGCTTCCTGGTTCACAGTGGTCGGCCCTCTGGGTAAATGCTAAGTGGGATGCTTGGGACGGCCCAACTCTGACTCACTCCATGGATGTCGATGATTACAACGGTTAGGTTAATGGTAAGAGTTAAGGTTTGGGTTTGTTTAGGGTAAGGGTCATGCCAAGGATCCCACTTATCATCTACCATTTAACTTTCTGGTCCCCAGTGGCCAAGATATGTTCTACCAGTCCTCTGCTCAGCCACCCTTGTAAGTAGGTGTTATTTTCTGGACCTTTGACGAAGACAGGATGCCGAAACATTGGGCTTTTTTTTGCTGCCGGCTCTCGTTAATTCTCTTCAAACTCTTAAGCATATTATTATATTATAGTATGTACCTTTGCGGTTAGCCTTCCAGAAAAACCCTTCTAGAAAACCGTCATTTTTATGTTTCAAATGTGTTTATTGGAGCAGAGTGTTATAAAGGAAGCACATAAAAGCATGCATACTCTTAAAGGGGCAATCTGGGATTGGTACATCCATTTTTGGACTTTTAAATGAATGATGTATAGCCATAGATTATTGAAGAACATGACTTATTAATGCTTCATGAGTTTAGTTCAACCGTCTTACCCCATCAGCTTGTTTTACTTGTTTACTTTTACTTTTACGACTGCTTGTGAGTAATGTAATTGTAAACAAACACTGTATTGCTTCAAAACATGGTTAAAACTATCATTGTGATCTCGTGGATGGTCAGTCATGAAAAACCAGAGCTCTGTCTATGAATTTCAAAGGAAATTGACATTTTTAAATGTACGTTTCTCCAACCCCTTCCCTCAGGTGTTTACCCAAAACAGTGGCGCGGGGAGAATGCTTTGTTATTGTTTGAATCCCAGACTGCCCCTTTAATGAAACATCATTACTCTCAGCGTGTGTGTGGGTGTGGGTGTGTGTGTGTGTGTGTGTGTGTGTGTGTGTGTGTGGGTGTGGGTGTATGTGTGTGTGTGTGTGCGTGCGTGCGTGGTTACCCTCGGAGACAACTGTTTCTTCTTCTGTCCCTCTTCAGAACGGGATCACTCCGCTCCACGTGGCCTCCAAACGAGGGAACACCAACATGGTGGCTCTTCTGTTGGACCGAGGGGGTCAGATCGATGCCAAGACCAGGGTGGGTCTCTCCTCTCCTCCGTCATGCATATCTGTCACGTCACTCATCCAATGACATTTCATTTTATTTCACTTGTTCTTTTTGAAATCCAGTTTAGTGTCATTGTTTTATCCAGTTTAGTGTCACGGGAGGCTGGTGGAGGTAGACATCGGAGAATGGGCTCATTGTAATGCATGAAACGGATGGTATCAAACACTCCTACCTCCACCAGCCTCCCCTGGTCTCCTCCTCCATGCATATCTGTCACGTCACATCACTCATCCAATGATTCACCGGGGGAGGCTGGTGGAGGTAGAAATCGGAGGACAGGGCTCATCGTAATGTTTTTAATCCAGTTCAGTGTCATCCGTCCACTGTTCCTCACATCCTCCTTCCTCGCCTTCTTCTCAGATATCATTGGAGCAGAGAGTCTGAGGCTCCTCCTCTTGTGCCTTCTCCTCCAATGCGTTTTGAGAAGGAGGTGAGGAGAGAGGACAGACTTTAGATTTTCTGCCTTTGTCACGTCATCATTGATTGACAGGTGATGAAGGTGTGTGGGAGTAGGCAGTGGGTAGTTTGGAGCGAAGAGAGACCAGTGAAGTTGTGTTTCACTCATGATCTTCCTCTTTTAACTCCTTGTTTTAGCATTGTAAGTCTGCTTGTTTTAGCCTGTATCGCTGTACGTACGGTATTTCTTTTTTTTTTTATTCTAAAATAAATACATGATTATATATTTTATTTTAAACACTTACACTGTTCCTGGAGTTGTGAAAACCTGTTTCATGTGATGTGCATTGTCCAGCCACGTCACAGGCCCCCCTTGGCATTGACAGTCTCAAATTCTAAACTTCATAGCTTTGATGTTTTCATGACTTTGACACCACCTACTGTCATTGCCTGGTAGACGTATAAATTTAGGACCAACCTAAGCAACTCTTTTCTTGTTTGTGTGTGTGTGTGTGTCTGTGTGTGTCTGTGTGTGTGTGTGTGCGTGTGTGTGTGTGTGTGTGTGTGTGTCTGTGTCTGTGTTCTCATCTCTCAGGACGGCCTCACCCCCCTGCACTGTGCAGCCAGGAGCGGACATGACCCGGCAGTGGAGCTGTTGTTGGAGAGAGGAGCCCCCATGCTGGCCAGGACCAAGGTACACACACACACACACACACACTCTCATTCATACACACACACTCATACATTCACACACACTTATTCACACACACAAACACACACACACACACACACACACACACACACACAGGCATGCACTTCCATAATTCATAAAGACACAAAGAGAAAATAAAAGCTAAATATCTCTCTCTCTCTCTCTCTCTCTCCCCCTCTCCCTCTCAGAACGGGCTGTCCCCTCTGCACATGTCCGCCCAGGGAGACCACGTAGAGTGTGTGAAACACCTGCTGCAGTACAAGGCGCCTGTTGATGATGTCACGCTGGACTACCTGACAGCACTGCATGTCGCCGCCCACTGTGGCCACTACAGGGTCACCAAGCTGCTGCTGGACAAGAGGGCTAACCCCAACGTCCGGGCACTGGTATGGCACACACACACACACACACACGCACACAGCAAGACACAGACACACACACCCACACACATATACACACACAGCAAGACACACACTCACCCAAGAGGAGATGCTGATATTTGTGTTAGATAATAACTTAATTGAAGCTCCCTCTGAAGTAAATCAAATATGTTGTTCGAGTGATGTCAGTCTCTCTCTCTCTCTCTCTGTTTCTTTCTTTCTGTTTCTCTCTCTCTCTCTCCCTCTCCCCCTCCCCCCCCTCTCTCTCTATCAGAATGGTTTCACCCCGCTGCACATTGCCTGTAAGAAGAACAGAGTGAAGGTGATGGAGCTACTGGTCAAATACGGAGCCTCTATCCAGGCCATCACTGAGGTGAGCCGCTAGATGGCGCTGTCTAATGGAGGTCTATGGGGGTTGGAGGCTGGGGGGAGCCAGCTGTTGGGGTCACATTATGTTGAGGTTTTGTGTTCACTTTTAGATTGTATAGTCAACTGTAGTTTACTTCTTTCACATATTTTTCCTTCCTTCCTTCCTTCTGCCCCCCCCCCTTCTCCTCTCCTCCCCCTCCTCCCCTCCCTACCCCTCCTCTCCTCCTCCAGTCTGGTCTGACACCCATCCATGTTGGGGCCTTCATGGGCCACCTGAACATCGTCCTCCTGCTGCTCCAGAACGGAGCCTCCCCGGACATCTGCAACATAGTGAGTCTTGCCAACCAATCACAGCGCACTTCCTGTTCCTGTTCTTCCTGCTGTGTTGTGTCCTGGCGTTTAAAAGTCAGGGGTGTAAACAGTCATAAAGCATATAGTGAGCATTGTGTGTGTGTGTGTGTTCGTCTGTGTGTGTGTGTGTGTGTGCGCGTCTGTGTGTGTGTGCGCGTCTGTGTGTGTGTGCGTGTGTGTGTGCGCTTGTGTGTGTGTGTGTGTGTGTGTGTGTGTGTTGCAGCGTGGTGAGACGGCCCTCCACATGGCAGCTCGTGCGGGTCAGATGGAGGTGGTTCGCTGCCTGCTGAGGAACGGAGCTCTGGTGGACGCCATGGCCAGGGTGAGTCATCACAGTCCTTGCATCATTTCCTGTCCTTCAATCTATTGACTCATTAGCCCTAAAAAGTCACATGTGCATGGATATCCAATGACAAACTAAACCAACTGGACTAGGGTGAGTCATCACAGTTCCTTCATACCTTCATCAGCCGGGAGCAGTCAAATAGTATTAAACTGTGGGTGTAAATATGTGAGGAGCAAAAAGTCTTACATTAAAGGCACCCTGTGTAGGATGGCGCCCTCTTTTGACAGCAATGGGAATTACAACGACAATTCAGAATAGTGTCTCATTCTCTCTCCCACCCGTTGCTCAGTGCAAACTAGTTTTAATTGAAACAATGAGTCTGTCAATCATTTTCACATTTTTATCCAGCAAATATCTTAGTTACATGACCTTTAAGCCCGCAAAGGGCTTGTGTGGTTGAAAGTGCAGTCGGTATTTAGTTTGGAAACATAAACACGGAAATGAGCCAGCCAGTGGAGACACTTACATCCGCGAAATGCAAAGTTTTAAAACTCAGACAAATCTGTAATGTCAAACAGGAAGTTTCCTCTGAAAAATTATCCTGATACATGTTACAAACGTATTTACACACGAAGGCTTCCGTTGCTTCGGTCGGCTTCCGGCACTGATAAATGCTTGCAGCTCCCAGGCAGTACAGTAGGGGGCCAACGATCCACACACACGCAAGCCGCAGGTTACACGCCCACAGCACAACACAAAGTGGTAGACACCCAGAAACATCCTGGACATTCTGGAAAAGCAAATACAGGCACAAGGGCAGGGTGCTAGCAGGTGCACACGGTCACAGACTGCCAATGCATCATAAGTAATGACTCAGCATGGTTATAAAGTGACATTTTCAAGGTGAAAAAGCTACATATTGTACATTAAATGAATAAAAACACAGCAAAGCCTTAAATCCGGAATTAGATCCCATCTCAGTCAGGTGGACAGGTAATTGTAATCTGCATGTAACCCCCCCCCCCCTCCTCACACACACACACACACACACACACACACACACACACACACACACACACACACACACACACACACACACACAAGAGGAGATGCTGATATTTATAAGATCTTTTAAGCTCAAGTGTGGTGTTATGTTCAAGTGTGGTGAATCTCTCTCTATTTCTCTCTCACACATACACACACACACACACACACATACACACCTCCCCACCACCAGGAGGACCAGACCCCCCTCCACATCGCGTCCCGCCTGGGGAAGACGGACATCGTTCAGCTGCTACTGCAGCACATGGCCCACCCTGACGCCTCCACCACCAACGGGTACACCCCCCTCCACATCTCAGCCAGGGAGGGACAGCTGGAGACCGCCGTGGTGCTGCTGGAGGCTGGGGCCGCACACTCACTGGCCACCAAGGTGGGGGAAGACATTTACACACACTTACACATGCGCATGGGCACATACAAATGCATACTGTACACACACACAATCGCACACACATAAATACATACATAAATACAAATGCATACACATATGCATGCCCACACACAAACTGGATGCAAATATACAAATAACACTTTATGACCCCTCAAATGCACACACACACACACACACACACACACATACGTGACGCATATTTGATTGATTTCCTCTGTACAGAAAGGATTCACTCCGTTACATGTAGCTGCGAAGTACGGAAACCTGGATGTAGCAAAACTCCTCCTGCAGCGCAAAGCTCTCCCTGATGATGCGGGCAAGGTGAGCAGGAGCATAGAAATACGTTGACTAGAACTGGCCTGATCACAGAAATATGTCAACCAGAACTGCTCCTTATAACAGAAACATGTCTACTAGAGCTAGCCTGATCTCAGAAATATATCTACTAGAACTGGCCTGATCTCAGAAATATGTCAACTAGAACTGCTCCTTATCACAGAAATATTGTTATTTGAAAGTGGGGTGGTGAAGCTAGAACAAGAAAGATATTGTCTGTTATTTTCTTCCAGAACGGTCTGACTCCTCTCCACGTCGCTGCTCACTATGATAACCAGCAGGTGGCGCTGCTGCTGCTGGATAAAGGGGCGTCGCCCCATGCCACCGCCAAGGTGAGGCCGCATAGAATAAAAATGTTGGATGAAAACTTTTAAGAAACGTTCCCACAACCAGACCAGTGTTCCCACTACCAGACCAGTGTTCCCACTACCAGACCAGTGTTCCCACTACCAGACCAGTGTTTCCCTCACCCTTGAATGAGGCGCTTAGACCTGTTTTGATATCTGTGGATATCGGCATAGCATGGAAATGTTGTATTAAGATGATGAACTTACTTGATGACTAACTAACTAACTAATTAACTAACTACGAACCCTATCCATGAACTAACTACCTAAATAACTAACTAACCACCAACCTTATCCATGAAATAACTAACTAATTAACTAACTACCAACCTTATCCATGAAATAACTAACTAATTAACTAACTACGTACCCTATCCATGAACTAACTAACTAACTAACTAACTAACTAGCTCCCAACCGTATCCATCGTAGTACAGTTGTGTTGCGTGTACCTAGCTCCATGTAGGGTCATGGGTTTGAGCCCCGGCTCTGCCACGTTCTCCTCTGTCCTCCCTCACCTGTTTCCCTTTCTTTATTTCCGAGTATCTCAATAAAGCTTTAGGATATTTCAATGCAGAGGAGATTATATCAACAAACTCATTTACCCACAATCCTCCTTGTCCAGAACGGCTACATACCCCTCTCAATAAAGCAAACAAATATATATGAAAAGGGGGTGGAATTCCACTCTACTTTAACACTTTAACAATTTAAAAAAATAAATGAAAAGAACTCTGTGTAGCATGTCTGAGGATCTTTCTTGGATAAGTGATTGTATTATTATCAACAAACGAATTTACCCACAATCCTTCTGGTCCAGAATGGCTACACGCCCCTCCACATTGCGGCCAAGAAGAACCAGGTGTCCATCGCGTCGTCCCTGCTGCAGTACGGGGCGGAGACTAATGTGGTCACCAAGCAGGGCGTCACGCCCCTCCACCTGGCCTCGCAGGAGGGCCACGCTGAGATGGCTGTACTGCTGCTGGAGAAGGGAGTCCACGTTAACACACCTACCAAGGTGAGACACATACACACACACACACACACACACACACACACACACACACACACACACACACACACTCTGAATCTTTGACTCTCGCTCACTCTCTTCTTTGTGTCTGTCAGAGTGGACTGACTCCCCTCCACCTCAGCGCCCAAGAGGACCGGGTCAACGTAGCAGAAATACTGGCCAAACATGACGCCAATCTGGACCAGCAGACAAAGGTACACTCACACACACACACACACACACACACACACACACACACACACACTCACAAACGGATGCATACACACACACAAACACGCACACAAGCACACACACAAACACGCACACAAGCACATACACACAAACTCTTATGGAATACTTTTGAAACAGAAATGTGACCTGTTTTTTTTCCTCTTCAGCTTGGCTATACCCCGCTCATAGTGGCCTGTCACTACGGCAACGTCAAAATGGTGAACTTCCTTCTTCAGCAGGGCGCCAGCGTCAACGCCAAGACCAAGGTACGAGTCAATCACCTGACCTCAGCCTCATCACATGGCACTAGAACACCTGACCTCAGCCTCGATCATGTGACACTAGAACACCTGACCTCAGCCTCGATCATGTGACACTAGAACACCTGACCTCAGCCTCGATCACGTCACACTGGAAAAGAATGGTAGTCTCCAGAATTGGCGTCAATTCTTTTTCAGTTCAGTCAAATCAGGAAGTGAACTGAAATTCCAATTCTAAATTGTCCTCATTGATGAGCATAGAGGAACATTGGAATCAGAATGTTTTGTTTACTTCCTGGAATGACTGAATTGAAATGGAATTGACCTCAACTGGGAGCCAGCAACAGATAGGATTTTGAATGTATTTGAGTTACAACTGATGTGTGTGTGTCCCTCCTCTTACAGAATGGTAATCGATAACGTGTTTGTGTGTGTGTGTGTGTGTGTATGTGTATGTATGTGTGTGTGTGTGTGTGTGTGTGTGTGTGTGTGTGTGTGTGTGTGTGTGTAATATCTGTGGATAATTTCTGTTTGTGTCCTTCCTCCGACAGAACGGTTACACCCCTCTCCACCAGGCGGCGCAACAGGGCAACACACACATCATCAACATACTACTGCAGCATGGGGCCAAGCCCAACGTTACCACTGTGGTGAGACACACACACACACACACACACACACAGATACATACATAGACACATACATACACATATACATATACATACATGGATACACACACACACACAGAGACACAGAATCACACAGATGTAACACATCCATTCAAACACGCCAACAGTTTACTTTATTCACGAAACACTATTGCTCTCCATCTCTCTCAATTACTCTCTCCATCTCTCTCTCCATCTGTCCATCTCTCTCTCTCTCTCTCTCTCTCTCTCTCTATCTGTCTCTTTCTCTCTCTCTCTCAGAATGGGAACACTGCCCTCTCCATTGCTCGTCGTCTTGGTTACATCTCTGTGGTGGACACACTGAAGGTTGTCACTGAAGAGGTCGTCACCACGACAACGGTACGTGACCCCTCCCTCCCAGATCACACCAGTTTCAACACAAGCGGTTTTAATCCACTTTCACTCCAAGTAGAAGTTGTCAGTAGAGAACAGATCTAGGATCAGCTCACGTTCCCCAACTCCTGTAGAGTTATTGCCCTAGAGTAGCCACCTGCTATCTTTCCCATTCTACTATTTATAACTCTACTATTTATAACTCTACTGTATGTCAAATCCTGGGAGAAAACAAACCTGTACACAACTTCCACCAGCCCAACGCAGAAAAAACTACAATGTCATATTCTGAAACTGAAGTTAATATCCCCTGGTTTTCATTCATTGGCTGATTCCAGTTTGGTGTTTTGTTTTTTCCATGGCTGGCTGACTGACACCACCTGGTTGTGATGTCAGACGGTGACGGAGAAACACAAGATGAACGTTCCAGAAACCATGACCGAGATACTGGACGTGTCTGACGAGGAGGGTGAGTGTCCATTATAACAATACGTTTTCAACTGTACTACAGTCTGGGTAATGAAGTTTATACGTAAGTTCTGTCCTCTTCCATTGCGGCCATTGGAGCGATGAGAGCAGTGCACTGACAGTGTTTCAGTTATTCGCGGGCACCTGCTTTAAAGTATGACTCTCATGAGTGGTCAGGTGCTTCAAGTGGTGTTTTCTGGGTAATGTAGTTCTGGTGCTTAAAGCTGTGTGTTCCTTAGCTCTGAGGCTAATGGAAGACGAGCCGTTCACTGACCTATCTGTGGAGCTGGAAGGTACTGGAAGGAGACTAGAGAGGCCATGTCTGTCTGTCTGTCTGTCTGTCTCTCTGTCTGTCTGTCCCTCTGTCTGTCTGTCCCTCTGTCTGTCCCTCTGTCTGTCCTTCTGTGTGTCTGTCTGTCTGTCTGTCTGTCTGTCTGTATCGCTGTCCGTCTGTCTGCCTGTCTGTCTGTCTCTCTGTCTGTCTGTCTCTCTGTCTGTCCGTCTGTCTGCCTGCCTGCCTGTCTGTCTGTCTGTCTGTCCTGAGTGGAGTATGCATATTTCTAACAACCTCTGGATCTGCCTAATGTACTAGATTCTTGCTGTTGGTTTGAATAACAAAAGCGATTAGAGTAGCCCCATATTGACAGTAGAATGTCTTATGTTATGCTCTTATCTTAATGACTGAGTTCCTTAACCCCCCAAAATGGCTTCCTGGCCAAGCACTGCTGGTTGTCTATGGTGCGGTAGTCGTGTGCTCTGTGCTGCCACCAGGTGGTCAGAGAGTGCAACAGCATCTCTACCACTGAGTGGTCTTCTGCTGGTGATCATGTGACATGTTGTGTATTGCAGAGGAGAAGAAAATTAACTGCTTGAGGGTGATGGTGATGGTGATGGTGATGATGACAAGGATTGACCTCAAAAGTAGACTTATTTTATCTCTGTCTTTCTCTGTCTCTCTCCCTCTCTCTTCATCTCCCCCTCTCTCTCTACTCTCTCCTTCCCCTCCCTCTCTTTCTGTCTCTCTTCGTCTCTCTCTCTCTCTCTCTCTCCCCCCCCCCCCTCCCCTCCCTCCCCCTTTCTCAGGTGAGGACACGATGACAGGTGATGGAGGGGAGTACCTGAGGGCTGAGGATCTGAGAGAGCTGGGGGACGACTCTCTGCCTGGGCAGTACCTGGACGGCTTTAACTACATGAGCCACAACCTGGACAGGTCAGCCACACACACACACACACACACACACACACACACACACACACACACACATGCATACCACAGCACAGCCTATCCTGCCCACGTATTGATCATTGTCACTTGACACACGTACACACACATGCGCGCGTACACACACACACACACACACACACACACACACACACACACATATGGGCACACATCCATGTATGCATGTATGCACTTGACACATGCACACACGCATACACACACACACACACACACATACACACACACACACACACACACACACACACACAAACACACACTGAGCTGTGCTCTGTCCCCCTGTAGTAGGTCTCATCAGACCCCTATCCACCAGGGGTACCAGCAGAGAGAGGGGGTCCTGATCGAGGACATGATCATCAGCCACCAGGTGAGCCCACCTGTACTCATCTATACACACACACACATACAAACACACATACAAACACACACACACACACACACACACACACACACACCACACACCTGCAGACATCTACAGTACACATTTACCTGAACACACCTCAACCATACCTGTATAGGTAGATCATGTAGGTAATTGAGGTAAGATTAAATGCATTTAGTCTTTGTTTTGTGAGAATGAATCCATGTTGTTGTTTTGTTGATTGTAATGTGTGTCTGGTGGTGTGCAGGTGCCGTCTCTCTCCAGAGAAAACGACAAAGACTCGTTCCGTCTGAGCTGGGGGGCGGAGCACCTCGATAACGTGGTGTTGTCCTCGAGCCTGCTACACTCTGGGTTAGTACCACAGACACACACACACACACACACACACACACAGACACACACACACGCATACAGTACACGCACATGCACGTACAGACGGGCACACACAGACACGCAGGTAACACGCACACACACACACACACACGTGAGAAGACCATGATTGCCAGATGATATAGTTGAATGATGACTATGCTCCTGATTGTGTTTGTTGATGAATGTACAGTAGGCACGCTCACTGTATGGTATGACACAGTGGTATGGGGAGGATGTTTCACCCCTCAGATCAACTTTATTTTCCCCTTGTGCCTCTTTTTTCACTCCTTCACTTTTCTGTTTATGTTTTCTCCCTGTCTCTCTCTCTTGTGTGTGTGTCTCTCTATCTCTGGTCTCTGGTCCGTCTGTCTCTGGTCTCTCTCTCTCTCTCTCTCTCTCTCTCTCTCTCTGGTCCCCCTCGCTCTCTCTCTCTCTCCTCCCTCTCTCCTTCTCTCCGTCTCTGGGCTGTGTGTGTGATGTTGTGTGTTGTTGTGTTCTGCTTCTAGCCGATCCTCCCCGATCCTAGACCATGACAACAGCAGGTGATTCTCTTCATCTTGGCTTCTCTCTCTCGCTCTCGGTCTCACTCTCTCTTTCTCGGTCTCTCTCTCTCTCTCTCTCTCTCTCGCTCATCTTCCCCCTCTATGTTTGCACAACTTCATGCATGATTTTGCGTCCTTCCAGGTTTCCGTCCTTCCGTCCTTCATTTGTCATCTAAATTATGAATACCCCCATAACGTAAAATAACAATATCTATACAACTCTAACTGACTTGCATGCATGTACTGTATGAAGGCTTGATGTAACACACTGTGAATACCCCATTCCCATTAAGTACTGTTCAGACATTTCTATTGGACGACTACACCAGTGTTTGATGTGCCCCCCCTACCTCCCACCCCAACCAACACCTGTCTCTCAACTCGTAACATACATGGAATGGGATTGGAGTGGAATGTCATCCATGGAAGGAGAATGGAATGGAATGCCGTGCCTCGCAGTGTCGTCTAATCAACACCTTACATGTCATCAGAGAGTGATGTCACAAAAAAACATCACTTCCTGTTTCAATTGCCTTGTCTGCATGATGACCCCCAAGTCCACAGAACGTATCTCTGTGGTCAAACTGTTTTAACATGTCTGAAAGAAAAACAATCCCTCTTTTACTAGCCCTTTTTAACCCTGTTTTACCTCCATTTTGAACACTTGAACTCATACACTGAATATTGATTTTGATTTGTTTTACGTTCAGCTTCCTCGTGAGTTTCATGGTGGACGCCAGGGGTGGCGCCATGCGCGGTTGCCGTCACAACGGCCTGCGCATCATTGTGCCGCCCAGGAAGTGTTCAGCGCCCACGCGGGTGACGTGTCGGCTGGTGAAGAGGCACCGCCTTGCGTCCATGCCCCCCATGGTGGAGGGGGAGGGCCTGGCCGGACGCATCATAGAGGTGGGACCCACCGGAGCCCAGTTCCTAGGGTAAGTGAGTGTGAGTGTGAGTGTGTGTGCTGTATGTATGAGTGTGTGTGTGTGTGTGTGTGTGTGTGTGCTGTGTGTTGTATGTATGAGTATGACTGTGTGTGTGTGTGTGAGTGTGTGTGTGCTGTATGTATGAGTGTGTGTGTGAGTGTGTGTGTGCTGTATGTATGAGTGTGTGTGTGTGCTGTGTGTTGTATGTATGAGTATGACTGTGTGTGTGTGTGTGTGTGCTGTCTGTATGAGTATGACTGTATGTGTGTGAGTATGACTGTGTGTGTTCACGCTCTCTTCCCCTCCCTCCCTGTGCTGCGTACGGATCAGTAAGCTCCACCTCCCCACGGCTCCGCCCCCTCTGAACGAGGGTGAGAGTCTTGTCAGCAGGATCCTGCAGCTCGGTCCACCAGGGACCAAGTTCCTCGGGTAGGACCACGGACACAGGGACACGCCACCCCCTGCAACCTCCCTGGTCCCATGTCCCTGCAACCAACCCAATCCATGCCTGTCCGACACCGTTTACAACAGCGCTTTCTGTTGTTTTGTTTTATCCGCATTCTTGTCTGAAGCAATCCCAGTGCGGTATTCTAATTTGTCCGTTTCCTCATTCCTCGTACACATTGTTGGGATGTTATCATTTTGTTCGCCCCTCTCACCTCATCTTTTGATTATTATGTGTGGTATGAAATTGGTGTATCTTCCCAGTGTTTCTGTGATTTGTATCGATATATTCTATTCCGAGCATGACACACCCATGGTTATCGCTTGTCATTGTTCCCCCCCGGAGAACATTCTGTTGAATATGTTATCTCCCCCTTACACTCTTAGAAAAAAGGGTTCCAGAAGGTTCTTCAGCTGTCCCTGCAGGAAAACCCTTTGAAGAACCCTTTGAAGAACCCAATTAGAAAGGGTGGAAAGGGTTCTACATGGAACCCAAAAGAGAAATAGGTTTCTCACAGGGATAGCCGAAGAACCCTTTTTTGTTCTTTTTGGTTCTCTTTTTGGTTCTCCTTTTTTTTTCTATAATAGTGTACCATTATCTGAATGTCAATCACAAGATCTTGTCAAGCCTCCCATTCATTGTCGCATAACAGGTTTTAGTCCCCATGACCATGGAGATGATGTGTCCCATCAGTGCTAACCTTTGCCCTCTGCCCCCTGCCCCCCATGCAGGCCTGTGATTGTGGAGATCCCCCACTTCGCGGCCCTGCGGGGGACGGAGCGGGAGCTGGTCATCCTGAGGAGCGAGACGGGGGAGAGCTGGAGGGAGCACCACTGTGAGCACACTGAGGAGGAGCTCAACCAGATTCTCAATGGCATGGACGAGGGTGAGTGATGTCATCAACATGCGACAGGAACCTGACAAAAAAAACAAAAACGAAACTTTTCTGATCTTGAGAATAGACTTCAGTCGTCCCAATTCTCCACCCTTTTCATGAACACTAATTCTCCACCCTTTACCCTTTTAAGTGAACGCTTGTTCACTTGTCATTTAAATGCACAGGGTTGGTGTGACCATAAGCTTTTAAATCCATGTGGGTTAGTGGACGTCCACACTTTAGGCAAAAGGGTTGAAACGCGGAGCAGAAACTAAAAGCTGTTTAATTTCTACAATATATAATTGTCTTACTGAATTCAGGATAAACCCCATGTTCATTCTGCTCATTTAGATCTATGATCTGACCTGTCCATCCGTCCGTCCTCTGATCCATCTGTCCATCCTCTGACCTATCCGTCCATTCTCTGTCCTCTGAACTGTCCATTCTCACCTTTGACCCGTCTGTCTGTCTGTCTGTCTGTCTGTCTGTCTGTCTGTCTGTCCTTTGACCCATCTGTTCATCTCTCCGTCCGTTCTCTGACCTCTGACCTGTCCGTCTGTCCTTTGACCTGTCCGTCTGTCCTCTGACCCACCGTTTGTGAATCTTCTGAAATAGTGTTTTCCTTGGCTGCTGTCTTGGACCAGGTCTCTCTTGAAAAAGAGATTTTATCTCAATGAGACCAACCTGTATAAATACAGTGAAGGTTAAATAAAAAAATCTGTCCATCTGTCCTCTGACCTCTGACCCGTCCATCCATCCTCTGACCCATGTCTCTAAACCATTTCTCTGACCCATCCGTCCTCCAGAGCTAGACTCCCCTGAGGAGCTGGAGAAGAAGCGCATCTGCCGCCTCATCACCAGGGACTTCCCACAGTACTTTGCGGTGGTGTCTCGGATCAAGCAGGACAGCCACCTCATTGGTCCAGAGGGCGGGGTGCTGAGCAGCACCTTGGTGCCCCAAGTACAGGCTTTGTTCCCTGAGGGGGCGCTCACCAAGAAGATCCGCGTCGGACTACAGGTACACGTGACTGTAATGTAGGCCTATGTGCTCCCAGTAGACATGATGGAGATACAAGTGTGTTTTACCATCAGTAATATGCAGTTGATAATGAGGTGGAGATTCATATTTTTTTTTAAGAAAAGGAGTTGTTAGTAGTTTTATGAGTATGTCCTTGTCCGTGTATTGAGTCTGTGTCTTTCCGTCACTTCCTCTCAGGCCCAGCCAATCGGTGTAGACCTGGTGAGGAGGATCCTGGGTAACAAGGCCACGTTCAGCCCCATTGTCACCTTGGAGCCCAGGAGAAGGAAGTTCCACAAGCCAATCACCATGACTATACCTGTCCCCATGAGCTCAACCAATGACGGGACAACCAACGTCTTCGGAGGGGACACGCCCACCTTGCGCTTGTTGTGCAGCATCACGGGTGAGCAGGAAGAGAATCTGCACCGGTCATTCATGCACAACGATGATACCTTGTTCATACACATTCAATTCCACTTCATACACGTTCAATTCCACTCCATGAATTACAATGATCCCATCCTCAGATTTCTACCTTACCCAGCCTCCCCTGATCTAGTCTTTTCTGAACACCTGACTTTGACGGACAGATTTACTAGCATCTGTTGTTGTAGGTGGGACCACGCCCGCCCAATGGGAGGACATCACCGGATCCACACCCCTCACCTTCGTCAACCAATGTGTGTCCTTCACCACGAATGTGTCAGCAAGGTAATGTGTCAAATGAAAGTGATATATTAGAAGACTCGTGTGTATTCTTCACTGATAGATTTATTGATTGATCAATTTGTTTTGATCCTCAGTTGGCCCCTGCGGGTTCTGATGTATAGACATATTGATTGATTAATTCTTGATTTTTTATCCTCCTTGTTGATACTTGCTGATAGACAAACTGATTGATTGATTGATTGATGATTAGCCTCTTTGTCACCCCCTGTAGGAACTTGCTGACTGACTGACTGATTGATTGATTGATTGATTGACTGATTTGCCTTTCTGTATCACCCCCTGTAGGTTTTGGCTGATAGACTGCAGGCAGATCCAGGAGTCTGTGAGTTTCTCCACCCAGGTGTACAGGGAGATCATCTGCGTTCCTTACATGGCCAAGTTTGTCATCTTCGCCAAGACGCTGGACCCCATTGAGGCGCGCCTGCGCTGCTTCTGCATGACGGACGACAAGATGGACAAGACCCTGGAGCAGCAGGAGAACTTCACAGAGGTGGCCCGCAGCCGAGATGTCGAGGTGAGGAGGGGAGGAGGGGACAGGGGGAGGAGAGGAGAGGAGAGGGGAGAGGAGTGAAGGGGGTGAGGGGGGAGAGAGCTTTGGAGAGGATTGGGGGGAGAGGTGAGGAGGGGAGGGGAGGGGGGGGGGGGGTTTCTACTAGTTAGTGCAGGAGAGGTGAGAAGACATAATTTCAATCAGTCCAACAGATATCCCATGGTTTCTGTGATATCCCAAGAGACGAGCCATGAAATGTTTGCAGTTTTGCAACATGTTTCATGTTCAAAACCTTTCTGCAACAGTTGTTGGAATCTGAACCCTGCTCTGGTGTGCCCCCCACACAGGTGCTGGAGGGGAAGCCCATCTTCGCAGACTGCTTCGGGAACCTGGTGCCTCTCACCAAGAGTGGACAGCACCATGTATTCAGCTTCTTCGCCTTCAAGGAGAACCGTCTTGCCCTCTTCATCAAGGTAACACTTCTAGGCAGAAAGAAAGGGAAGTACTCAACCTTTTAGTCTTGTTCTCATGAGGGAAGTACTCAACTTTTTAGTCTTGTTCTCATGAGGGAAGTACTCAACTTTTTAGGCTTGTTCTCTTCTGTTTTTCCATTTTAAGTTCGCGACCCATTTTGTTGATAAATTCCTGCAATTTTGCACACTTGTTCCTCTATTAATATGTTTTATTCACCAGCTTTGGAAAGGTGCTATATAAATAATAATATATAATAATATTATATATAACATTATGTTACATGAATATGTTGTGCTTATTATCATTATTATTATTATTATTATTATTATTATTGTTATTATTATTATTATTATTACTGCTACTACTACTACTACTACTAATAATAATAATAATAATAAGCACAACACATTCGTTTTTGTTGTAATTCATAGAGTAACCCTAACCCAATTTTACATTAACAAACATTGACAATGATTTATATTCTTTAGTATTGTTCTTATTGTGATGCACTTTGCGACATTTGTCAATGTAAAACGTGCTATACAAATGCATTTAATTGATTGCTTGATTGATTGTCAGATCCGGGACAGTGCCCAGGAGCCCTGCGGTCGACTGTCCTTCACCAAGGAGCCCCGCACCTACCGCAGTCTTACCCACAATGCCATCTGCAACCTGAACATCACGCTGCCCGCATACTCAAAGGTAAGTCAGGCACACCTCGACATTATACAAACCTATAGAAAACCACTGTAAGTCAGGAAATAATGCTATAACGCAATTGACTTGACTGAATGCCATTTCTCTCTCTAAAATGTCTACAACTGTCTTTTTTCTCTCTTCTCTCTCTTCTTTTCCTCCTTAGGAGTCAGATTCAGACCAAGATGCAGATGATGAGGTAATCACATTCTTTCATATTTTTTTTTTTTTTTTCAATCTGTGTGCTGCAATAACGTTTGCTTGTTAAAAATAAAAACGGTAATATACAGTTTATGTGATGGTAGGCATACCATGTCTGACATATCAATGATGGAAATGTCTTTAAAGTTTAATGTTGTTTTTAAATCTACTTGCTTACAGAGCGACAAGAGTGACAAGAAATGTAAGCTAACCATGTTTTTTTTTAATATAATAATCATGTTTGTTGGTTGTGAATTGTATCATAACGGTGGCAAATACTGCCTTTGCACGAAAGTTGATACGGCATCGGTATTCAAAGAGAACTTAGTTAATAACGTATAAATATTATGAATCATGACATTGCACTCTGGGTAGTGTAGTTTTTAATGCAAGCTAATGAACTGCATTGCTTAGTATACAGTAGTCATAGTCTTGATTAACCCTGCTGTGTAATATATTACTAACATCTTGTACACTTACCTCTTGGTCCCTGGTCGCTATGCTATGGCTGATTCGCATCACATCCTCTCCTCCAAAACCCATTCCGTTTCTCCCTCTTTCAACCAGTCTGGTTTTACTCCCACATTTTGGTTTTACCGCCAATGACCTTTGACCTTTCTGTTGGTTATACAAAACGTCAAAGCCACAACAGCGGTCAAATGGAATACTTGAGGGGGGGGGGTTTCATATTTGGATGAAAAATAAAAAACTAATATTTAAATGCACTGTGCTTTGAGAGTAATTCCAGATTTGTGTTTGACTGGAATGAATTCACAGAGACCTTTGACCTTTGAGTTTTTCTCACACTCCCTTAAACCATCCTCACAGTTGCATGCCGACACTCTTCCTTTGCTCTGCATGGAAATAACTTGACTCACACAAACGCTGTTTGATATTGTTTCTTTGTCAGTCTGTCTGTTTGTGTGTTTTTGTGTGTACTGTATCTGTCTGTCTCAATCAATCTTTGATTGATTTAAATTCCCTGAATTCATTTCACTCACTCAGTATGATTTCATTCACAGTTATGTTAATTACGACACATTCTTCCTTTACGTTATCAGTACATTAGCATGTTTGACGTTTTGGTTAACACTTCACGTTCAGTTGCTTAGTAACAATGTAGTAACTTTAGTAACCACAGTGTATAACAATGTTGTCTCTTTGTAATTGTATTGTAATTGAGTTTTTTTTACACAAGTGAAATAGGAGAGTTCCTGCAACACCAATACCTCCATCAGGGGAGGCTGGCGAAGGTAGAAATCGGAGGATGGGCTTGTTGTAATGCATGGAATGGAATAGAGAATGCTATCAAACACACGTTTTTGGTACCATTTCTCATTCCATTCCATGCATTACAATAAACTCATCCTCCAATTTCTACCTCCACCAGCCTCCATTGTCCTCCATGTCTATGCAATTACAAAGCAATTAGTTAATTACTGTAACTACATGTTATTACAATGTTACTACGCAGGTACAATGTTACTACACACAAGAACAACTTAGTTTAAAGTTTTACCGAAATTATTATCACTGAAAATCCTTTCCTGTTTATGACTGATTATCTCTGAAACTACCTCTTCTGATATAAGCTATTTTCTGTAGGCTTAAGACACCCATAGTAATCAGAGGCAAATTAAGATAGATACATCTACCTATCTGCAACAGAAGCTGTGACATCCCTAATTTATCTATTTACATTTTTTATTCCCGATTTGAATATTATTATTTATTTTACACTTTCTGACAGTTAGCTATTATGGGCTTTTATAGCGTTGAAAATATTTTCTCCTTTTTTTCAATATTCTTTTGTCAGTAGACGTGAGCCCTTCATGTCGACAACAATCTTGAGATGCCTCGTTGTCTGAATCCAGTCTATTGTGTTTTCCCTCCCTGTTCATCTGTACAATACTCCGGTCTCTCTGTTTCCTCAGCTGTTTTTGTAGACTTCTATCCTGTGTCATATGTATGAATGTGTAGTCAAACATATTAAATGTATACACAACAGGGGAGGCGGGTGGAGGTCGAAATTTGAGTAGGGGCTCATTGTAATGCACTGAATGGAATGAGGAATGTTATCAAACACAAGTTTTTGATACCATTCCTCATTCCATTCCATGCATTACAATGAGCCGTCCTCCGATTTCTACCTCCACCAGCCTCATCTGATACACAAGTTATTTCCTGCCCATATCTTTCCCACTTTCCTTACTCTTCTGTTCGCTTCGCTTCTGCTGTTGCTGCCCCCCTCCCTTCCTATGTCCTCTGGATCTCTGAGTCAGATATTCTTCTTCTCACGACTCCTCTTTTCTGTCAACCTGCTTTCCTACTCTGTGAACCGAAGATATATTGTGATATTTCTGCCCTGACCAAAGTTTTTCCGATGTCTCTCTTCCCCACTTCATTTCCCCCTGTGTTCTTTACCCTCTTTGGTTGTCTTGTTTTTGAAAACGGAAGACGACGAAACAGAGTCGACAGAGACGTTCACCCTGCAAACAAACCAGGTTCTTGACCCGGCTACCCTGGCAAGCCCGGACCTCCTTTCAGAGGTCACAGACATGAAGCAGGATCTCATCAAAATGTCTGTCATCTTGACAACAGAGCCAACAGAACTCTCAGCCTCTCATGATGGAGGTGGAAGGGGCAGAAGGATGGAGGAGGAGGCCGGAGAACCATATGAAATAATGAGACGTGTAAAGGAGGACCTGGAGAAGGTTGGAGATATCCTACAGGGAGAAATGGTCACGGATAACAGAGAGGAAATACTATCTAAAATGAACGAGGGTGGGGAGTGGGTTCTTCTCTCTGAGACTGAAGTGGTTGAAGCCAAAGTGAGGATGCCCTCTTCTGTCCAAGAACCGCAATTAAATGAGGTCAGGATCTCTCAGAAGACCTCTTCCGCATCGACCATAGAAGTAAGAGACATGTCAGGTATGGTGTCCCACCTCAGCAGTGACATGGACCACAATCTAGAGGACAGGCCTGTGGTGCCCACCGGCCCACAAGAGGAGAGCATCATCCAGGAGAGATTCGAACAGGTCGTTCTCACACGGGATGGCAAACGCCGTCCTCCAGATATCAAAAAGCCCATTCGAAAGAAACTGAGGGACAGGGAACGTTCCGGATGCAGCAGCTCCGAGGGGGAGCTTGAGAGGATGAGCTCGCAGGAGTCCCTGGATGGGGATGTGGTTCTTGGGGAGTCTGGGCACGGAGCGATCCCAGCCATGGACCCACCAGCATCCCCTCTGGTGGTGGAGACCCCTATTGGGTCCATAAAGGACAGGGTGAAAGCTTTGCAGAAGAAAGTTGAAGAGCAGGAGGAGGAGGAGGGTTGGAAGCGACAGCCTGCACAGGCAGCAATCCCCCAGACGAAGTCCTGCATCAGTGTCAAGGAATCGAGAGAGCCAGAAATGCCAGATCTCCCCAAAGTTCCGATATCTCCGAAATCTCCCCGGTCTCAGACGGAGAGGCTGGAGGAGACGATGTCTGTCCGTGAGCTGATGAAGGCATTCCAGACAGGGCAGGACCCTTCCAAGAACAAAACAGGGCTTTTTGAACACAAAGCCATGGCCACATCCGCAAGCTCAACACTGGTCTCTGAGGCAGTGATCTCTGATCAGACACACAGAGCTGAAACCAGTCCCACTGAGCAGCAATCACAATATCAAACTTCCACAATTCTCTGCTCACAGAGTGAGGTCATATCACTTGACCTCAACAGAGGGTCAGAGGAACCAGCCGTAAGCTTAGTCAGGGAGCACTCTCAAGTATCAGAGACAAGAACAGTTAGGGTTCAATTTGAAGAGTCATCTATCAGCTTGGATGGATCCCAACTGGAAGTAGCAGGCATCAGCTTGGATACGGAAGAGTCAGGGAACATTCCAGTGAAGGTACAGTTAGTGAAGCCAGAGTTAGAGACTGATCGTAGGCCCTCCGAAGATATGCAGATCAGCCCAGACCGGAGGCCCTCTGAGGACTTCACCGCAGACATCAAGGCCGAGCTGGAGGACAGTCCTGAATACCAGCTCTTCAGGCAGACATCGTCAGCAGGGGAGGAAAACAACCAACAACCGAACATGGCAGAGGAGGAATTTTCTGCAGAAGACCCAGACACCAACTCAACTGCCACGTTCAGTCCCTGTATGAATGATGGGGGATATTTCCTCACTAAGGGTGGGAATGAGGTGAAAGATATGGACGAAAGCCCTGAGACTCTGAAACACGAAGGGGTGGCGGAATCACCTAGCACAAGTTTGGGAAGCAGGACTCCTCACTCAAGCATGGGAGAGAGTGAGAAGCACGAGGGACTGGCAGACACCCCACAAATGACTCCAGAAGCCCTCACGTTCTCCCCGGAGGAGGCAGACATGTTCACAGTAAATAGGGAAACTGAAAAGGTAGATGAGGTAAAAGTAGGAGACATTGTGGACACTGGCGTCCGAGATGATAGAGGAAACTTCCTAGAAACTGACACTGAAGTCGTAGAGTTCAAAGAGATGACTCCCACTTCAGCTCAGGAACCATTGTTAGAAGAAGTCAGGATCGAGAGAAAGACCTCCTCCGGTCCCGCTACGGCAGTAAAGGACATGTCAGGCATGGAATCACTACTCAGTGGAGACTTGGACCGGTACCTAGAGGACCAGCCTGTGGTGCACAGTGGCCTGCCAGCAGAGGACATTGTCCAGGAGAGATTCGAACAAGTGATTCTTAAACGGGAGAGCAAACCAGAAACCCAAACCTTCTCAATCTCCTCAGGAGAAGAAAACATGTCAATAGTGAATATAGAGACAGAACAACTAGACAGGGTAGAAGTAGGAGACATAGGGGGTGGATGGGAGGATGATGCCATCGATGGTGAAGAAGGGTTCGGGCAAAGTCTTTCCACTGAAGTAGAGTCTGAAAGTCAGACTACTTTAGTGTCACAGTCCGGAGACTCAGAAAATATGACCTTAGACCTTCAGAGAGATGTAGAGGTCAAAGAGATGACTCCCACTTCAGTTCAGGAACCATTGTTAGAAGTAGGAGACATAGGGGGTGGATGGAAGAATGCTGCCATCCATGATGAAGAAGGGTTTGGGCAAAGTCGTTCAACTTTAAAGAAAGAAAAGGTAGATGAGGTAAAAGTAGGAGAAATTGTGGACACTGGCGTCCGAGATGATAGAGGAAACCTTCTAGAAACTGACACTGAAGTCGTAGAGTTCAAAGAGATGACTCCCACTTCAGCTCAGGAACCGTTGTTCGAAGAAGTCAGGATCGAGAGAAAGACCTCCTCCGGTCCCGCTACGGCAGTAAAGGACACGTCAGGCATGGAATCACTACTCAGTGGAGACTTGGATCGGTACCTAGAGGACCAGCCTGTGGTGCACAGTGGCCTGCCAGTAGAGGACATCGTCCAGGAGAGATTTGAACAAGTGATTCTTAAACGGGAGAGCAAACCAGAAACCCAAACCTTCTCAATCTCCTCAGGAGAAGAAAACATGTCAATAGAGAATATAGAGACAGAACAACTAGACAGGGTAGAAGTAGGAGACATAGGGGGTGGATGGGAGGATGATGCCATCGATGGTGAAGAAGGGTTCGGGCAAAGTCTTTCCACTGAAGTAGAGTCTGAAAGTCAGACTACTTTAGTGTCACAGTCCGGAGATTCAGAGGAGATTACCTTTGACCTTCAGAGAGATGTAGAGGTCACAGAGATGACTCCCACTTCAGTTCAGGAACCATTGTTAGAAGTAGGAGACATAGGGGGTGGATGGAAGGATGCTGCCATCCATGATGAAGAAGGGTTTGGGCAAAGTCGTTCAACTTTAAAGAAAGAAAAGGTAGATGAGGTAAAAGTAGGAGACATTGTGGACAATGGCGTCCGAGATGATAGAGGAAACCTTCTAGAAACCGACACTGAAGTCGTAGAGTTCAAAGAGATGACTCCCACTTCAGCTCAGGAACCGTTGTTAGAAGAAGTCAGGATCGAGAGAAAGACCTCCTCCGGTCCCACTACGGCAGTAAAGGACACGTCAGGCATGGAATCACTACTCAGTGGAGACTTGGACCGGTACCTAGAGGACCAGCCTGTGGTGCACAGTGGCCTGCCAGTAGAGGACATTGTCCAGGAGAGATTTGAACAGGTCATTCTTAAACGGGAGAGCAAACCAGAAACCCAAACCTTCTCAATCTCCTCAGGAGAAGAAAACATGTCAACAGTGAATATAGAGACAGAACAACTAGACAGGGTAGAAGTAGGAGACATAGGTGGATGGGAGGATGATGCTATCGATGGTGAAGAAGGGTTCGGGCAAAGTTCCATTGAATTCCATTCCATTGAAGTAGAGTCTGAAAGTCAGACTACTTTAGTGTCACAGTCCGGAGACTCAGAGGAGATTACCTTTGACCTTCAGAGGTCACCCGAGGCAGTGCTCCCTACACAGCCCTCTGAAGACAGCCAGATCTTCATCGGTTCAACGTCCTATGTAACAGAAATGGCGTCATCACCTCCCGAAACTGCAGAGCTCTCATACTCAAACCCAAATACGCAATACTCATCTGTAACTGATAGAGAAGATAGTCAGACGGCATCAAAGCTGTATGAAAGAGAGCCATCCGAGAGGCGACTGGCGCACAGACCTGACAGTATGAGCCTCCATCTCAGACCTGCAGACTCGGAGGCCCTCCGTACTTTTGCCATGGACGACTCTGAGAGACGACCCTCTCACACAGACTCACTGGAGGCCAGTCCAGACATGGAGGACAGGTCCTCTTGGAAGTCCCCTGACTCTTTAGAGCCGAGCCCAACAAGGGAGTCTCCCTGCCGTGACTCGCTGGAGAGCAGCCCTACAGTCCCGAAGCAGGACACAGGCTTGCATGTGACAGGGAAGACAGCTGTGTATGAGGATTACTCCTCACAGCTCAGGGCCTGTTTTGATGTGGAGCACAGAAAAAGCATGGAAGAGGATGATGATGATGATGATGACTCCAAACAGACATACCAAATGGAAAGTGAGGGACTCAAACACCCTCTCTCGCCAAAGACCGTAAGGGATGAGAAGGAGGGGAGCTTTGACCCAAAAGAGCCCGGCTCTGAGTGCCTTCCCATGCCCTTAAAACCAAGCTCACTCCCTGAGGATGTGGATGACCATGGGGACCTGGTCGAAGAGGACGATGACATGGCCCACAGACAGTTCACTCCAGAGGAGGAGATGTTCAAAATGGCTGCCAAGATCAAAACCTTTGAGGAGATGGACCAGGACGCCAAAATTAAGAGAGATGGCAAGCTCTCAGATGCCTGCATTTTATCAGAAGCTGGAGATTACGAAGAACCGCAATCAATGGCAGACAGTAGGACAATTAATAGCGAGTCAGAGCTACTTGAGCCCAAAATGGATTCATATTCGGTTCAGTCTATTCAACCCATCTCTGAAATGCAACTCTTATCTAAGGATGAGTTAGTGGGAGGGGATAGTTCAGTCCACAGTGCATCTGAATTACCTCACACAATCCCAGGTCCATCAGACAGCAGTCAGACCCCGGAGCACTTTAGCCACCAGTCACTTAGCAATGAACAATATGCCAAAGAAAATATCAGTGAATGTATCAACAATCATCACACTGAGGGGAGAGATGCAATTTCAGATATGCAAATACACATGGGGGAGGTAGAGGGTGAGGCACAGTGGAATGTCAGCGAGTCAAATGAAAGTCAGTCAGTTATTCATATCAGGGAAGTAGAGGAAGTTACGGTAACTGATGGAGAAGTGGAAAACTTAACAAAAACGTCAGTGGATAGTGAAGTGAAGATTACAATGGGGAAGGAAACGGTAAACGAAGGCCCACTGTTCTCCCCATCCACTGACAGCCATAGTGACAGCGGTGTGATAGAATGTAGAGATCAAGAGAGTCACGCACAGCCAGAGGAACAATGTTCTCCCATAGAGCCTCAACCTCCTCTTCTTGACATGGAAGAAGCCGAGGAGGCCTTCAAACCAGAGGAAGGGTGTGTTGTTGAACATAGTGCAGCAACGGATGCAGATAGTCCTGCAGCCATGTTAGAAATGCGACCTGAAGATGAGACTGTTCATGGAGAGCTGGTGCCTTGGAGCGCCATGCCTGATGATGATGATGGTGGTGATGATGATGATGATGCAGCCTTTGATGCCAGGGTTGAAGCGGAGGAGCAGAGGATTCTGAGTCTCACTGCAGACTGCAAGACTCCTGACACCACACCTGGCCGTACACCGACCGAAGAGGGCACCCCGAACCCATTTCAATTCCAGGAAGGGAAATTCTTTGAAATGACCAGAGGGGGCGCTATTGACATGACGATGAGGAGCTATGAGGAAGAGGGGGAGGGATATGCATTTTTCCACATAGGTGAACATCCAATCGATGAAGTTGTGTCAGAAGAAGCTGGAGAAGACAATGCAGATTATTTTAAAACAGAGCAGAGCATTGCTGATGCTGATCTGCCCCGTCAAGAGACAGGCCAAACCAAAGATCCATCTGATTCGCCAATCCTGACCACACCGTTGCCTGAGTTTGAACGAGGTGAGATACCCGTGGCAAAGCCCAGGAGCTTTATCATAACTGAGCCTTCACCCTCGGCTGACAAGGCTGAGAGGGGGCAACCCCTTCCCCTACGTGAAGCTGAGATGGGAAGTTCAACCGAGGTGGAGATAGGTTCTCCAGAACTTCCAGCAACTCCCCTCAAGAGTGAGATGAGAATCCCCCAAGAGCTTGAGTTAGGATATCTAGATTCAACTATTGCTGAACTTCAAACAGCCACATCCACAGTCACCCGCTCTGTGTACTCTGAGCGGGGCCTTGAATCCTCAGACTCATCCCCTGAGCATGATGAAGAGGAAGAGGAAGAGGAGGAGGAGGAGGAGGAGCAATGCTCGGTCATTGAGGTGCCCACTTCTTCTCAGGACACAACAGCACACCTTAGTGTGTCGGCATGGTCTGACATCTCAGCAGACCATCAGGAATCATCCCCAACCTTCCCAGTAATCCAATACACTACCGCCAACAAGGAAAGTGGTTTCAAATCGAAGATACCCATAAAAGCTGGTGATTTACTGGTGAGGTCAGTGCCAGGCCTGGACCAGAAATCAACGCAAGATGAATCGCTCGACCAGGAGCGGAGGACTAGATCAGTGGCAGATGTTGGTTCTGCAAAGCAAAGTATGTCTGCTAAAGACAGCCGTAGCCTTTCTGAAAGCGCCCATCCCTCTGTCAAATCCAAACCTCTTCCCTCCAGACTCCCAGTCATGGGCAAACAGAACAGCTCCTCTTCCTCTTCATCCCAAGCTGACAGAGAACAGCTCACTCACATACAAGACCCTTCCCTCAGATCCTCAGCGGACAATGAGGATACCAGCAGAGCCGATCACAAGAGTCCAGATTCACTCGTCTTCAAATACGACGGCCCAGCCTGTCACGCCTCTGACCCTGAAAGCAAGCCATTGCCAAGGGAGCGGCTAACTTCTGTAACGGAGGACGTCTTTGAGTCGCGGCCAATCTGGGACAACACAGTGGAGACTCAGATGCAGAGAATCGCCGGTGACCGAATGCCAGAGCCGCAGCAAGGTGTCTCCCCCGTCCACATGGGTCTGTGTCTTCCTTTTCCCTCTTACTCTTGGCAGCAAGACTTGTCTTTCTTCAAGACATGTCGTTAGTCACTTTTCTGTTCTGTTTTGTGATGTGTTTTGTGTTGTGATGTCTTGTGTCCTGTGCTGTTTTGCATCATGTTGTGGTGTGGTGTTTTGTCCTACGTTGTATTGTTTATTTTCCATATACATGTCTATATGTACATGAAATCTCAAGATTGACTGGCTTAGTTGTGTAAGCAAATAGCTCTTGAATGCCCATTGTGATCTGAAGACCCCTGATATGAAATACATACATTACTAATACAGCTTTACTAAAGTCACTACACTCAGTTGTCTTAATTACCATATTTTTCCCATCGCTTCAGCACTGAATAACCAAAACAATACGTTCATTGTGACCAAATAGAAAAGCTAATCTCATAACAGTATGGATCGCAAAAATCACCTCAGCTTCATGATCCATCTCAACATCACCAAGCCACCATTTAATTTACAGCCAATAACATAGAGGCCACAGTTACATTGACTGGTAACACTTTACATGAAGGTGCCCTTTGTAATGGGTTTATAAATGATTTATAACTAGTTTATAAATGATTGATGAATCCGTTATACCCCATAACAAACAGTTAACTCATTAGTTACATTGTTCGGTAGCTGCTTGGACCTTGCCAAACAGTGAGCTTACACTTTGGCAATCGAACAATTAAAACAAATAAGTTATAACTGTTTCTTAATGGTTTATAAAGTTGTTATAAACTCATTAACTATTGAACACCAAAGTATAAAATTCACAAATGTAAAAAAAAAGGTGTTACATTGATCTGTTCAAAGATGTTTTAATGGTGTCCTGTGAACTATGATGACGTGTGTAACATTGGGCTGTGGCGGTGTTTATAGTGGATTGGCAGGACGATGCAGACAGGAAAGAGGAGACGTTGGCAATCATTGCAGATCTGCTTGGGTTCAGTTGGACAGGTACGTTCTTAAGGGAAATGCTAAGTGGGATGCTTGGGAAGTGCTAAGTGGGAGTATATAATATATATGTATATGTAATATATATGTATATAAAACAAACCCTGTATATTAATTGATTATTACATTCACTGATTATTTCAGTGTCTCTGACACACTGCTCTGTCTTTTTGGGCTTATAAAACAAACATTTTTTTATATTATTAGTATTATATAGTATTCGCAGTCAGTACATTAACCCCCGTCTCCCCTGTGATCAGAGCTTGCACGGGAGCTGGAGTTTAACGAGGACGAGATCCAGCTGGTCAGGGCGGAGAACCCCAACTCCCTCCAGGAGCAGAGCCATGCCCTGCTGCAGCGCTGGGCAGAGCGGGAGGCGAAGCATGCCACAGGTAATATGTATTTATATGCATTAGCATACCACAGGTAAGTCCCTTCTAGTCTGAGTTATATTGTAAATAGCAGTGATACTCAATCCTGGTCCTGGAGAGCCAGGAAGGATCCAGGTTTTGGGCCCAGCCTCGTGCAGTCACACCTTGATTAGCTGAATCAGGTGTATAATTTCTGAGCTCGGACAAAAGTCTGTTAGTACTGCAGCTCTTCAGGACCAGGGTTGAGGGTCACTGGTATATAGAGATGTATGTATTTATCAGGAGAGGCTGATGGAGGTAGACGTCGCAGGACGGGCTCATTGTAATGTATGGAATGGAATGAGGAATGGTATCAAAGACAGAGTCCATCCTCTGAGGTCTACCTCCACCAGTCTCCCCTGGTATGTATGGCTCTGCTTCTAGAATCCCCCCTCATATGTCTCCACTGCATTTTGGTTTTGTCACCATCTTGTATAGGTATGCAAACATATGCAATACCTTGTGTTTTTGACTGTTTTGATAATACTGTCGTATGGAAAATTCAGCAAGGACACCTTCTCTGCTCTGTGGCCAACACATGCCTTTAACTCGTTTAGTGCTGAGGGTGAATAAAGTCGCCCAAACTGTCAACATTCTAGAGTGCCAAGGGTGACTTTATTCACCAAAAATATATACAACCTATTTGATTTACACTATATCCTTCCACAGAGGATAGTTTGATAAAGAGGTTGACCAAGATAAACCGCATGGACATTGTCCACCTCATCGAGACACAGATGAACAAGTCCATCCAGGAGCAGACCTCTAGAACATATGCAGAGATAGAGAAGACTCTGGATCACAGTGAAGGTACTCAACATCTATCGCTGTATAACAATGATAGGCAAAACAGTCTTTTTCAATGCAATGTCCAATGCACTCAATAATAATATGATAGATATTGTCTCAAAATGTTCATTGATGAAGATGGTTGCTTGAAATTCTACTGTTGGTATTGTTGGTGCTGTAGCCTGTGTCCACTAATGTGCGTGTATGCGTGTGTGCGTGTGTTTCTCTCTGTCAGTGTCGGTAGCCCTCTCCTTAGTGCAGGAGGATGTTGACAGCCCTAGACTACTGAGGGTGGAGTCTTCCCAGAGACCGCCCCCTGCCGTCTCAGAGGAGGACCTATCAGTGGCCTCCCTGCTGGACATTTCATCCTGGGCAGAGCCGGTGGGACACACCCACTCAGAGAGCATGCACGGCGACCTATTGGAGGAGCTGGAGATCCCGCTGTATGTCAATCATTCAATGGACCAATCAATGCTGATTGTTAGAGTCTTGTACTAATTTATAGATTTGATGAAGAGAAGAGTACAATCAATACAACTCTAAGACAGCTTGAAAAGCACATTAATTTTATTCATGTCAGTCTATTCATGCCTGGTATGCTTGTCTAGACCAATGAAAGCCCAGTTTACTCTTTGATCACACTTTGCATTAAGTTGCCCTCATACCTGTGTGGTTACTCCGTAATTATTCTAGAAAAAACATTGTATTAACATTAGTTACTAACTTTTAGTAATTCATTTGCTATTGCAAAGTAATACATTTAAGCGATTGTGTTATTATATAAGTGGTATAAGGACTGTTTATTTTTCCACTTGTGTAATAACACAAACTGCTCAACTTAATATATGATGACATTTCCAAATGCATCTTTACCAACATGTTGTTACAACACAGTTATAATGCTGGTTAAACTTTTCTGTGTTTCAGTGAGCTGAACCCCAACCTGTGGACGTCGGAGGACGCAGTGGCACCGGACACCATGAACGACGAGAATGAGGAGCAAGTAAGTCCCCCTCTTTGCCCAAGAGAAGCGGAACTGTGGAGGCTAGCGTCCCAAGTGTTTGACCCCCAGTACAGAGGGAGAGACCGCCACCAGGATTACAGCATTGGTGCGGTTCAGCCTGCAGTGGGCACCACTGGGCCGCCACAAGCTGATGCTCACAACTCTAACCAAGATGGCAGTCTACTTTCACCGGTGCAGCAGGGTGAAGGAGAACGATGGTTGTCCCCCGATCAGGATGTCAGGATATCATCCCCCATATCCATCAGGGACTTTGGCCCGAGCCTGTCCGAGTCGGATCAAGCTGAAACAGACTTCAGTGAGCTTTGGGTCGGGTTTAGGGAAACACCTCGGGACAGGGCCTACGTCCCCACCACCACCACCGCCACTGCTGCCTCCTCTATCAGTCTAACCCCCAAATCCAAGCCCAGGTCGGCTCGACCAACCAGAGAAGCCCCTGACTCCAGCAGTTTAGCCCAGGGGGGCCATAGCCAAGCGGGCTTACCACCTGAGCAGCGCCCTGCCACGTTGGCCATGGCTGAAGAAGACAGAGTGGTCGATGAGAGAGGGCAAGTCTCTCAGAAGCACATAGATGAGATAACCCCTCGGTTCCACCGGGTCATGTACGGGTATGACAAGGTCTTGCAGGTGTCCAGTAAGGAGGTGGGCCTCAAGTCCCCCAGGTGTGACGACCAGCAGGAGAAAACCCGAGAGTGCAGGGAGGTGTGTGGAGTGTTCGGAGATGACTCAATGAGCGTGGAGGCGCAGCTTCCCTTCATTGACGAGAGTGGAGAGGTTGCAATTGAGTGTGATGTCACTGCCACCAAGCCTAGTAAAGCCACAGCTAGATACAGTATGGGAGGACTTAGACCTTATCAAACCGATATTCAACAGGGCGTTTTGCCGCAATGTCCGACAACCAGTGTGTCTGCTCAGATGGCACGTGACTCATCTCATAGCTACCCTAGTTTCTACCCAGATGCCGATCATGTTATCGTGAGGGCCAAAACATCCTATATCCCCGAGCCGAAGGCTTTCACCTCAAATCTTTTCATGCCACTTCCCCAACACACACCACAATCACCCAGCCAAGACACTGCACTGTATTCACCTTTCACAGACTACCGCCCTTTGACCCCTGAATCTTTAGCATCAGAAAAGGATTATGACTCCTTGTCACCTATCTCTGTAAGGGGTTTCTCACCTGTCGAAGCAGGGTTCGTGTCCATAGCTAGACTATCATCCCCTGAATCAGTCATGTCCGTTAACGATTACAGGGCAATATCACCCGATTCCCCTCAACGAGAGCGGAGAGGGTTAGCTCCAGACTCTTCCATGCCGTTCGATGACAGCAGACCTCTCTCTCCCAGGTCAGATGGGTCCAGGTCACCACCAGAGATTGCAACCTATATCATAGAGTACATGGAACCTCCACCGTATGTACCTGTATCTGAACTGTACAAGTATGAAAAACCTTTATTTGGTGTAAAAGATTCAGACAGTGTTTTAAGTCCCCTCTCCTCTGTGTTTTCTGATGACTACTGCTCTGTTTCTCCAGAATCATACAGGTCTGTGAATGAACACAGGTCACTATCACCTGATTCTCCAGTACCAGAGTATTGTCCACCATTTCCTGAGTGTGCAGTGATGCTGGGAGAGTATAGATCCATGTCGCCTGTGACATCAGAAATAGACTATGCGGACGTTTGGTCTGTCGATGATCTGTTTGCTGAGAGTAGAGCATCCTCACCAGAGTCGGTTACATCAGTAAATGAATATAACCATCTCTCTCCTGACTCACCTGTTCCTCAGTACGGACCCTCAATACCTGAATATTCACTATATTTGTCTACATATAGATCCTCATCACCTGAATCGACAGCTTCAGATTTAGAGTACTCAGGTTTATGTCCTGAGGAATTGTTTAATGACTTCAGACCAGATTCACCTGAATCAGTATCATCAGAATCTGAATACAGAGATGCAACTCAAAGACACCCATCTAAATATATGTCATTATCAGCAGAATCTGTCAGTTCAGAGTCACATTGCGAGGATGATTGGGAGTTTGTCCAATTGTCTTCCCTTCCTGAGGAAAGACCACTCTCCCCTGAGTCACTCAGTTCAGACAGTGATGGAAACCTTTTATATCTTGACCACTTGTTTACTGACATGAGGCCGTCTTCTCCTGAATCTGTTGCCTCTTTGGATGAGTATAGACCCCTCTCTCCAGACTCACCTGTTCCCCAGTTCAGAACTCAATGTTGTGAATATTTGTTATTTACAGGAAGTAGGTCGTCATCACCCGAGTCAGTGGCTTCAGAAATTGAATTCTCTGATTTTTGTAATGAGGAATTGTTTGCTGAGAACAGACCAGATTCACCTGATAGTTTTATATCAGATGTTGAATATGTAGAGTCAGTTGAAAAAGGTTTAACAAAATACAGGCCCCTCTCACCAGAATCAATAGGTTCAGATGATGAATGTCCATGTTTTGAGCTCTTGTTTTTAGATTTAAGGCCATTCTCTCCTGAATCTGTTTCATCATGGGATGAGTATAGACCCCTCTCTCCAGACTCACCTGTTCCCCAGTTCAGAACTCAATGTTGTGAATATTATTTGTTATTTACAGGAAGTAGGTCGTCATCACCCGAGTCAGTGGCTTCAGAAATTGAATTCTCTGATTTCTGTCATGAGGAATTGTTTGTTGAGAACAGACCAGATTCACCTGATGGTTTTATATCAGATGTTGAATATGGAGAGTCAGTTGAAAAAGGTTTAACAAAATACAGGCCCCTCTCACCAGAATCAATAGGTTCAGATGATGAATGTCCATGTTTTGAGCTCTTGTTTTCAGATTTAAGGCCATTCTCTCCTGAATCTATTTCATCATGGGATGAGTATAGACCCCTCTCTCCTGACTCACCTGTTCCCCAGTTCAGAACTCAATGTTGTGATTATTATTTGCTATTTACAGGAAACAGATCATCATCACCAGAATCAGTCATTTCAGACCTTGAGTACTCTGATTTATACCTTGAGGAATTGTTTGCTGACAATAGAGCAGATTCCCCTGATTCTTTCATATCAGACAGTGAATATGGAGAGGCAGTTGAAAAAGGTTTAACAACATACAGGCCCCTCTCACCAGAATCAATAGGTTCAGATGACAACATCTCATTCCTTGAGCGCTTCTTTTCAGATTTTAGACCATTCTCTCCTGAATCTGTTGCCTCTTTGGATGAGTATAGGCCCCTCTCTCCTGACTCACCTGTTCCCCAGTTCAGAACTCAATGTTGTGATTATTATTTGTTATTTACAGGAAGTAGGTCGTCATCACCTGAGTCAGTGGCTTCAGAAATTGAATTCTCTGATTTCTGTCATGAGGAATTGTTGGTTGAGAACAGACCAGATTCACCTGATAGTTTTATGTCAGATATTGAATATGGAGAGTCAGTTGAAAAAGGTCTAACAAAATACAGGCCCCTCTCACCAGAATCAATTGGTTCAGATGATGAATGTCCATGTTTTGAGCTCTTGTTTTCAGATTTTAGACCATTCTCTCCTGAATCTGTTACCTCTTTGGATGAGTATAGGCCCCTCTCTCCTGACTCACCTGTTCCCCAGTTCAGAACTCAATGTTGTGATTATTATTTGCTATTTACAGGAAACAGATCATCATCACCAGAATCAGTCATTTCAGACCTTGAGTACTCTGATTTATACCTTGAGGAATTGTTTGCTGAGAACAGACCAGATTCCCCTGAGTCATTAGTGTCAGAAAGTGAATTTGGAGAGTCAGTTGAGAGAGACTTTATGAAATTCAGAGCCTTGACACCAGAATCAATAGGTTCAGATGATGATTTTTCATTCCTTGAGCTCTTGTTTTCGGATTTAAGACCATTCTCCCCAGAGTCTGTCGCATCACTAGATGAGTACAGACCCCTCTCTCCGGACTCACCTGTTCCCCAGTTCAGAACTCAATGTTGTGATTATTATTTGTCATTCACTGGAAGTAGATCATCATCGCCAGAATCAGTCACTTCAGACCTTGAGTACTCTGGTTTATACGTTGAGGAATTGTTTGCTGAGAACAGACCAGATTCCCCTGAGTCATTGATGTCAGAAAGCAAATATAGAGATGAAGTGGAGGAGGACCCAATGAAATGCAGACCACAGTCTCCTGCATCCAACATTTTCAGTCCTTTAGATTGTTGGTTTTCAGAGATCAGACCATCTTATTCTGAGCCAGATCTATCAGTGGTTGAGAATAAACCAGCTTCTCTTGCATCAGGCGTAACTGAGAGTCAACCTGAAAGAGGTTCAACGGTTCCTCGATCACCGTCACCTGAAGGTTTCATAACAGACAGGGAGGGAGCTCTGTTGTATCTCGACTGTTGGTTTTCTGAAATGTACCCACCTCACCCAGAATCTGGTTCCACGTTTGATAAAATGACACCTTTGTGTCCCGACTCATCTGTTCTTCAGTATGGACCTACGATACATGGTGCAACTATACCAGAATCTGGTACTTCTGATATGGAAAAAGTCCTCCAGGTAGGATCTGATATATTTATTTGCAGCTCAGATGCATCTAAAATGGTCTTGTCGGGGAAGGAACATGAGAAATTCTCAACCCAGTTCAGACCTCTCTCACCAGAATCCTTGACATCTGAGAGCAGTTTCTCAGTCCTTGACCTCTGGATTTCAAGACCTTCTTCCCCAGATTCAGTTAGATCATTTGATGAGTATAGGCCTCTTTCTCCTGACTCACCTGTTGCCCAATTCAGAACTCAATGTTGTGATTATTATTTGTCATTCATCGGTGGTAGGCCCTCGTCACCAGAATCAGTTATTTCAGACCTTGAGTATTCACATTTATGTCTTGAGGAATTGTTTACTGAAAACAGACCAGATTCGCCTGATTCTTTTATATCAGACAATGAATTCATGAAGTCAGTTGAGAGGAATTTATTGGAATACAGACCAGTGTCACCAGAATTAATAACATCCGGGGATGATTTTTCATTCCTTGATCATAGGTTTTCAGATTTAAGACCATCTTCTCCAGAATCAATTGCATCATTTGATGAGTATAGGCCCCTCTCTCCTGACTCACCTGTTCCCCAATTCTGTCCTCTTCTACTGGACTGCTCTGAATTATTTTGGGATAATAGATCCTCATCGCCAGAATCTCTGACTTCAGATATTGAATATTCCGAGACGTATTTAGACACTTTTGACATGGATGATAGACCACTGTCCCCTGAACCAATGGTCTTCAACCTTGTGGAGAAACCTTCTTCTAACATCCTGGAGTTTACAGAAAGTGTACCATTCTCTCCTGAGTCAGTTGTGCTTGTCCCTGATGCAAGACAACCTTCTGTTCAATCTCAAACATTATATAGGAGTCTGTCAACTGACTCTCCTGTTCCCCAGTTCAGAATTCAATGTTGTGATTTTTATTTGTTATTCACAGGGAGTAGACCTTCATCACCTCAGTCAATAACCTCTGACTTTGAGAACTCTGGATTTTGCCTTGAGGAGTTACTCGTTGAGGACCAACCAGACTCTCCTGGATCAGTGTATTCAGAAAGTGAATTTATGGACCATTTACACACAGCATGTGTCCCAAATGTGCATGAATTAGCTATACCAGTTTCTGGTTCAATATCTCCCTCCACCCAATCAGAAACATCAGATTACACATCCGTTTCAGCTAAATTATGCCAATCTGAATCTGAGCAGAGAGTAGCCAAATCAGACATATCAGTGTCTACATCAACTATGGACAGAGCTTGTTCTACTGAGACTACTGTCGGGATGCCGGTTGCAACCAAAAAAGTGTTTATCCAGCTAGACTTAAGTGATGAGATATTTTGGTCTGCACAGTCATCATCGGTCACACAAACAACGTCTGTAAAGCAAGAGCCACATCATAAGGTCGATGAAGATGTCTTAATGTGCCAATATATATCTGACGTAAAATATAGACCTTTATCACCTGAGTCTCTCTATTCAGATAGCGATGATTTATATCTTGCTGACTTGTTTGAGGACGTGAGGACATCTTCCCCAGAATCTGTTACATCATTTGATGAGTTTAGGTCAGTTACCCCTGGCACAATTAATACCCAGTTCAAGTCACAATGTTGTGATTATTATTTGTTATTCACTGGCGATAGGTCCTGGTCACCTGGGTCAATGGCTTCAGACATTGAATTCTCTGAATTTTGTCGAGAGGAGTTGTTTACTGAGAACAGACTTGATTCTCCTGAATCATTTGTATCAGAGAGTAAATTTGAGTCTCGACCCTCTTTTTCTGAATCTGTTACATCATTTGATGAGCATAGACCTTTCTCGCCTGAGTCACCTTTTCTCAGCTTAAGACATCAATTTTGTGATTATTTTTTGTTATTCACTGGAAGTAGACCATCATCACCAGAATCAATAACTTCAGACCTTGAGTACTCTGGTTTTTATCTTGAGGAAAGCTTCCTTGGTTTGGACCGACAATTCTTTTCAGAGTCAGCTGTACAAGTCTCTGATGCAAGACCTCCTCCTATCCAGTTGTCTTTGCTTCCTGAGTGTAGACCACTATCCCCTGAATCACATAGTTCAGACGGTGATGGAAACCTTTTATACCTTGACCACTTGTTTACTGACATGAGGCCGTCTTCTCCTGAATCTGTTGCCTCTTTGGATGAGTGTAGGCCCCTCTCTCCAGACTCACCTGTTCCCCAGTTCAGAACTCATTGTTGTGATTATTATTTGTTATTTACAGGAAGTAGGTCGTCATCACCCGAGTCAGTGGCTTCAGAAATTGAATTCTCAGATTTCTGTCATGAGGAATTGTTTGTTGAGAACAGACCAGATTCACCTGATGGTTTTATATCAGATGTTGAATATGGAGAGTCAGTTGAAAAAGGTTTAACAAAATACAGGCCCCTCTCACCAGAATCAATAGGTTCAGATGACAACATCTCATTCCTTGAGCGCTTCTTTTCAGATTTTAGACCATTCTCTCCTGAATCTGTTGCCTCTTTGGATGAGTATAGGCCCCTCTCTCCTGACTCACCTGTTCCCCAGTTCAGAACTCAATGTTGTGATTATTATTTGCTATTTACAGGAAACAGATCATCATCACCAGAATCAGTCATTTCAGACCTTGAGTACTCTGATTTATACCTTGAGGAATTGTTTGCTGACAATAGAGCAGATTCACCTGATAGTTTTACGTCAGATATTGAATATGGAGAGTCAGTTGGAAAAGGTCTAACAAAATACAGGCCCCTCTCACCAGAATCAATTGGTTCAGATGATGAATGTCCATGTTTTGAGCTCTTCTCTTCAGATTTTAGACCATTCTCTCCTGAATCTGTTGCCTCTTTGGATGAGTATAGACCCCTCTCTCCTGACTCACCTGTTCCCCAGTTCAGAACTCAATGTTGTGATTATTATTTGCTATTTACAGGAAACAGATCATCATCACCAGAATCAGTCATTTCAGACCTTGAGTACTCTGATTTATACCTTGAGGAATTGTTTGCTGACAATAGAGCAGATTCACCTGATAGTTTTACGTCAGATATTGAATATGGAGAGTCAGTTGGAAAAGGTCTAACAAAATACAGGCCCCTCTCACCAGAATCAATTGGTTCAGATGATGAATGTCCATGTTTTGAGCTCTTCTCTTCAGATTTTAGACCATTCTCTCCTGAATCTGTTGCCTCTTTGGATGAGTATAGGCCCCTCTCTCCTGACTCACCTGTTCCCCAGTTCAGAACTCAATGTTGTGATTATTATTTGTTATTCACTGAAGACAGGTCTTCATCACCTAAATCTGTAACTTCGGACATTGAATTCTCTGAATATTGCCTTGAGGACTTATTTGTTGAGGACAGAGCAGATTCTCCTGAATCATTTCAATCAGAATTTGAAGATGAGCAAACTGTTGATAAACTTATCACATTCAGACCTCTATCACCAGAGTCCTTAACATCAGAGAATGACAAAACCCTTCCATTCCTTGAGTACTGGTTCTCTGAATTAAGAGCATCTTCCCCCGAGTCTGTGACATCACTAGATGAGTATAGACCCCTCTCTCCTGACTCACCAGTTCCCCAATATGGACCTGCTCTGCCTGCTTTTGCCTGGTCAACAGCAGAGAGATGTTCATCTCCTGAATCAGCGATATCAGACACAGGCTGGGAGGAGTTTGGTCTGGAGGACTTGTTCAGTGAGATCAGACCCTGTTCACCTGATTCCATCTGGTCTGAGGATGGTGATGCAGGTCTTTCAGAAGGTTCTTCAACTGCTACTCAGCCAAAGTCACCAGAAGTGATGGCTTCTGATGTTGTTGAAACCATGTTATCATCTAAGAATGAACCTGCATCCCAGACTGTATTGGATGTACTAGAAGGGAGGTCATTGGCTCCAGAGCATAGACTGGTTTACAGGGCAGTTCCCTCCAAGTTAATGGCCCATACCTATGACCCAGCATATAAAGGTGAAACCTACTGGAGTAAGACAGGTGTTCTTGAAGTATTTGATCAACCACAGCAATCTAGTGAGGATATAAGGTCCACCAGTGTCAAAGAACCAATCATTTTCTTGTCTTTTAGTTATGAAACCAAAGATGATAAGGTTACGATACAACTTGATTCCTTGCTAAAACACCCTGACGTCACTGACCAGAGAGTCACAGATCCTCAAGATGAACTTCATATGCAAATATCACATCCAGGAGAGGCAAAAATCAAAGCACCGTCCTCTGTCTTGGCTGAATGGGAGTTTGTCCAATTGTCTTCTCCTGGGAATAGACCGCTATCCCCTGAATCACTTAGTTCAGACAGTGATGGAAACCTTTTATACCTTGACCACTTGTTTACTGACATGAGGCCGTCTTCTCCTGAATCTGTTACATCGTTGGATGAGTATAGACCCCTCTCTCCAGACTCACCTGTTCCCCAGTTCAGAACTCAATGTTGTGATTATTATTTGCTATTTACAGGAAACAGATCATCATCACCAGAATCAGTCATTTCAGACCTTGAGTACTCTGATTTATACCTGGAGGAATTGTTTGCTGACAATAGAGCAGATTCCCCTGATTCTTTCATATCAGACAGTGAATATGGAGAGGCAGTTGAAAAAGGTTTAAAAACATACAGGCCCCTCTCACCAGAATCAATAGGTTCAGATGACAACATCTCATTCCTTGAGCGCTTCTCTCCAGATTTTAGACCATTCTCTCCTGAATCTGTTGCCTCTTTGGATGAGTATAGGCCCCTCTCTCCTGACTCACCTGTTCCACAGTTCAGAACTCAATGTTGTAATTATTATTTGTTATTCACTGAAGACAGGTCTTCATCACCTAAATCTGTAACTTCGGACATTGAATTCTCTGAATATTGCCTTGAGGACTTATTTGTTGAGGACAGAGCAGATTCTCCTGAATCATTTCAATCAGAATTTGAAGATGAGCAAACTGTTGATAAACTCATCACATTCAGACCTCTATCACCAGAGTCCTTAACATCAGAGAATGACAAAACCCTTCCATTCCTTGAGTACTGGTTCTCTGAATTAAGAGCATCTTCCCCTGAGTCTGTGACATCAATCGATGAGTATAGACCCCTTTCTCCTGACTCACCAGTTCCCCAATATGGACCTGCTCTGCCTGCTTTTGCCTTGTCAACAGCAGAGAGATGTTCATCTCCCGAATCAGCGATATCAGACACAGGCTGGGAGGAGTTTGGTCTGGAGGACTTGTTCAGTGAGATCAGACGCTGTTCACCTGATTCCATCTGGTCAGAGGATGGTGATGCAGGTCTTTCAGAAGGTTCTCCAACTGCTACTCAGCCAAAGTCACCAGAAGTGATGGCTTCTGATGTTGTTGAAACCATGTTATCATCTAAGAATGAACCTGCATCCCAGACTGTATTGGATGTACTAGAAGGGAGGTCATTGGCTCCAGAGCATAGACTGGTTTACAGGGCAGTTCCCTCCAAGTTAATGGCCCATACCTATGACCCAGCATATAAAGGTGAAACCTACTGGAGTAAGACAGGTGTTCTTGAAGTATTTGATCAACCACAGCAATCTAGTGAGGATATAAGGTCCACCAGTGTCAAAGAACCAATCATTTTCTTGTCTTTTAGTTATGAAACCAAAGATGATAAGGTTACGATACAACTTGATTCCTTGCTAAAACACCCTGACGTCACTGACCAGAGAGTCACAGATCCTCAAGATGAACTTCATATGCAAATATCCCATCCAGGAGAGGCAAAAATCAAAGCACCGTCCTCTGTCTTGGCTGAATGGGAGTTTGTCCAATTGTCTTCTCCTGGGAATAGACCGCTATCCCCTGAATCACTTAGTTCAGACAGTGATGGAAACCTTTTATACCTTGACCACTTGTTTACTGACATGAGGCCGTCTTCTCCTGAATCTGTTACATCGTTGGATGAGTATAGACCCCTCTCTCCAGACTCACCTGTTCCCCAGTTCAGAACTCAATGTTGTGAATATTATTTGTTATTTACAGGAAGTAGGTCGTCATCACCCGAGTCAGTGGCTTCAGAAATTGAATTCTCTGATTTCTGTCATGAGGAATTGTTTGTTGAGAACAGACCAGATTCACCTGATGGTTTTATATCAGATGTTGAATATGGAGAGTCAGTTGAAAAAGGTTTAACAAAATACAGGCCCCTCTCACCAGAATCAATAGGTTCAGATGATGAATGTCCATGTTTTGAGCTCTTGTTTTCAGATTTAAGGCCATTCTCTCCTGAATCTGTTTCATCATGGGATGAGTATAGACCCCTCTCTCCTGACTCACCTGTTCCCCAGTTCAGAACTCAATGTTGTGATTATTATTTGCTATTTACAGGAAACAGATCATCATCACCAGAATCAGTCATTTCAGACCTTGAGTACTCTGATTTATACCTGGAGGAATTGTTTGCTGACAATAGAGCAGATTCCCCTGATTCTTTCATATCAGACAGTGAATATGGAGAGGCAGTTGAAAAAGGTTTAACAACATACAGGCCCCTCTCACCAGAATCAATAGGTTCAGATGACAACATCTCATTCCTTGAGCGCTTCTTTTCAGATTTTAGACCATTCTCTCCTGAATCTGTTGCCTCTTTGGATGAGTATAGGCCCCTCTCTCCTGACTCACCTGTTCCCCAGTTCAGAACTCAATGTTGTGATTATTATTTGCTATTTACAGGAAACAGATCATCATCACCAGAATCAGTCATTTCAGACCTTGAGTACTCTGATTTATACCTGGAGGAATTGTTTGCTGACAATAGAGCAGATTCACCTGATAGTTTTACGTCAGATATTGAATATGGAGAGTCAGTTGGAAAAGGTCTAACAAAATACAGGCCCCTCTCACCAGAATCAATTGGTTCAGATGATGAATGTCCATGTTTTGAGCTCTTCTCTTCAGATTTCAGACCATTCTCTCCTGAATCTGTTGCCTCTTTGGATGAGTATAGGCCCCTCTCTCCTGACTCACCTGTTCCCCAGTTCAGAACTCAATGTTGTGATTATTATTTGTTATTCACTGAAGACAGGTCTTCATCACCTAAATCTGTAACTTCGGACATTGAATTCTCTGAATATTGCCTTGAGGACTTATTTGTTGAGGACAGAGCAGATTCTCCTGAATCATTTCAATCAGAATTTGAAGATGAGCAAACTGTTGATAAACTTATCACATTCAGACCTCTATCACCAGAGTCCTTAACATCAGAGAATGACAAAACCCTTCCATTCCTTGAGTACTGGTTCTCTGAATTAAGAGCATCTTCCCCTGAGTCTGTGACATCACTAGATGAGTATAGACCCCTCTCTCCTGACTCACCAGTTCCCCAATATGGACCTGCTCTGCCTGCTTTTGCCTGGTCAACAGCAGAGAGATGTTCATCTCCTGAATCAGCGATATCAGACACAGGCTGGGAGGAGTTTGGTCTGGAGGACTTGTTCAGTGAGATCAGACCCTGTTCACCTGATTCCATCTGGTCTGAGGATGGTGATGCAGGTCTTTCAGAAGGTTCTTCAACTGCTACTCAGCCAAAGTCACCAGAAGTGATGGCTTCTGATGTTGTTGAAACCATGTTATCATCTAAGAATGAACCTGCATCCCAGACTGTATTGGATGTACTAGAAGGGAGGTCATTGGCTCCAGAGCATAGACTGGTTTACAGGGCAGTTCCCTCCAAGTTAATGGCCCATACCTATGACCCAGCATATAAAGGTGAAACCTACTGGAGTAAGACAGGTGTTCTTGAAGTATTTGATCAACCACAGCAATCTAGTGAAGATATAAGGTCCACCAGTGTCAAAGAACCAATCATTTTCTCGTCTTTTAGTTATGAAACCAAAGATGATAAGGTTACGATACAAGTTGATTCCTTGCTAAAACACCCTGACTTCACTGACCAGAGAGTCACAGATCCTCAAGATGAACTTCATATGCAAATATCCCATCCAGGAGAGGCAAAAATCAAAGCACCGTCCTCTGTCTTGGCTGAATGGGAGTTTGTCCAATTGTCTTCTCCTGGGAATAGACCGCTATCCCCTGAATCACTTAGTTCAGACAGTGATGGAAACCTTTTATACCTTGACCACTTGTTTACTGACATGAGGCCGTCTTCTCCTGAATCTGTTACATCGTTGGATGAGTATAGACCCCTCTCTCCAGACTCACCTGTTCCCCAGTTCAGAACTCAATGTTGTGATTATTATTTGTTATTTACAGGAAGTAGGTCGTCATCACCCGAGTCAGTGGCTTCAGAAATTGAATTCTCTGATTTCTGTCATGAGGAATTGTTTGTTGAGAACAGACCAGATTCACCTGATGGTTTTATATCAGATGTTGAATATGGAGAGTCAGTTGAAAAAGGTTTAACAAAATACAGGCCCCTCTCACCAGAATCAATAGGTTCAGATGATGAATGTCCATGTTTTGAGCTCTTGTTTTCAGATTTAAGGCCATTCTCTCCTGAATCTGTTTCATCATGGGATGAGTATAGACCCCTCTCTCCTGACTCACCTGTTCCCCAGTTCAGAACTCAATGTTGTGATTATTATTTGCTATTTACAGGAAACAGATCATCATCACTAGAATCAGTCATTTCAGACCTTGAGTACTCTGATTTATACCTGGAGGAATTGTTTGCTGACAATAGAGCAGATTCACCTGATAGTTTTACGTCAGATATTGAATATGGAGAGTCAGTTGGAAAAGGTCTAACAAAATACAGGCCCCTCTCACCAGAATCAATTGGTTCAGATGATGAATGTCCATGTTTTGAGCTCTTCTCTTCAGATTTCAGACCATTCTCTCCTGAATCTGTTGCCTCTTTGGATGAGTATAGGCCCCTCTCTCCTGACTCACCTGTTCCCCAGTTCAGAACTCAATGTTGTGATTATTATTTGTTATTCACTGAAGACAGGTCTTCATCACCTAAATCTGTAACTTCGGACATTGAATTCTCTGAATATTGCCTTGAGGACTTATTTGTTGAGGACAGAGCAGATTCTCCTGAATCATTTCAATCAGAATTTGAAGATGAGCAAACTGTTGATAAACTTATCACATTCAGACCTCTATCACCAGAGTCCTTAACATCAGAGAATGACAAAACCCTTCCATTCCTTGAGTACTGGTTCTCTGAATTAAGAGCATCTTCCCCCGAGTCTGTGACATCACTAGATGAGTATAGACCCCTCTCTCCTGACTCACCAGTTCCCCAATATGGACCTGCTCTGCCTGCTTTTGCCTGGTCAACAGCAGAGAGATGTTCATCTCCTGAATCAGCGATATCAGACACAGGCTGGGAGGAGTTTGGTCTAGAGGACTTGTTCAGTGAGATCAGACCCTGTTCACCTGATTCCATCTGGTCAGAGGATGGTGATGCAGGTCTTTCAGAAGGTTCTCCAACTGCTACTCAGCCAAAGTCACCAGAAGTGATGGCTTCTGATGTTGTTGAAACCATGTTATCATCTAAGAATGAACCTGCATCCCAGACTGTATTGGATGTACTAGAAGGGAGGTCATTGGCTCCAGAGCATAGACTGGTTTACAGGGCAGTTCCCTCCAAGTTAATGGCCCATACCTATGACCCAGCATATAAAGGTGAAACCTACTGGAGTAAGACAGGTGTTCTTGAAGTATTTGATCAACCACAGCAATCTAGTGAAGATATAAGGTCCACCAGTGTCAAAGAACCAATCATTTTCTCGTCTTTTAGTTATGAAACCAAAGATGATAAGGTTACGATACAAGTTGATTCCTTGCTAAAACACCCTGACTTCACTGACCAGAGAGTCACAGATCCTCAAGATGAACTTCATATGCAAATATCCCATCCAGGAGAGGCAAAAATCAAAGCACCGTCCTCTGTCTTGGCTGAATGGGAGTTTGTCCAATTGTCTTCTCCTGGGAATAGACCGCTATCCCCTGAATCACTTAGTTCAGACAGTGATGGAAACCTTTTATACCTTGACCACTTGTTTACTGACATGAGGCCGTCTTCTCCTGAATCTGTTACATCGTTGGATGAGTATAGACCCCTCTCTCCAGACTCACCTGTTCCCCAGTTCAGAACTCAATGTTGTGAATATTATTTGTTATTTACAGGAAGTAGGTCGTCATCACCCGAGTCAGTGGCTTCAGAAATTGAATTCTCTGATTTCTGTCATGAGGAATTGTTTGTTGAGAACAGACCAGATTCACCTGATGGTTTTATATCAGATGTTGAATATGGAGAGTCAGTTGAAAAAGGTTTAACAAAATACAGGCCCCTCTCACCAGAATCAATAGGTTCAGATGATGAATGTCCATGTTTTGAGCTCTTGTTTTCAGATTTAAGGCCATTCTCTCCTGAATCTGTTTCATCATGGGATGAGTATAGACCCCTCTCTCCTGACTCACCTGTTCCCCAGTTCAGAACTCAATGTTGTGATTATTATTTGCTATTTACAGGAAACAGATCATCATCACCAGAATCAGTCATTTCAGACCTTGAGTACTCTGATTTATACCTGGAGGAATTGTTTGCTGACAATAGAGCAGATTCCCCTGATTCTTTCATATCAGACAGTGAATATGGAGAGGCAGTTGAAAAAGGTTTAACAACATACAGGCCCCTCTCACCAGAATCAATAGGTTCAGATGACAACATCTCATTCCTTGAGCGCTTCTTTTCAGATTTTAGACCATTCTCTCCTGAATCTGTTGCCTCTTTGGATGAGTATAGGCCCCTCTCTCCTGACTCACCTGTTCCCCAGTTCAGAACTCAATGTTGTGATTATTATTTGCTATTTACAGGAAACAGATCATCATCACCAGAATCAGTCATTTCAGACCTTGAGTACTCTGATTTATACCTGGAGGAATTGTTTGCTGACAATAGAGCAGATTCACCTGATAGTTTTACGTCAGATATTGAATATGGAGAGTCAGTTGGAAAAGGTCTAACAAAATACAGGCCCCTCTCACCAGAATCAATTGGTTCAGATGATGAATGTCCATGTTTTGAGCTCTTCTCTTCAGATTTCAGACCATTCTCTCCTGAATCTGTTGCCTCTTTGGATGAGTATAGGCCCCTCTCTCCTGACTCACCTGTTCCCCAGTTCAGAACTCAATGTTGTGATTATTATTTGTTATTCACTGAAGACAGGTCTTCATCACCTAAATCTGTAACTTCGGACATTGAATTCTCTGAATATTGCCTTGAGGACTTATTTGTTGAGGACAGAGCAGATTCTCCTGAATCATTTCAATCAGAATTTGAAGATGAGCAAACTGTTGATAAACTTATCACATTCAGACCTCTATCACCAGAGTCCTTAACATCAGAGAATGACAAAACCCTTCCATTCCTTGAGTACTGGTTCTCTGAATTAAGAGCATCTTCCCCTGAGTCTGTGACATCACTAGATGAGTATAGACCCCTCTCTCCTGACTCACCAGTTCCCCAATATGGACCTGCTCTGCCTGCTTTTGCCTGGTCAACAGCAGAGAGATGTTCATCTCCTGAATCAGCGATATCAGACACAGGCTGGGAGGAGTTTGGTCTGGAGGACTTGTTCAGTGAGATCAGACCCTGTTCACCTGATTCCATCTGGTCAGAGGATGGTGATGCAGGTCTTTCAGAAGGTTCTCCAACTGCTACTCAGCCAAAGTCACCAGAAGTGATGGCTTCTGATGTTGTTGAAACCATGTTATCATCTAAGAATGAACCTGCATCCCAGACTGTATTGGATGTACTAGAAGGGAGGTCATTGGCTCCAGAGCATAGACTGGTTTACAGGGCAGTTCCCTCCAAGTTAATGGCCCATACCTATGACCCAGCATATAAAGGTGAAACCTACTGGAGTAAGACAGGTGTTCTTGAAGTATTTGATCAACCACAGCAATCTAGTGAAGATATAAGGTCCACCAGTGTCAAAGAACCAATCATTTTCTCGTCTTTTAGTTATGAAACCAAAGATGATAAGGTTACGATACAAGTTGATTCCTTGCTAAAACACCCTGACTTCACTGACCAGAGAGTCACAGATCCTCAAGATGAACTTCATATGCAAATATCCCATCCAGGAGAGGCAAAAATCAAAGCACCGTCCTCTGTCTTGGCTGAATGGGAGTTTGTCCAATTGTCTTCTCCTGGGAATAGACCGCTATCCCCTGAATCACTTAGTTCAGACAGTGATGGAAACCTTTTATACCTTGACCACTTGTTTACTGACATGAGGCCGTCTTCTCCTGAATCTGTTACATCGTTGGATGAGTATAGACCCCTCTCTCCAGACTCACCTGTTCCCCAGTTCAGAACTCAATGTTGTGAATATTATTTGTTATTTACAGGAAGTAGGTCGTCATCACCCGAGTCAGTGGCTTCAGAAATTGAATTCTCTGATTTCTGTCATGAGGAATTGTTTGTTGAGAACAGACCAGATTCACCTGATGGTTTTATATCAGATGTTGAATATGGAGAGTCAGTTGAAAAAGGTTTAACAAAATACAGGCCCCTCTCACCAGAATCAATAGGTTCAGATGATGAATGTCCATGTTTTGAGCTCTTGTTTTCAGATTTAAGGCCATTCTCTCCTGAATCTGTTTCATCATGGGATGAGTATAGACCCCTCTCTCCTGACTCACCTGTTCCCCAGTTCAGAACTCAATGTTGTGATTATTATTTGCTATTTACAGGAAACAGATCATCATCACCAGAATCAGTCATTTCAGACCTTGAGTACTCTGATTTATACCTGGAGGAATTGTTTGCTGACAATAGAGCAGATTCCCCTGATTCTTTCATATCAGACAGTGAATATGGAGAGGCAGTTGAAAAAGGTTTAACAACATACAGGCCCCTCTCACCAGAATCAATAGGTTCAGATGACAACATCTCATTCCTTGAGCGCTTCTTTTCAGATTTTAGACCATTCTCTCCTGAATCTGTTGCCTCTTTGGATGAGTATAGGCCCCTCTCTCCTGACTCACCTGTTCCCCAGTTCAGAACTCAATGTTGTGATTATTATTTGCTATTTACAGGAAACAGATCATCATCACCAGAATCAGTCATTTCAGACCTTGAGTACTCTGATTTATACCTGGAGGAATTGTTTGCTGACAATAGAGCAGATTCACCTGATAGTTTTACGTCAGATATTGAATATGGAGAGTCAGTTGGAAAAGGTCTAACAAAATACAGGCCCCTCTCACCAGAATCAATTGGTTCAGATGATGAATGTCCATGTTTTGAGCTCTTCTCTTCAGATTTCAGACCATTCTCTCCTGAATCTGTTGCCTCTTTGGATGAGTATAGGCCCCTCTCTCCTGACTCACCTGTTCCCCAGTTCAGAACTCAATGTTGTGATTATTATTTGTTATTCACTGAAGACAGGTCTTCATCACCTAAATCTGTAACTTCGGACATTGAATTCTCTGAATATTGCCTTGAGGACTTATTTGTTGAGGACAGAGCAGATTCTCCTGAATCATTTCAATCAGAATTTGAAGATGAGCAAACTGTTGATAAACTTATCACATTCAGACCTCTATCACCAGAGTCCTTAACATCAGAGAATGACAAAACCCTTCCATTCCTTGAGTACTGGTTCTCTGAATTAAGAGCATCTTCCCCTGAGTCTGTGACATCACTAGATGAGTATAGACCCCTCTCTCCTGACTCACCAGTTCCCCAATATGGACCTGCTCTGCCTGCTTTTGCCTGGTCAACAGCAGAGAGATGTTCATCTCCTGAATCAGCGATATCAGACACAGGCTGGGAGGAGTTTGGTCTGGAGGACTTGTTCAGTGAGATCAGACCCTGTTCACCTGATTCCATCTGGTCAGAGGATGGTGATGCAGGTCTTTCAGAAGGTTCTCCAACTGCTACTCAGCCAAAGTCACCAGAAGTGATGGCTTCTGATGTTGTTGAAACCATGTTATCATCTAAGAATGAACCTGCATCCCAGACTGTATTGGATGTACTAGAAGGGAGGTCATTGGCTCCAGAGCATAGACTGGTTTACAGGGCAGTTCCCTCCAAGTTAATGGCCCATACCTATGACCCAGCATATAAAGGTGAAACCTACTGGAGTAAGACAGGTGTTCTTGAAGTATTTGATCAACCACAGCAATCTAGTGAAGATATAAGGTCCACCAGTGTCAAAGAACCAATCATTTTCTCGTCTTTTAGTTATGAAACCAAAGATGATAAGGTTACGATACAAGTTGATTCCTTGCTAAAACACCCTGACTTCACTGACCAGAGAGTCACAGATCCTCAAGATGAACTTCATATGCAAATATCCCATCCAGGAGAGGCAAAAATCAAAGCACCGTCCTCTGTCTTGGCTGAATGGGAGTTTGTCCAATTGTCTTCTCCTGGGAATAGACCGCTATCCCCTGAATCACTTAGTTCAGACAGTGATGGAAACCTTTTATACCTTGACCACTTGTTTACTGACATGAGGCCGTCTTCTCCTGAATCTGTTACATCGTTGGATGAGTATAGACCCCTCTCTCCAGACTCACCTGTTCCCCAGTTCAGAACTCAATGTTGTGAATATTATTTGTTATTTACAGGAAGTAGGTCGTCATCACCCGAGTCAGTGGCTTCAGAAATTGAATTCTCTGATTTCTGTCATGAGGAATTGTTTGTTGAGAACAGACCAGATTCACCTGATGGTTTTATATCAGATGTTGAATATGGAGAGTCAGTTGAAAAAGGTTTAACAAAATACAGGCCCCTCTCACCAGAATCAATAGGTTCAGATGATGAATGTCCATGTTTTGAGCTCTTGTTTTCAGATTTAAGGCCATTCTCTCCTGAATCTGTTTCATCATGGGATGAGTATAGACCCCTCTCTCCTGACTCACCTGTTCCCCAGTTCAGAACTCAATGTTGTGATTATTATTTGCTATTTACAGGAAACAGATCATCATCACCAGAATCAGTCATTTCAGACCTTGAGTACTCTGATTTATACCTGGAGGAATTGTTTGCTGACAATAGAGCAGATTCCCCTGATTCTTTCATATCAGACAGTGAATATGGAGAGGCAGTTGAAAAAGGTTTAACAACATACAGGCCCCTCTCACCAGAATCAATAGGTTCAGATGACAACATCTCATTCCTTGAGCGCTTCTTTTCAGATTTTAGACCATTCTCTCCTGAATCTGTTGCCTCTTTGGATGAGTATAGGCCCCTCTCTCCTGACTCACCTGTTCCCCAGTTCAGAACTCAATGTTGTGATTATTATTTGCTATTTACAGGAAACAGATCATCATCACCAGAATCAGTCATTTCAGACCTTGAGTACTCTGATTTATACCTGGAGGAATTGTTTGCTGACAATAGAGCAGATTCACCTGATAGTTTTACGTCAGATATTGAATATGGAGAGTCAGTTGGAAAAGGTCTAACAAAATACAGGCCCCTCTCACCAGAATCAATTGGTTCAGATGATGAATGTCCATGTTTTGAGCTCTTCTCTTCAGATTTCAGACCATTCTCTCCTGAATCTGTTGCCTCTTTGGATGAGTATAGGCCCCTCTCTCCTGACTCACCTGTTCCCCAGTTCAGAACTCAATGTTGTGATTATTATTTGTTATTCACTGAAGACAGGTCTTCATCACCTAAATCTGTAACTTCGGACATTGAATTCTCTGAATATTGCCTTGAGGACTTATTTGTTGAGGACAGAGCAGATTCTCCTGAATCATTTCAATCAGAATTTGAAGATGAGCAAACTGTTGATAAACTTATCACATTCAGACCTCTATCACCAGAGTCCTTAACATCAGAGAATGACAAAACCCTTCCATTCCTTGAGTACTGGTTCTCTGAATTAAGAGCATCTTCCCCTGAGTCTGTGACATCACTAGATGAGTATAGACCCCTCTCTCCTGACTCACCAGTTCCCCAATATGGACCTGCTCTGCCTGCTTTTGCCTGGTCAACAGCAGAGAGATGTTCATCTCCTGAATCAGCGATATCAGACACAGGCTGGGAGGAGTTTGGTCTGGAGGACTTGTTCAGTGAGATCAGACCCTGTTCACCTGATTCCATCTGGTCAGAGGATGGTGATGCAGGTCTTTCAGAAGGTTCTCCAACTGCTACTCAGCCAAAGTCACCAGAAGTGATGGCTTCTGATGTTGTTGAAACCATGTTATCATCTAAGAATGAACCTGCATCCCAGACTGTATTGGATGTACTAGAAGGGAGGTCATTGGCTCCAGAGCATAGACTGGTTTACAGGGCAGTTCCCTCCAAGTTAATGGCCCATACCTATGACCCAGCATATAAAGGTGAAACCTACTGGAGTAAGACAGGTGTTCTTGAAGTATTTGATCAACCACAGCAATCTAGTGAAGATATAAGGTCCACCAGTGTCAAAGAACCAATCATTTTCTCGTCTTTTAGTTATGAAACCAAAGATGATAAGGTTACGATACAAGTTGATTCCTTGCTAAAACACCCTGACTTCACTGACCAGAGAGTCACAGATCCTCAAGATGAACTTCATATGCAAATATCCCATCCAGGAGAGGCAAAAATCAAAGCACCGTCCTCTGTCTTGGCTGAATGGGAGTTTGTCCAATTGTCTTCTCCTGGGAATAGACCGCTATCCCCTGAATCACTTAGTTCAGACAGTGATGGAAACCTTTTATACCTTGACCACTTGTTTACTGACATGAGGCCGTCTTCTCCTGAATCTGTTACATCGTTGGATGAGTATAGACCCCTCTCTCCAGACTCACCTGTTCCCCAGTTCAGAACTCAATGTTGTGAATATTATTTGTTATTTACAGGAAGTAGGTCGTCATCACCCGAGTCAGTGGCTTCAGAAATTGAATTCTCTGATTTCTGTCATGAGGAATTGTTTGTTGAGAACAGACCAGATTCACCTGATGGTTTTATATCAGATGTTGAATATGGAGAGTCAGTTGAAAAAGGTTTAACAAAATACAGGCCCCTCTCACCAGAATCAATAGGTTCAGATGATGAATGTCCATGTTTTGAGCTCTTGTTTTCAGATTTAAGGCCATTCTCTCCTGAATCTGTTTCATCATGGGATGAGTATAGACCCCTCTCTCCTGACTCACCTGTTCCCCAGTTCAGAACTCAATGTTGTGATTATTATTTGCTATTTACAGGAAACAGATCATCATCACCAGAATCAGTCATTTCAGACCTTGAGTACTCTGATTTATACCTGGAGGAATTGTTTGCTGACAATAGAGCAGATTCCCCTGATTCTTTCATATCAGACAGTGAATATGGAGAGGCAGTTGAAAAAGGTTTAACAACATACAGGCCCCTCTCACCAGAATCAATAGGTTCAGATGACAACATCTCATTCCTTGAGCGCTTCTTTTCAGATTTTAGACCATTCTCTCCTGAATCTGTTGCCTCTTTGGATGAGTATAGGCCCCTCTCTCCTGACTCACCTGTTCCCCAGTTCAGAACTCAATGTTGTGATTATTATTTGCTATTTACAGGAAACAGATCATCATCACCAGAATCAGTCATTTCAGACCTTGAGTACTCTGATTTATACCTGGAGGAATTGTTTGCTGACAATAGAGCAGATTCACCTGATAGTTTTACGTCAGATATTGAATATGGAGAGTCAGTTGGAAAAGGTCTAACAAAATACAGGCCCCTCTCACCAGAATCAATTGGTTCAGATGATGAATGTCCATGTTTTGAGCTCTTCTCTTCAGATTTCAGACCATTCTCTCCTGAATCTGTTGCCTCTTTGGATGAGTATAGGCCCCTCTCTCCTGACTCACCTGTTCCCCAGTTCAGAACTCAATGTTGTGATTATTATTTGTTATTCACTGAAGACAGGTCTTCATCACCTAAATCTGTAACTTCGGACATTGAATTCTCTGAATATTGCCTTGAGGACTTATTTGTTGAGGACAGAGCAGATTCTCCTGAATCATTTCAATCAGAATTTGAAGATGAGCAAACTGTTGATAAACTTATCACATTCAGACCTCTATCACCAGAGTCCTTAACATCAGAGAATGACAAAACCCTTCCATTCCTTGAGTACTGGTTCTCTGAATTAAGAGCATCTTCCCCTGAGTCTGTGACATCACTAGATGAGTATAGACCCCTCTCTCCTGACTCACCAGTTCCCCAATATGGACCTGCTCTGCCTGCTTTTGCCTGGTCAACAGCAGAGAGATGTTCATCTCCTGAATCAGCGATATCAGACACAGGCTGGGAGGAGTTTGGTCTGGAGGACTTGTTCAGTGAGATCAGACCCTGTTCACCTGATTCCATCTGGTCAGAGGATGGTGATGCAGGTCTTTCAGAAGGTTCTCCAACTGCTACTCAGCCAAAGTCACCAGAAGTGATGGCTTCTGATGTTGTTGAAACCATGTTATCATCTAAGAATGAACCTGCATCCCAGACTGTATTGGATGTACTAGAAGGGAGGTCATTGGCTCCAGAGCATAGACTGGTTTACAGGGCAGTTCCCTCCAAGTTAATGGCCCATACCTATGACCCAGCATATAAAGGTGAAACCTACTGGAGTAAGACAGGTGTTCTTGAAGTATTTGATCAACCACAGCAATCTAGTGAAGATATAAGGTCCACCAGTGTCAAAGAACCAATCATTTTCTCGTCTTTTAGTTATGAAACCAAAGATGATAAGGTTACGATACAAGTTGATTCCTTGCTAAAACACCCTGACTTCACTGACCAGAGAGTCACAGATCCTCAAGATGAACTTCATATGCAAATATCCCATCCAGGAGAGGCAAAAATCAAAGCACCGTCCTCTGTCTTGGCTGAATGGGAGTTTGTCCAATTGTCTTCTCCTGGGAATAGACCGCTATCCCCTGAATCACTTAGTTCAGACAGTGATGGAAACCTTTTATACCTTGACCACTTGTTTACTGACATGAGGCCGTCTTCTCCTGAATCTGTTACATCGTTGGATGAGTATAGACCCCTCTCTCCAGACTCACCTGTTCCCCAGTTCAGAACTCAATGTTGTGAATATTATTTGTTATTTACAGGAAGTAGGTCGTCATCACCCGAGTCAGTGGCTTCAGAAATTGAATTCTCTGATTTCTGTCATGAGGAATTGTTTGTTGAGAACAGACCAGATTCACCTGATGGTTTTATATCAGATGTTGAATATGGAGAGTCAGTTGAAAAAGGTTTAACAAAATACAGGCCCCTCTCACCAGAATCAATAGGTTCAGATGATGAATGTCCATGTTTTGAGCTCTTGTTTTCAGATTTAAGGCCATTCTCTCCTGAATCTGTTTCATCATGGGATGAGTATAGACCCCTCTCTCCTGACTCACCTGTTCCCCAGTTCAGAACTCAATGTTGTGATTATTATTTGCTATTTACAGGAAACAGATCATCATCACCAGAATCAGTCATTTCAGACCTTGAGTACTCTGATTTATACCTGGAGGAATTGTTTGCTGACAATAGAGCAGATTCCCCTGATTCTTTCATATCAGACAGTGAATATGGAGAGGCAGTTGAAAAAGGTTTAACAACATACAGGCCCCTCTCACCAGAATCAATAGGTTCAGATGACAACATCTCATTCCTTGAGCGCTTCTTTTCAGATTTTAGACCATTCTCTCCTGAATCTGTTGCCTCTTTGGATGAGTATAGGCCCCTCTCTCCTGACTCACCTGTTCCCCAGTTCAGAACTCAATGTTGTGATTATTATTTGCTATTTACAGGAAACAGATCATCATCACCAGAATCAGTCATTTCAGACCTTGAGTACTCTGATTTATACCTGGAGGAATTGTTTGCTGACAATAGAGCAGATTCACCTGATAGTTTTACGTCAGATATTGAATATGGAGAGTCAGTTGGAAAAGGTCTAACAAAATACAGGCCCCTCTCACCAGAATCAATTGGTTCAGATGATGAATGTCCATGTTTTGAGCTCTTCTCTTCAGATTTCAGACCATTCTCTCCTGAATCTGTTGCCTCTTTGGATGAGTATAGGCCCCTCTCTCCTGACTCACCTGTTCCCCAGTTCAGAACTCAATGTTGTGATTATTATTTGTTATTCACTGAAGACAGGTCTTCATCACCTAAATCTGTAACTTCGGACATTGAATTCTCTGAATATTGCCTTGAGGACTTATTTGTTGAGGACAGAGCAGATTCTCCTGAATCATTTCAATCAGAATTTGAAGATGAGCAAACTGTTGATAAACTTATCACATTCAGACCTCTATCACCAGAGTCCTTAACATCAGAGAATGACAAAACCCTTCCATTCCTTGAGTACTGGTTCTCTGAATTAAGAGCATCTTCCCCTGAGTCTGTGACATCACTAGATGAGTATAGACCCCTCTCTCCTGACTCACCAGTTCCCCAATATGGACCTGCTCTGCCTGCTTTTGCCTGGTCAACAGCAGAGAGATGTTCATCTCCTGAATCAGCGATATCAGACACAGGCTGGGAGGAGTTTGGTCTGGAGGACTTGTTCAGTGAGATCAGACCCTGTTCACCTGATTCCATCTGGTCAGAGGATGGTGATGCAGGTCTTTCAGAAGGTTCTCCAACTGCTACTCAGCCAAAGTCACCAGAAGTGATGGCTTCTGATGTTGTTGAAACCATGTTATCATCTAAGAATGAACCTGCATCCCAGACTGTATTGGATGTACTAGAAGGGAGGTCATTGGCTCCAGAGCATAGACTGGTTTACAGGGCAGTTCCCTCCAAGTTAATGGCCCATACCTATGACCCAGCATATAAAGGTGAAACCTACTGGAGTAAGACAGGTGTTCTTGAAGTATTTGATCAACCACAGCAATCTAGTGAAGATATAAGGTCCACCAGTGTCAAAGAACCAATCATTTTCTCGTCTTTTAGTTATGAAACCAAAGATGATAAGGTTACGATACAAGTTGATTCCTTGCTAAAACACCCTGACTTCACTGACCAGAGAGTCACAGATCCTCAAGATGAACTTCATATGCAAATATCCCATCCAGGAGAGGCAAAAATCAAAGCACCGTCCTCTGTCTTGGCTGAATGGGAGTTTGTCCAATTGTCTTCTCCTGGGAATAGACCGCTATCCCCTGAATCACTTAGTTCAGACAGTGATGGAAACCTTTTATACCTTGACCACTTGTTTACTGACATGAGGCCGTCTTCTCCTGAATCTGTTACATCGTTGGATGAGTATAGACCCCTCTCTCCAGACTCACCTGTTCCCCAGTTCAGAACTCAATGTTGTGAATATTATTTGTTATTTACAGGAAGTAGGTCGTCATCACCCGAGTCAGTGGCTTCAGAAATTGAATTCTCTGATTTCTGTCATGAGGAATTGTTTGTTGAGAACAGACCAGATTCACCTGATGGTTTTATATCAGATGTTGAATATGGAGAGTCAGTTGAAAAAGGTTTAACAAAATACAGGCCCCTCTCACCAGAATCAATAGGTTCAGATGATGAATGTCCATGTTTTGAGCTCTTGTTTTCAGATTTAAGGCCATTCTCTCCTGAATCTGTTTCATCATGGGATGAGTATAGACCCCTCTCTCCTGACTCACCTGTTCCCCAGTTCAGAACTCAATGTTGTGATTATTATTTGCTATTTACAGGAAACAGATCATCATCACCAGAATCAGTCATTTCAGACCTTGAGTACTCTGATTTATACCTGGAGGAATTGTTTGCTGACAATAGAGCAGATTCCCCTGATTCTTTCATATCAGACAGTGAATATGGAGAGGCAGTTGAAAAAGGTTTAACAACATACAGGCCCCTCTCACCAGAATCAATAGGTTCAGATGACAACATCTCATTCCTTGAGCGCTTCTTTTCAGATTTTAGACCATTCTCTCCTGAATCTGTTGCCTCTTTGGATGAGTATAGGCCCCTCTCTCCTGACTCACCTGTTCCCCAGTTCAGAACTCAATGTTGTGATTATTATTTGCTATTTACAGGAAACAGATCATCATCACCAGAATCAGTCATTTCAGACCTTGAGTACTCTGATTTATACCTGGAGGAATTGTTTGCTGACAATAGAGCAGATTCACCTGATAGTTTTACGTCAGATATTGAATATGGAGAGTCAGTTGGAAAAGGTCTAACAAAATACAGGCCCCTCTCACCAGAATCAATTGGTTCAGATGATGAATGTCCATGTTTTGAGCTCTTCTCTTCAGATTTCAGACCATTCTCTCCTGAATCTGTTGCCTCTTTGGATGAGTATAGGCCCCTCTCTCCTGACTCACCTGTTCCCCAGTTCAGAACTCAATGTTGTGATTATTATTTGTTATTCACTGAAGACAGGTCTTCATCACCTAAATCTGTAACTTCGGACATTGAATTCTCTGAATATTGCCTTGAGGACTTATTTGTTGAGGACAGAGCAGATTCTCCTGAATCATTTCAATCAGAATTTGAAGATGAGCAAACTGTTGATAAACTTATCACATTCAGACCTCTATCACCAGAGTCCTTAACATCAGAGAATGACAAAACCCTTCCATTCCTTGAGTACTGGTTCTCTGAATTAAGAGCATCTTCCCCTGAGTCTGTGACATCACTAGATGAGTATAGACCCCTCTCTCCTGACTCACCAGTTCCCCAATATGGACCTGCTCTGCCTGCTTTTGCCTGGTCAACAGCAGAGAGATGTTCATCTCCTGAATCAGCGATATCAGACACAGGCTGGGAGGAGTTTGGTCTGGAGGACTTGTTCAGTGAGATCAGACCCTGTTCACCTGATTCCATCTGGTCAGAGGATGGTGATGCAGGTCTTTCAGAAGGTTCTCCAACTGCTACTCAGCCAAAGTCACCAGAAGTGATGGCTTCTGATGTTGTTGAAACCATGTTATCATCTAAGAATGAACCTGCATCCCAGACTGTATTGGATGTACTAGAAGGGAGGTCATTGGCTCCAGAGCATAGACTGGTTTACAGGGCAGTTCCCTCCAAGTTAATGGCCCATACCTATGACCCAGCATATAAAGGTGAAACCTACTGGAGTAAGACAGGTGTTCTTGAAGTATTTGATCAACCACAGCAATCTAGTGAAGATATAAGGTCCACCAGTGTCAAAGAACCAATCATTTTCTCGTCTTTTAGTTATGAAACCAAAGATGATAAGGTTACGATACAAGTTGATTCCTTGCTAAAACACCCTGACTTCACTGACCAGAGAGTCACAGATCCTCAAGATGAACTTCATATGCAAATATCCCATCCAGGAGAGGCAAAAATCAAAGCACCGTCCTCTGTCTTGGCTGAATGGGAGTTTGTCCAATTGTCTTCTCCTGGGAATAGACCGCTATCCCCTGAATCACTTAGTTCAGACAGTGATGGAAACCTTTTATACCTTGACCACTTGTTTACTGACATGAGGCCGTCTTCTCCTGAATCTGTTACATCGTTGGATGAGTATAGACCCCTCTCTCCAGACTCACCTGTTCCCCAGTTCAGAACTCAATGTTGTGAATATTATTTGTTATTTTCTAGATCTTCTTCACCTCAATCAGTGTCTTCAGCCCTTGAGGTCTCTAATTTATACCTTGAAGAATTGTTTGCTGAAGACAGGCCAGTGTCTGCTAAATCAATTACATCTGATTGTCAAGGTGAACACACTGATGAGATATTAAACAAATTCAACCCTTCATCTGCTAAATCTTTGACATCTGAGAATGAGTACCATCTTTCATTCCTTCAATACTGGCTTTCTGAGTTAAAACCACCTTCTGAACCCATTACATCAATACATGAGATGGACACAGGTTCCAACCAGCACAGACCCATAACCCCTGAATCATTGACGTCTGAGGTGAGCGTCTCATATTTGTATGACTGGTATTCTGAATTAAGAGCGTCTTCCCCTGAGTCTATGACATCACTAGATGAGTGCAGACCCCTCTCTCCTGACTCACCAGTTCCCCAATATGGACCTGCTCTACCTGTATTTGCCTGGTCAACAGCAGAGAGATGTTCATCTCCTGAATCAGTGATATCAGACACAGGCTGGGAGGAGTTTGGTCTGGAGGACTTGTTCAGTGAGATCAGACCCTATTCACCTGATTCCATATGGTCAGACATAGAAAGTGTTTTAATCAAGGGCAACAATCAATATTCTGATACTCTTCCAGACCCTATTTTACCAGACACAAAATCAGTACCATGCTCAGAACAAGAGGTTCCTTATAGGTTCATTTTCTCAAATGTTTACAGAACCCACAGAGCTATAGAACAGTTTTTTTGTAGGGCCTCCTTCCCTAACAGCCAGAGAGAACCTAGCAATGATGTAGAGCAGGTAGACTCACAGAGATTCAACCAATCATCCTCTGACCTGAGTCATGTGCCATCTGATCTACAAAATCTAGGATCTCCTTTTGCTGTCTGGCCGGAGGAGGCCGTTCCTAAACAACCTCAAGCAAGTAGACTATCAGTACAAAGAAGAGAACGTGGTGATTATAGTGTCTCCAAGTGGAAAGATGGTAAAGTGGAAGCCAATTCTGACAATAAAACACAAGATTCCTCAAACAAGCCAATGAACGTAAAGATGACGAGAGAAGATGGCCGTAGAGGTCCCGTGGTAAGACCAAAAAAAGCCCTTGCTTGGCACCGAATGCAGTGACGCTTTGGTGGGAAATAATTAAAGTGGCAGTGCATCGTACGCAAGTGTCACTTAAGACTCTTTGCTCAAGCTTTCACTAATGTCTCACACTGCTCTCGAAGCTTGACTCTCCCACTGTGGCATGTTTGCATTCGCACAGCAGGAAGTGTCTCTGAAACGCAACTAATGGAACGTAGTGAGACACATGAAGTCTCAACACCATGACATCACTGCAAGTCTCATGGTGTGTTGTGAAGCTAAAAATGGCTAACTTGATTTTATGACATGCTCACAGATGGACTGGCATGATGCTCTTATTCCACATACACACTACGAAGCGTAGCTATTGGACTAAAATATTGCCTTATGCTTAGTAGGATTCTGTGCTGTCATTGTGTAATGTTTCCCGCCTTGTTTGTGCCGCATTTCAAAATGTTGATTTTGTTCACACTTTACATCAAGTTATCTCTATACCTGGGTAGTAGCATCGTTGTAACAACAACTATTTGTGACATTGTGATTTGGTTGATACATGGCACAGTATGGAGTTGAGTGGTTTGTGTCATTACACAAGTGGAATAACGGACAGTCCTTATTCCACTTGTGCAATAACATAAGTCGCTCAACTACTTACTACAAAGTAATTTCCAATAAACTATGGCATGTTGATGCAATGAGTTACCACACAGGTATGAATGGTCGCAAAATTCATCCATTTCAATATTAAAAGTGCAATCATTTATGTACTTAGTTTATGTTTGCACTGTAGATATGCTATATGGGTATGGCTAATATTTTGTTGATTTTGTTCAAAATACTACACAGTGTTTAATGTGCAAGTTGGCAAAATATTGAAATTATTCCTCATCAATACATTTATATGTATGGAGCCATATTGGTGCATGTAAGTTATTGCTGTTTGTTTTATTTTGTTAGGTCCTTATTGATAGGAATGATTCATCATATCCTCCATCTCAAACTCATTTTTGTTTTTTCCATCTCATTTCATTATTTCCATTCAGGTTTCTACAGAATCTCCAGAACCTCAAAACATTGTTTTAGAGCCGATCCAACTTTCAACAGAGGTTGAGATTCCATCCTTGGCAGTTGATGTGAGGAAAACACTCAACTCAACAGAAATTCAATCTGCATCTCCAGAACAGCAAAGTCCAACCTTCTTTGATTTCAGTCAGATACCCCCTGAAATAACCACGGCTACTGAGCAGATGAGTGTATCCCCAGAGGGTCCCGAAAAGCTGTCCAAACCTAGCAGGGAAACATCCTCCTCTGAACCCAGTCTGATAGTACCAGACCTCCTCAGTCATACCTCCCAAGACAGCCTCTCAGGTCAAGCAGAATCATCAGCTAGCGAGCCTCAAGCACCACCAGAGTCCGGATCCCCTCAGCTTGACCTGCTTTTGTCAGAGCTTGAAGAAATTCAGTCGAAATTCCATCCAGAAACCCTTCAGTCAGTGGACACACCTCTCTCGGAATCCAGTGAAGAAAGTCCTGGGATTCTTCAGCCTTATGTTGAGTTTGAGGACCTCTCGCCCGAAGCAGACACATACGCCACTTGGGATGAGGACTGCAGTGTCAGTCCCTCATCCTCTATAGTACAGACTGTGGAAGACCCGACTGAAATAAGTGTAGTGTCCTCAGTGTCTTCTGATATGGCCCTGTCACATCAAGCTGAACCTGAGGTGTTCAGAGTGAACCCTGATCTCATCAAAACCTCTTTAGAGACACAAAAAGTCATGGCCAAAAGTGTTCAGTTCAGTGATTTTGACACTGTTGCATCCATGCACTCCCACAGAGAGATACCATCGAATCTTAGTGGTTCCATGACTCTAGTTAGCCCCACAGACTTTTCCAAATCAGTAGGAGTTCCAGAATCTCCTGAACAGCACCACAATGTTCTAGAACTGGCATCAGAATCCAGTATTCACACTCAAGAATGCCTGTCACTCAAACATGATGAATTTGACCCATTTTCTCCCGTCGTTTTTCCTGAATCTTCTACTGTAGAAGAACATGAAATGAGTCTCCCTGAGAAAGACCATGACACAGTTGGTGAGGGCTGCTTCAACCTCAAGCAGGTCCCAGATGAAAAGGCCACCATTGAGCAAAGTCAACTATTGTCTGATTCCAGTGAATCAACAGATAATGAAAGCCAGGCAGTAGATGAAACAATGACAGAGAATACACCAGAACATGAGTTGTATTTAAGAGAAGGCACTCCCACTGATACCCTCCAAAGAGATGACCTATCTCCCCAATCTATATCCGAATTGACTCTGCAAACCCCAGAGACCGCCACAGCTGCAAGACACTTCAGCTTTGAAGAGATTACTTATTCTGATCTGAGTCCTGGGAATCTTGATGTGTCCTCTGGGGAGCTTGAGCCAAAGCCATCAGGGGACTCCCTGACCCCTGTAGAAATGGAGTCTCATGCCTCCCAGCCTAGCCCTGGTGATCCCAGGGCAGATATGGTGGCAACCCCCCATGATAATGATGATGATGATGGATTCTCCATGGAGTTCAGCCTCCCACCTGAGTATGCAGAGGCTTCTCCACCCCACAAACCAAAGCCTCCATCGTATGCGGAGGTAGTGCAAGCCAGCACACTCTATGAAGACTCAGACCCCGAGATTTCTTACTTTGACTGCAAACAGGCCCTTTCAGACTTGTCTGAGACCGAACATGACGACCCTACTAGGGGAAGGGACCGGTCAGGAGTCGGCCAGACCAGCGGTACCGGCCACCCAACCCGTTCTGTACCCCCAGGTAGAGAATATCCCAAGGCAACATACCCAGTTCACTCCTCTGTCCGTAGACATGACCGTGGAGTCCTCCTGTCCTCTGGAAGTGAGGATTACGAAGACGCTCCTTATGTCCATGAACCTCCAGATCAGATACAGGAGGAGACTGAAGAGCTTCTACACTCCCCCAGCCCACAAGAGGGCGACTGTGCCTTCTTTGAGGCTCCACAGGAGCTTCCTGCCCGTGGGGAGAGAGTGTATAATAATGATGATGATGATTCTTTGGCGAGGGTAAGATGAGTTTTGGCGAATCTTCCCGGCTTGCCATCCTCACCCAGACCTGCTATAACTGTAGTAACTGCTTCAGGAGGAATGACTGCTTTAACTCTGTGGCTGCAGGGATGGAACCCGAAACACCCATTGTTTCATAATCGTTTTGAATTCAGAATTGATTTAGCATGATGTTTTAATGAAATGGTAGTGTGAAACTGACCTGTGTTTATCTCTGTGCTGAAGCTACTTTACATATTTATACTTATTTTATATATTTGCCGCTTTAAATGCTCTCCTCTGCTTTGACTCTGAATGCTTCAGGCTAACATTTCATCAGTTGCAGTGCTCTTTACTCATATTAATGAGAATATAATAACCACGCAATGTTGCTATTTAGGCATTTACAACTGGCTTCATCCGTTTTGCATGAAAGGCAGAGTTTTCTGATGCTTCCAATTCCAGGATGTTATGTTGCACCTTCTCTTTTGAAAACAACAAACAAAAAGCCTTTTTCAGACACAACATTGAAATGAGACAGAAAAGCTTTATTAAGGCACAATGACGAAACAAAAAGAAGGTTCAACAACATTCAATGACATCATTGGCTACCCTATTGATCTGCTGCATTCACCAAATACAATAAAAAAAAACATTCCGTTACCCACAATTCCATCTGTGCTGTCCGGTTAGGAAATTGCTGCAGAGCTGCGTGAGATATCAGGAAGTTCTGACGAGGAGTTTCTGACAACCAGAGTAGTGCGAAGGAGGGTAATCATCCAGGTATAGTTCCCGAGAGTGGGCTGAGCCCCTGGTGTTGGTCGTTGGGGCACATGGGGTGATTTGCCCTGATTTAGGGATTTGGTGTGGTTTGAGGTGAAAGGTCACAGTGTTATGTGTTTTACAGCATGTTGGGTTTTCATTAATGATGTCTGATGGGATGAGAGACTCTTGTGTGACCGGGTGTCGATAAGGACGGGTAATGTTCAACAAACGTTGCATTTTATCATGAATTTGCCACGTTTTTAAGGCAATCTGCTTCTCTCGTTTGCTTGTTACTCCGACTGAATACAAACTAACTTGATTTAGTGACAGTTTATGGGTTTCTCTTGCACTTTTTACACTACACTGCTGACCACACCTACGTTGCTGTGTGCTGTGCCTTTACTCCTACCCTTCACCCTACTGCTAACTCAATGGTCAGCCATATGTTTGTGCGTTAGTTTCCCGTTCCAACAGCTCCCTGTTGTGTTGAGGCATGTAATGACACCTTCCAATTGTTGACCATGTGTCTCTTGCACCCCCTACAGGCGGATGAGATGCCAGACCTCCCCCCTCAGACAGTGACAGAGGAGCAGTACAGAGATGAGCATGGAAACATGGTGGTCAAGAAGGTAATAGACACACACACACTTACGCACACACATACACATATGCACACACACACACACACACACACACACACAGGCCAGGCTGAGGTCATATGATTATGCAAATGAATGCTGTGTAAGTCCTGATTCTGTACAATCCTTAGCCTCTCTCTGACAAAGGGAAAACTCATATACCTATGTCATCTGCATGGTATTCAAAGGTAAACATGCCATACTCTAGGTGTGTTTTAACAGATTCTTGTGTATCTGAGGATAATCCAAAAGATACTTGGTGGTCAGATGGTGATACATGTATGAGGAAAAATAGGAGAGAACCCCTGTGCACTGACCAGAATTAAGTAACTGGTGCATAGACCTGGGGAGGCTGGTGGCTACGTGTTTGATACCACTCCTAATACCATCCCATGCATAACAATGAGGCCGTCCACTTCTACCTCCGTCAGCCTCTACTGGCATAGACCTGGTAAAGTCAATAGAAGATGGTCTGATCCTAGTTCTGTGGTTCAGGGTAACTTCTACCTCAGGCGAACTTGTCATTTCTCCTGACAAGACGTTGGGTCGAATATCAAAAGTCTTTCCTCAGTTCTTTGAGTCCTCTCTCCTTGCCTCCTCCTCCACAAAACGCACTGGCGGAGTGTGTCAGAGGAGGGGAACTTCAGAGGTGAGGTTAGAGGACGCGATGAAGAAAAGATCCTTGAGGTTTTTTTTTGGCGAACATCTCACTCAGCTACAGCTCAGTATTTACTCACAATACAGTATGATCTTCAACCTCTCCAGGTGACCCGGAAGATCATCCGTCGGTGTTTGTCTGCGGACGGGGTGGAGAGGGAGGAGGTGAGGGTGGAGGGGTCTCCCCAGAAGTCCGTCAGTGTGGCCGAGGGGGATGGCTTCTCCCAGGTGGTGAAGAGGACAGTGCTGAGGAGCGAGGGAGACCACACAGAGGTGTGTGTGTGTGTGTGTGTGTGTGTGTGTGTGCCTGCGTGCGTGCATGCGTGTGTGTGTGCATACTTTCATATAGTGCATATGGTGTGTGCCTGCCTATTTTATCTAGATAGATAGGTTGATAGAAACACACAGTAAGTCAAATGTCGAATATCCTATGAATATAAATAAACACACACACACACACACACACACACACACACACTCTCATACATTATATGATTATTATGTAAGGAAATAGGTACTGTCATGTATGATATTTCAAATGAACCATAAATGTTGTTTATGTCATGACACAGAAAATAATGTAATACATTTTTATTTTTTTTTAAAGCAAGATAAAGCTTTTTGAAATGAAACTCTTCCAACCCCATGTGTTCCATCTAGGTGACGTTTGCTGAGGGGGTCTCAGCATCAGGGGAGGGGCTTAGTGGAGGTCGTAAGGTCAGCCAGGTGGAGTGGACGTCCGTGGTGGAGGGTGAGAGGACGGAGACACACCTAGGTGACCCCTCACTGGCCTCTGACCTCCCCACGGCCCGGGACGACTTCACACAGGTCGGTAAACAACCAATCAGAGACCCTTGACCCTCACATTCACTTCAGTTGAATCTCAAATGTCTTTCCTTGATTCCCTGCATCCTTTCTCCTCTCTTCCCTCTCAAAACACGTTGGAGGAGAAGGTCCAAGGGAAGTAACCCGTAACACACAAAAAATGGAAAAAGGAAAATACTTTTGAGATGTTGTTTTTTTACTATAGAATCCAGCTCTTCCTCAGGGTTGTGTGCTGGAACTAAAATCCTCAGAGCTAAAGTCCACTGCGCACACACACACACACACACACACACACACACACACAGCTGTCAACATGTCAACATACAGAGGCACAGTTCATTCCCTCCCAACAGGCTGGTTTGGCACTATCAGAACCTCTTTTCTTCCACCACCCCCCCACCTCTCTCTCTCTCCCCCCCCCCCCCCCCCCCCCCCCAGGCTCTAGGCTACATAGGGGGCTATAGGAGGGCAGAGCTCCCCCTGCTGGTAGAGAAGGAGATTGTCAAGGAGGACGGATCTGTGATCAGGAGGTTTGTGTGTGACGTGTGTGTGTGTGTGACGTGTGTGTGTGTGTGTGTGTGTGTGTGTGTGTGTGTGTGTGTTTTGTCAGGTCTGCGATCGCCTTCTGCTCTGCTGCAGCTCCGACAGTCTGTCTTCTTTCCCCTTGTGTGTGTCTACATGTACATTTCATAAATGTGTGTGTGTGTGTGTGTGTGTGTGTGTGTGTGTGTGTGTGTGTGTTTGTTTAGCAAGTACGAGAGTGGGTGTTCACGAACACACTGTAGGACACAGTAGTCCCCAGCCAAATTGTGAGGTGATCGAAGTCCATAAAAAAAAAAATTAAGGTGCCGTATAGCTAATGGCCAATAGAGGGGGCTAAGAGATCCAAGAATGCGAAGTGGGATTCCCGACAGACGCCACCCCATTGAAGTTGACATTTAAATTGTTAAAAAAAAGTGTTATGGTTAGGCTATTTAAAGTGTTAAAATAAAGTGTTATGGTTAGGTTAAGGGTGAAGGTTTGGGTTTAGGGTTTAGGGTTGTCCCAAGGATCCCACTTCGCATCTACCATTGGTATTGGGTTTCAAAATGCATGATGTCTTGTATCGAAAGGGATGAATCTGTGATACTGTCTCTTTCCTGCTGACATACTTCTCACTTCTTGGCGTCTGTTGCTGTCTGTTCTCTTCCCGGTTGCTGTTTCTCTGCTCTTCATTCCAAAGATCTTCATTTAGATTGTTAGAGGTTCTGATCACTCTCCCTCCTATCTCCCCCCCTCTGCCTCTCTCTCTCTCTCACCCCCCCTCTCTCTCTCTCTCTCTCCCCCCCCTCACTCTCTCTCCCTCACCCCCCCCCCCCCCCTCTCCGTTTCTCCATCTCTCTACAGGGCCAGGATGCGTAAGGGGCGCACCCAGAGGCGAACGGTGGTGCGGGGGTCCAGCGGGCGAAAGCAGGTCCTTCTGGAGCAACTGGATGATCCCCAAGAGGGGTCACAACCCCACGACCACCAGCAGCACCTTCATAAGCTCATCCACCGCTACTGCGGGGAGGAAGAGGAGGATGAAGAGGAAAAGGAGGAAGAAGAGAAGAGGAAGAAGTAACAGGCGTCACCTCACCCACTCTCCTACCCTTGGCTCCGCCTCTGACCCTGCCCCTTCCTAAAGCTCCACCAATCCTATGCATCGAGGCACATGCAATCCCAGAGTGCACTGCTGCACTTCTATCCTACCACAGTCTTCCTGTCTCAACGCCGGATGACCTCGGGTTGACCTTCCGTTCAACAATCAGAACTGACTTTTTTCCTTGCTTGGTTTCTGTTACTGCTGTTTTTAGTTTTCCCTGAGTGTCTTTCTTTTGCCTTTTTTTGTGACCAAAGAGTTTTTCCCTTTTTTTTGTTTTACGTTGAGTTATATTTTCCATGTCATTTCTTTGTGTCTTTGATTTTTGAGTCTTCATGCTGTGGTAGAACCTAAACAAACACACAAAAAAAAAAAAAAGATTCTTAACAACTTTACTCACAACACCTCCAAATGAAGAACACAGAAAAAATAACGTTTGCGCTACTCTTAGAGTAGGTGCTTGGACTAACGGACGATACGTCACACTGCACTGCCTATTACAACGACCGTTCTTAGATTCTACGATGTTCATGCAAACTCGGAAAAACTCACAGTTAAAATAACAGTTATTTACGTAGAGCTTCCTGTGGTTGATTCTGATACTGTCCGAGTGGGGAAACTCGGATATCAACAAGATTCCAAGTTGGATATTTCTGAGTTTCCTAGTTCCGAGCGTACATGAACATCACATCAGTAAATAAAAACTATATCACTCATCATGTTGACCTTTTTCTTCTTCAAGGTCAAGATGTCACAAAAAAGAAAAACCTAGCTGTCTGTATTGACACTGACATCCATACTATCTGCTGCTGGTTAAGTGTATGTGCTACTGTATCTGTCTTTGGAAAGTATTTAATCTGTGCATTTTTTTTTTTAAATGATTAACATCCGTAGCCTAGGCATTACTCGTCAAATCATGAAAACTACATGCGGCATGAATAGTTAACATCAGTCACCAACTTCCATCCTAGTCGAGACCAAAAGCTCAAAATCTAGCAGCGATTCTCTCTCTCTCTCTCTTTCTCTCTCTCTCTCTCTCTCTCATGACTACATCCAATTCTGTCCATCTCTCTCTCCCTCCAATTTGTCCATCTCCTTTTTTTCTCTGTGATTTGAGGCAGTTCCAGCCTGATCTAATTCTGTGTTAAACCATTTATCTTGATTTGTGTTTGATGTGTATGTGTGTGTGAGTGTGTGTGTGCGTTAGTTTGTGCATGTGTGTGTGCGTGTGTGCATGCTCGTGTGTGTCCATTGTGAGGAGGGGTGGAGTTGTGAATTTAGGTTCCAAAGACTGACCTCTGTTTGAATCCCAACTTATTTTAGTTGTTTTGTTTGTTGACTTCTTTATTTTGGTTGAGTTCAGTGTAGGTAGTTAGATCGGAAACTTTTAATATTTTAATATTTGTTGGATTTGTATGAAGATTAGTATGGAAGTTTCTTTTCTTTTGGAATTCCCTGACTTATTTCCCAATGTTGAATAAGAAGAAGTTGATATGTGGTGACCATGACAACTGTTCTCCAGGCAGTTCACTGATATGAAGTAGTTGAGAAGATGGCATCTCATATGGTTCTTTTTAGGTTGTTTTTTTATTGACCCTTTGAGTGTGGGACCGTGCGTGTGTGTGTGTGTGTGTGTGTGTGTGTGTGTGTGTGTGTGTGTGTGTGTGTGTGTGTGTGTGTGTGTGTGCGCGCGCGCGCGCGCTGATATGAGCAGAGAAAAGGGAACTTTATTTCACCATGTTGCACTCCTGAATGTCGGGAGGGCACACCTCCATGCTTTGGGCACAGGAAACAGTTATATCTTTGCCTCTTCTTGGCGGGATACGAAGACCGGTACTAGACAGTGACACCCCAGGTGTGGGCAGGTTAAAGCAGGTCGAACGTATGTATATCATTCACAGCTCTTGAGTATAGCTAATATATGTATTTACGACATGTAATGTATTTATTTCACTTTCACTGTTTACTTTGAGTGCAATTAAAAAAAGTGGAAAATGCAAATGTAGTGGGAGTTCACTGTGACAGGTAGACTTTTAAGTTGACAAATCAGCATCCCCGTTTCTGTGGTGGTGACAGTTATATACATATTATATTATACATATATAAATATCTATGAGGGCATGTATTAGTTTACTAAAACGAACTTAAAAAATAAACAAAAAACTAAATGGCTGCAGTGTGTCTTTCGCTGATAGAGAATAAAAATGTGTAAAACCAATTTCTCTGTTGTGAATTGATTTTGTCTCTGCTGTGAATTACTTTTTTGGTTACCGAGAATATAACAGTGACTTTGTTTGTATGATTGATAATTACTTTTTCTGACAATCCCAAGTCAGGCTTATGGAGTCCCCCAATAGAGGAGATCAGAGGCTGGGAGAGTACAGTCTGTAAAAAATTCGGAACATGTTTTTGATTATGTTTGCTCAAACCTTCAAGTCAAGAATAAGAAACGAAGTACAGGAAGTGTGAAGGAGTCATGGCTCAGCAGTTAATACTTTGCCCCAAGATCGGGGTGTTGTAGGTTCAAGACCCATTACTCTGGAGCTAGGTTTGGTCTTGAATATGTTTCCTCAAACCTTCAAGTCAAGTATAAGAAACGAATTGTGAAAAATATAAAGGAGTCATGGCTCAGTGGGTTAATACCTTGCCCCAAGATCAGGGGGTTGTAGGTTTGAGACCCGGTCATGGCTCTGGAACTAGGTTCGGTTTTGAATATGTTTGCTCAAACCTTCAAGTCAAGTATACGAAACGAATTGCAAAAAATGCAAAGGAGCCTCTAACCCAATCAATTCATCCGATATTGCCTTTAGCCAATGGGCTTCAGGGGCGGGGCTGGGACACATGTATAAAAGGACTGGGACACACCTCCAGCAAGTCCTTTGCTGATGGACTCCTTGCTGCAAGCTTTTTAGCTCTAGCAATGGCTGTTTTTGAGGTGGTTTCTGTGCATCCCGTAAGTGCTTTTAGGTCTGCAAATTGTGATTTCCAATATTTTCTTTGAGTTTTGGCTTCACCAGATCAAATTAGATTCACCCAAACATGAGGTTTTTGTCATTTTCCAGTAGTCTTTCTGTACAAATGTAGCCCTGCTACTCTCCCTCAAACGCTCAGTTTTTGATGAGTTAAGAGGTTGTGTTAGTCACCGGCTAATGTTATACTCCAATAGGATGCATGCTCAAGGTAGTAAAACTCATTCAAATAAACTAATCATTTGTTAACATTCTTCTTTACATTCTTCCCATTTTAGCCAGCACTAGCAGTGCACACATGGTCAGTTCCTGGCAGGTACAGATAACAGCTGAAACATGATGAAACTGGCCATTTAGAATACTGGGGTAAAATGCAGCAAGACTGAATACAAAGGTAAGCAAATGTAGCTAAAGTTCTCTTGTTGTGTGAGCTAGCATAGCACTGTTGTATTTTGCAAGATATGGAAATCACTCACTTTAGCCATGATTTTCCTCTTTTGGCAGGCAAGTAAAACAATTTTGCGTCCCAAATCTGTACCTTTTTTCCTGAAGTGTGCTCTTCTGCTCTCCTCAGAATGGATCCTCGAGGCTTGAAGAAGAAGAAGAAGACTTAAAAAAGGCTTAATCCTTTGTAATGGTTTTACATCCATGGATGGCAGTACACAGAAATAGGAGTGCAGAATTATGACAAAAACCATGCATATGCCATGAGGCTAAACCAAGATGGCCGCCTTAGCCTTTACAAAATGGTCCCTGCATGCTCATGGTGCCATCTTGAAACCTTCATGGCTTTTGTATTTTTTTTCTCTCCGATATTCAGAGTTTAATATCCTTGGTAAGACATCATTTTACTGGCCTGCACTTTGCTGACACACATTAACCCTTTGAGATATTCCAGAGCTTGTTTGACTCATGTTTGCTCACTATTTTAGCAGTATACTTTCTTGACGTATTGTGAAGTTACTTCCAACTTTTAGGTCAGTTGGTATTTGTACCATAATTGCAGAGAAGAAAAGATCTGCACCAAGTGACAAAGACTTATGTCACAGGTGTCAAATTCATTATTCAATATGTCAAGAAAGTATACTGCTAAAATAGTGAGCAAACATGAGTTCAATAACAAGGCACAATTGTCTCTGAATGTCAAATGTCTGTACCTGTAGGATCACATTACTGAGGATGACTTCCTTCAACCTGGCCAGTGATGTCTAAACCCAACCAATGGATTTCGTCTTTGAAAAAAAATTCTGTGTGCAAAACAGGTGTGCTTTCCTCCATTGCTCCTGACCTATCCAGATGAATCCGATCTACTGCAACAATCACCGGGATAGAAACAGTTAGTAGATCTAGCTCTAACATTGAGTCTATGGGAAACCAAAGGCTTGGTATTGTCCTCTGCTGGCAATAGTCACAGTTTGTTTCTGCTTTTTGTGTTTGTGAACTTTAGGTCATCATTTCAGTTTCTAGCTGCTTGATTGATGCTTGGTTTGACTTAATGAAGTATTATTTATTTCACATTTGCTTCTCTACCATAAACACACACAACCTCAATAAAACCTAAACTGGATCCTGCCTCATTTCCTCTCTTCTGACTGATAGTGGCAGCCTCTGAACTGCCCTCTAGTGTCCTGAACACACGCAGGTGGAAAGAAGTAATCAACAGTAATGTCATGCCATAGGTAGAGATGTTTAACATTCAGAGACAATTGTGCCCTGTTATTTGATCTTCATTCCCCACAAAGCCGAACCTCAACAATTGCATTTTAAATCTAAAGCGTGAACCAGACTTCCAGCACTCCTTATTAATCAACTCTCAATGTCTAAAACGTAAGTAGAAGCACCAGTAACATGAAGTAGCTGTGGCGCTGCTGTAAGATCTTTGATTTGTGGAAGGTTGAGATTTCAAACCTGCTCTGGAGTGTGACTGTATTGCTTTTGTACATGTGTCTGCAAACCTTGATGTCAAAGATTAAGAGGGATGCAGGAGAATAGTGTGGTGGCTCCCTGCAAAGGTCTTTGCCTCACCTATAAAAGATCACTGGTTCAAGACTTGGGTTGGAACTTGCTTTTGAACATGTTTCCACAAACCTTGTTGTCAAATATACAAAAAGAAGCTTGACAAATGTAGAAGTGGTGGTGGCTCTGTGTAATGAACTCTGCCTCATCTGTAAGAGATCACCGGTTCAAGACTTAGTTTTGAATATGTTTCCTCAAACCTTCAAATCGAATAAAAGAAACGAAGTGTGTAAAGTGTGAAGGAGTCGTGGCTGTGCGGTTATAACATTGCCCCATCACCACAAGGTTAGAGGTTCAAGCCCCAGTGATGGTGTGTGAGCTATGTTTGGAACATGCTTTTGAACATGTTTCCTCAAACCTTCCCTCTCAATCAATCCATCCAATCTTGCCTTCAGCCAATGGGCTTCACTGGCAGGGCCAGTATAAAAAGACTGGGACACAACCCCAGCAAGTCCTTTGCTGATGGAGTCCTTGCTGAAAGCATGTGCATTTAGTTTTTGAGGTGTTTTTCGTGTGCATCTAGTAAGTAGTTTTAGTTTTGCAAATTGTGATTTCCAGTGTTTGGTTTGAGTTTTGGCTTCACCAGATCAAATTAGATGCACCCAAACATGAAAATTAGGTTTCTGTCATTTTCCAGGACTCTTTATGTACAAATCTAGCCTTGCTACGCTCCTTCAAATCCTCTATTTTTGATAGGTGTGATTTAAGAGGTTGAGTTGGTTAGCATGATCTGCTCATGTTATAGGGTGCATGCTCTGGGTAGTAAAACCCAATCAAATAAACAAATAATATCATTTGTTGACATTTTACTTTCCTCCCATGTTAGTCAGCAGAAGACCTGTTCACTAACTTATCTGAGTAGTTGCTTACAATTTTACAAAGCTAGCTACAAAGTAACTCAACAAATGTAATAGCATCCAACAGCAAACAGAAAAGCTGTGTAAATTCACAAGACACTGTAGGCTGCTAACAAATTGGTCAACATCATTCATCCCAGAACCAAGGAACAATTGCTGCCACTTGCTGCTTTTTGAGCAATTTAATTATGAACAAATATATTATGTAGCCTAACATTCACCCAGAAATGATTTGATATGGAAATCAGTCACTTTAGCCATGGTTTTCCCTTTTGGGCATGCAAATAAAACAATTGAGTCTCAAATCTGTACCCTTTGTCCTGAAGTGTACACTTCTGCGCTCCTCAACATGGTTCCTCAAGGATTAAAAAATAAGTTTAATCTCATGGTTTTACATCCATGGGTTGAGGTACACAGAAATAGGAGTGCAGAATTATGATGAAGACCATGCATATGCCATGGTGCTAAACCAAGATGGCCACCTTAGCCTTGACAAAATGGCCCCTGCATGTTCGAGGTGCTGTCTCTAAACCTTTACGACTTCTCTCCCATATTCAAAGCTTAATATACTCAGTAATACATCAATGTACTGGCCTGAACTTTGCTGACACACATTACCCCTTTGAGATATTCCAAAGGGGTAATGTGTTTGCCCACTATTTTAACAATATACTTTCTTGACATATTGTAAAGTTACAGAAACTTTTAGGTCGGGTGGGACCAAACTTTCTGTCTTGCTTCTGCAAGGTTAAGTATTGCATGGTCCTGAGTGGCGGAATGGTATGGAACATGCCCCATGAGCAGAATGTAGCTATTTGAAATGTTCATGCTACTGATGTTGTTGCACTTCTTTTTTTTGCAGGTGTCTGCTGACGTCAAAATGACAGAGTGATGTCTTTGCGTGTAATGGTAAAGGACAGGTCCCGCAAGCCCAGCTGAGGCCATGAGGTTAGTTGAGCAGTTTCCAAGTGACCTTCCTTTGGAAGGTTTAGGTGGTGGCTAATTATTGGTGAAGATGCTTCTTAGAAGAAGAATTTTATATATATAATATATAGAAAATTCTTCTTCGAAGAAGCATTTTTACCAAGAATTAGCCACCACCTAACCCTTCTGAAGGAAGGTGGATAAAGAGGTATCTATACATTTTTTTTTAATTTTAAAAATCAGCTTTCTTCTCGATAACCACTGCTGGACATTGTTCTGGAAGGGCGGGGGGGGACACTCCCTCACATCCCCCCCACTTTCCTTTTCTTTTGCCCGAGCCTTCTCCACAGCTTGCGGGGGGACACTCCCTCACATCCCCCCCACTTTCCTTTTTGTCTGAGCGTTGTCCGCAACTTGCGGGGGGGACACTCCCTCATATCCCCCCCACTTTCCTTTTTGTCTGAGCGTTGTCCGCAACTTGCGGGGGGGACACTCCCTCATATCCCCCCCACTTTTCGTCTGAGCGTTGTCCACAACTTGCGGGGGGGACACTCCCTCACATCCCCCCCACTTTCCTTTTTTTTGTCTGAGCGTTGTCCGCAACTTGCGGGGGGGACACTCCCTCACATCCCCCCCACTTTCCTTTTTTTTTTTTTGCCTGAGCCTTGTCTGCAGCTTGCGGGGGGGAACATTCCCTCACATCCCCCCCACTTTCCTTTTTTTTTTGTCCAAGCCTTGTCCGCACCTTCCAAGTCATCCACCGTGGTGACATACCGCTGGTCAGACCTTGCACCGATGTTCCGGTAAGCTACCTTAGGCAGCACGGCTTCTCTACCTTGCGATAGCAGCCACAGGGTCTCGCACATGTTCCAGAGCCATGACCGGGTCTCGAACCTCTAACTCCGTTATGATGGGGCAAGGTACTAACCGCACAGCCACGACTCCTTCACACTTTACATACTTCGTTTTTTTTATTTGACTGGAAGGTTTGAGGAATGTGCATTTGTTGTAAGCAGCTGGGTGACGGAATGGTATGGAACATGCCCCATGAGCAGAAGGTAGCAGGTTTAGATGTCCATGATGTTGTTGCACTTTTTTTTTTTTTTTTTTTTTTTTATAACCTATCTGCTGATGTAAATGTCAAAATTACGAGGAGATGTGTGTTTGTTGTGAGTGGCCCGGTGGCACAGTGGTAAAGCACTTGTTCTGTAAGTAGAACGTTGCTGGTTCGAACCCAGCTGAGGCCATGAGAGGAAGGCACAGTTAGTGCAGCTGAGGGCGTGGGAAGAAAGCGCAGTGAGAGGAAGATGAAAGGGGTAGAGTAGACTTTACAAGTGAGATTGTCTTATACTTGACTTGAAGGTTTGAGCAAACATATTCAAAACTGAACCTAGCTCCAGAGCCATCACCGGGTCTTGAACCTATAACCCTTTGATGACGGGGCAAGGTACTAACCACAGAACCACAGCTCCTTCACACTCACCATACTTTGTTTCTTATATTTGACTTGAGGGTTTGAGCAAACATATTCAAAACCAAACCTAGCTCCAGAGCCATCACTGGGTCTTGAACCTATAACCCTTTGATGACGGGGCAAGGTACTAACCACAGAACCACAGCTCCTTCACACTCACCATACTTTGTTTCTTATATTTGACTTGAGGGTTTGAGGAAACATATTCAAAACCAAAACTAGCTCCAGAGCCATCACCGGGTCTTGAACCTATAACCCTTTGATGATGGGACAAGGTAGTAATCGCAGAGCCACAGCTCCTTCACACTTTACAAACTTTGTTTCTTATATTTGACTTGAGGGTTTGAGGAAACATATTCAAAACCAAACCTAGCTCCAGAGCCATCACCAGGTCTTGAACCTACAATCCCCTGATCTTGGGGCAAGGTATTAACCGCTGAGCCACGACTCCTTTGCATTTCAAACATATTCAAAACTAAACATGGCTCTAGAGCCATAACCAGGTCTTGAATACCTGCCTCTGACCCTACTTCTATGCTGTTCCACTTAAATGTTTTGAGATATCCTTTTACACAGTGTAGTTGTATGTGGAGTTCTCCACAGTTGTGATGCATTGCTGCATTGATGTGGCTTGGGAGGGCAATGGTCTGAGCAGTGTGAGGTCCCATGCACACACATGCACCTGTGTGTGTGTGGAGTGTGCATGAAGTAGATCAATGCCAGGATTTCCATCCACCACAGTGGCACTGCACCTATAGTTAGATTGACATCCCTCTAACCCAATCAATCCATCCAATCTTGCCTTCAGCCAATAGGCTTCATCGGCAGGGCCAGTATAAAAGGACTGGGACACACCCCCAGCAAACCCTTTACCGATGCACTCCTTGCTGAAACCATGTGCATTTAGTTTTTGAGGTGTTTTTCCTGTGTCTCGTAAGTGCTTTTAGTTCTGCAAATTGTGATTTCCAGTGTTTGGTTTGACATTTTACTTTACCCATGTTAGTCAGCATTAGACTTGTTCGCTAACTTATCTGAGTAGTTGCTGACAATTTTACAAAGCTAGCTACAAAGTAACTCAACAAATGTAATAGCATCTAACTGCAAACAGGCTGCGAACACTTCATAGTCATCCAAGAACCTAGGAACAAATGCCACATCTTGCTGCTTTTTGAGCAATTTAATTATGAAGAAATATAGTATGTAACCTAACATTTACCCAGAAATGATTTGATATGGAAATCAGTCACTTTAGCCATGGTTTTCCCTTTTGGGCATGCAAGTAAAACAATTGAGTCCCAAATCTGTACCCTTTGTCCTGAATTGTACACTTCTGCTCTCCTCAACATGGTTCCTCAAGGATTAAAAAAATAAGTTTAATCTCATGGTTTTACATCCATGGGTTGCAGTACACAGAAATAGGAGTGCAGAATTATGATGAAGACCATGCATGTGCCATGATGCTAAACCAAGATGGCCACCTTAGCCTTGACAAAATGGCCCCTGCATGTTCACGGTGCCATCTCGAAACCTTTATGACTTCTGTATTTTTTCTCTCCCATATTGAAAGCTTAATATACTCAGTAATACATCAATGTACTGGCCTGCACTTTGCTGACACACTAACCCTTTGAGATATTCCAGAGCTTGTTTGTCTTGTATGACTTGACAGTCCTGGGGTCAGTTTTCTGAACGCTTTGTAGCGAATGCAATACTTTATCAGGCCTACTCTGTCCTAGATCAGCACAGTGTAATAATGTGACAATAACCTTCTCCCCCATCACCCTAACCCCAGTTACGGTGAGGAGCTGTCCCGGTGTCAGGAGGAGGTGCGGAGGCTTCAGGCGCGGGAGGACTGCAGCGGGGTCAGTGACCAGAGGCTGCAGCTGCAAGCTGAGAACATGCAGCTGCGCAGGGAGATGGACGAGCTGCGAAAGACCAGCCTGCTGACGCAGAGACGTGCCAAGCAACAGGTATGGAGGGAGGGAGGGGGGACAGGAGTAGGGAGGGATAGATAGAGGGACAGGGAGATGGGACAACTGTGCAAGACCAGCCTGCTAACGCAGAGACGTGCAAAGCAACAGGTATGGAGGGAGGAGGGGGGAGAAGGGAGCGATAGCGAGAGGGACAGGGAGATGGGACAACTGTGCATGACCAGCCTGTTAGCCCAGAGATGCGTTTTACAACAGGTAGGATGGATGTACAGAGGGATGGAGGGAGAGTGGGAGGGATTGGGAGTCAACAAGACGACCAACAAGTAGGAGTGAGTGGATTTAGTTTGCCTTTCTCATATAAAAAAAAAAGTATCCAAAAATAAGCTGGGGGTTGAGGAAGCTGAGTTCCAAGCTGAGTTGTTATGGTCCGATCCCATGGCATCAGGTTTATGAATCAAACATGTTAGACTAGGTTCAAGCAAAAGGAAGGAGGATGGAGGGAGGGCCAGCCTGAAGAAGCAGGGTGTGGATGTGCCAGACAGAGTAACTGACACACACACACACACGTAGATGGATTTTGGTGGCACCAGCCTTGATTTCAACGTGTATAACTATTTACAGTTGAATGAGCCTGGCTCACCATTTGTCAATTCCTTTGCGATTGTAATGTCTGAAAAAACTGCACCCTCGCCATTCCTTTGATTGTAATGTATCTCACACCTTGTCCTTTGTTGGGAATGATATTTGAGGAGAGGGACAGCAAGCTGTTCTTTGAGTTTTGGGTTAGGCCCGCCACGGGCACCATTCTCCCGTGTCCTTGACGCACGTTAACGTATGGTTAAAACTTAGTCATATGTTGCTTTGAAACTGTTAAATTGGTTATTTTGTTGATACTCTATTCTCATTTTCTGTTAAAACAGCACAACATAATCGTGACCAGGTTATCACAGAGTTTACCATTAATGTCTAATGTTCACATGCATAGTTAGCAACACGTACACGAGTCATCACATCAGGTATTTGACCATGTGACCACTCCTCACAATTTCTTATAAGTATGGTAATAGCATTTTGGGTATTCTTAATGGAATCTAGGGTCCAATATGATCGACTGTCTGTCACACAGGGATGAGCAAAGCATTATCAATCATGAACTATCTTTTGGAGTCAGATATAACGTAATGTGAACTTGTGTTAGTTGGTCATGAGACCACTTGTGTTGAGTTTGTTCGATCATGTCCACAACTGTTAGAAGTAATAATTGGGAATAAATGTGTGTCTTATGTTTGACCCGTCATCTAGTCTTCAGTGTTTTATTTTCATACTCTTCACACACTCACCCACCCACACCGTGACCCCCCTCCTCCAGGTCTCCCAGATGGAGCAGGAGTGCAGTCGGAAGGAGCAGGGTCTGGACGCGAGGGTCCGAGAGCTGGAGGAGAGCAGCCGTAGCTCCAGCGCTGACCTGACCCGTCTGCTCTCAGCCCAGCAGAAGACCACGCAGCGCTGGAAGGATGAGGCCAAGACCCTGACCAAGGCCTTTGAGAACAAACTCACCAGCCTCAAGTACTATTTTATGTATTTATATAAAAAAATATATTTGTACAATATTTGCTGAACCTTTATTTTACTAGAAGGTCCCATGTGAGGTCTGAGGACCACTTAAGATGGCATCTCCAAGAGATTTGATTAATTCAAGGCAGGTTCAAGGCTACAAGTTTATCCCAAAACAGACAGACATTTGGGCATGCGCCTACTTCAGTGTCTACAAGTGAGAACACAAAGCAGCACCTTTTTTACTGTCTCTGAATTTTACTGTATCTGAATTGTTTGAGATTAGATTTTCCCTAAATGGTGCATTAAAGACAATAATGAGCAACCAGGGGAAAAATGGGAAGGGGGGGGGGGGGTAGAGATGTAGATGAGACTGGGGGAAAAAAAGGGAAGCCTGAGGCTTTCTATTGATTTCTGAACTTGTTTTTCTTCCTTCCTCTGGTATCGTCTGTTGGGTTCAGGGGAGAACTAAATCGACAGAAGCAACGCTCTCAGGAACTGGAGATCCAGCTGGAGGCTGACCATGAGACCATTGTAGAGGTGATTTTTACACACACTCTCTCACTCTCCCACACACACAGACACATTGATGACTGACAGAAAAAGTGCGTTGGTCTTATGAGATGACCGCTATAACCGACCTTAGCTGGTGTTTGTGATATGAGGTGTAAATATAGATATCGTGAGGTGTAAATATCAATGTCTTGCTCTCTTTTGGGTCCAGTATGAGAGACAGACGGCAGAGTTATAGGAGTCTACAGAGGCGCCTGACGCAGGCAGAACAGAGGGCAACCACGGCATCACAGCAGGTAAAGGTCCTCAGATGGCTCAATGAGAGGCGCTCAGTGATGTCAGCTACCTGACTTAATGTCGGGGCTTATTATTTTTAATGTCACCTAGCCCCTGGAGTACTAACATCAGTCCCTATTCTATATGTCAGAGAATCACGTGTCCTACACAATACATTCCCATGTCAGCATTCTGTAAGGTCATATCGAGGATAAACATCATATTTTGAATAAACACTTTGATGTTGAGGATGTTGTGGCTTTGAATGTTTCCTAATTGTTCATAGAATTTTTTTCTAAATGTCTTTCCTCATTATTCATTTATTTTCTTTCAGCTCAGCATACTGACATCACAGAGAAGGAAAACTGCGCCCATGGTCGACCTGGAGACACTATGATGTCATGTGCCAATCTGAGCTAGTGCAATATGAATGTGTGACTGATTGATAGTTCACTGTGATCCTTGTTATAATGAAATGATAAACTGATTTGGATTGACATATTTTGTGGTCTTCATTAAATATGTTTTGTATATTGTTTTTAGGATTTTCTGAGCACTTGGACTCCACAAACTAAGGAAGTCCAGGAGACAGGGAATCTTGACATTACAATTCTATTAACAGGAAAACTAGCAGTTCAACAAAGGTAAAAGGAGCAGAGATAATCTACATAGAATCTGACACAGGAGGATCAACTTGCTTTGGCAAAGTCCTGGCAATGTTACAGAGAAATTTGTAAGTTAGATACCCCAAATCAGTATTGATTAACATAACATGATGAGAATTTTAGTTTGATTCAATTTTATCAGGCTACTACCTATCCATCCATGGAAAAATCAGTTTATTTGGAATAGACGGAATTAAACGGGCCTATCTATAGAATGAACAAGAATATAGGCGGTTGAAACTATGACATCACAGCATTGAAACCTTCAGTCATTCAAAAACTACACTTACACCCAAACTGGTTCTCAAGCAGAAAACTAAGAAAAACTCATCCTCAATTTAAAAATGGTGTTTTTGCCTTCATACAGATTACAACGTCTCATATATTACTGCAAATAATCTGGTTAAACTCATATACTTATTGGAAAAAATGTTTTACTGATTTCAGCCTTGTCACACCATTGGAAAAGGAGAAGGTAAGGATTTACTTGGTCTGCCTCACATTAAAAATCACAAATGGCTGAAAATGTGTGTAAATAGATCAGTATATTAATTTAAGGTCAAAAACATTGGCCGCTGTGTCATACAGGATACAATAATACTGCATAAACTCCCAGCTTACCTAACCTCCATTATTGAAATTCAAGAACATACATTACCAAACTGGTTCTCAGAGTAGGTTAACTCTTGAGGTTCCTCGGGTCTCCATTGAACTGGGTAAATCCTCTTTTAGTTATGGTGCGCGTCACTGCTGGAACAATCTACAAAAACATGTCAGTTGGTTGTTCTGGTGCTGCTCTGGCAGTTGAGGGTATTCATTGAAGACCTCTTTGGTGAAGGATGTGATTGTTTCTCCTGATATATTGTGATTTTATATGATATATATTGATTTAGCTATAACTTTGTTTGATGATAATAATGAACGTCAATAAACACAGTCATTCAACATACCTCTGTCTTTAGCTTTCTTTTCATCCTCCTTCATTTTTTCAAATGTTTAAATGTGATGTCATTAAAAACAAGTGTCAACTGAGCTCACAGGCAGCTCAGATGGATGATCTCCCCTACCAAGTGCTAATCCTACTCCTGCTCCATGGGTTTGAATCCAGTAATGGCCTGCTGGTTGACATTATAACAATGGTAGCCTGAAGTTGAAATATGATGAACTAAGAGAATTGCCAGAGAATTCTAGAAAGTTTGGAGGGATGATGCTGGTGGCTTTAACATTGAGTCTATGGGAAACTGAACTCTCAAAACTGAACACTTGTTTTAGATTTTTAACCACCTCCATCACCCACATCTGGATTATCTGAATCCATAGCTGTTGCACCATGGATTTCATAAACTCTGTGTGTGTGTTTCCTCAAACCATCCAAGTCAAATATACAAAATGAAGTGTGTCAAGTGTGAAGGAGTCGTGGCTGTGTGGTTAGTACCTTGCCCCATCATAATGGGGTTTAAGGTTCGAGACAGAGTCATGGCTCTGGAACATGTGGGGGACCCTGAGGCTGCTATCGCAGGGAAGATGAGCCGTGCAGCCAGGTGTCAACACCATCGTACGGTGGTTGGCTTGGCTCAGAATTTAAGAAGGAATTCTTTCTAAATTTTGTTAAGTGTTTTTCCTTTTTTGAGAGGATCTTCTTGATAACTCCCCTAAAAAGTAGAAAAATGCCAGGATTTCCATCCGGCACAGTGGCACTGCAACTATAGTTTGATTGACATGCCTCTAACCCAATCAATTCATCCAATATTATCAGCCAATGGGCTTTAGGGGCAGGGCTGGGACACATGTATAAAAGGACTGGGAAACACCTCCAACAAATCCTTTGCTGATGGACTCCTTGCTGCAAGCATTTTAGCTCTAGCAATGGCTGTTTTTCTGTGCACCCAGTAAGTGTTTTTAGGTCTGCAAATTGTGATTTCCAATGTTTTCTTTGAGTTTTGGCTTCACCAGATCAAATTAGATTCACATTGTTATTTTCCAGTAGTCTTTCCGTACAAATGTAGCCCTGCTACTCTCCCTCAAACGCTCAGTTTTTGATGGGTTAAGAGGTTGTGTTAGTCACCGGCTAATGTTATACTCTAATAGGATGCATGCCCGAGGTAGTAAAACTCATTCAAATAAACTAATATCATTTGTTAACATTTTACATTCTTCCCATGGCAGGTACAGATAACAGCTGAAACATGATGAAACTGGCCATTTAGAATACTGGGGTAAAATGAAGCAAGACTGAATACAAAGGTAAGCAAATGTAGCTAAAGTTCTCTTGTTGTGTGAGCTAGCATAGCACTGTTGTATTTTGCAAGATAGAAAAATGACCTGTTTGTTAACTTATCGAATAATTGCTGACAATTTTACAAAATTAGCTACAAAGCAACTCTACAAATGTGAAGGCATCCAACTGCAAACAGAAATGCTGCATAAATTAACTGTAGGCAACAAATTGGTCAACATTATAGCCAGCTAAAAAACCTAGGAACGAACTACAGTTCTTGCTGCTTTTTGAGCAATTTAATTATGAACAAGTAAAGTATGTAACCTGACATTTACCCAGAAATGATTTGATATGGAAATCACTTACTTTAGCCATGATTTTCCTTTTTTGGCAGGCAAGTAAAACAATTGTCCCAAATCTGTACCCTTTTTCCTGAAGTGTGCTCTTCTTCTCTCCTCAGAATGGATCCTCAAGGCTTGAAGAAGAATAAGAAGAAGACTTAAAAAAGGCTTAATCCTTTGTAATGGTTTTACATCCATGGATGGCAGTACACAGAAATAGGAGTGCAGAATTATGACAAAGACCATGCATGCGCCATGAGGCTAAACCAAGATGGCCGCCTTAGCCTTTACAAAATGGTCCCTGCATGCTCATGGTGCCATCTTGAAACCTTCATGGCTGTTGTATTTTTTTCTCTCCGATATTCAGAGTTTAATATCCTTGGTAAGACATCATTTTACTGGCCTGCACTTTGCTGACACACATTAACCCTTTGAGATATTCCAGAGCTTGTTTGACTCATGTTTGCTCACTATTTTAGCAGTATACTTTCTTGTATACTTCTTCCTGTGACATAAGTCCTTCTCTGCAATTATGGTACAAATGCCAACAGACCTAAAAGTTGGAAGTAACTTTACAATATGTCAAGAAAGTATACTGCTAAAATAGTGAGCAAACATGAGTCAAACAAGCTCTGGAATATCTCAAAGGGTTAATGTGTGTCAGCAAAGTGCAGGCCAGTAAAATGATGTCTTACCAAGGATATTAAACTCTGAATATCGGAGAGGAAAAAAATACAAAAGCCATGAAGGTTTCAAGATGGCACCATGAGCATGCAGGGACCATTTTGTAAAGGCTATGGCGGCCATCTTGGTTTAGCCTCATGGCGTATGCATGGTGTCACATGGTGTCACATCACATGCTCTTGAGAAACATTTTTTCACTACTATTGACATTTTCCAGAAATGTGAATTGAAATAAAGACAAAGCAGTGTTACATAAACAGAAGCACCAGCAACATGAAATAGCTATGGTTATTCAGGAAGATCTTTGACTTCTAAGAAGGTTGAGCATTCAAACCTGTTCTGGAGTGTGAGTCAATTGTGATGCAAGCGAATTGTGGTGGTTGTGGCTGTGCAAAGAACTTTGCCTCACCTGTAAGAAATCACCAATGTGGTTTGGGACTTCCCTTTGACTATGTTTCCTCAAACATTCAAGTCAAATATATAAAAAGAAGCATGACAAACCTAGAAGTAGTGGTGGCTCTGTGCACACAAACTCTGCCTCATCTGTAAGAGATTACTGGTTCAAGGCTTGGTTTGGAACTTGCTTTTGAATAGGTTTTGTCAAACCTTCAAGTCAAACATTCAAAACGAAGTCTGTAAAGTGGGAAGGAGTTGTGGCTCTGCGGTTAGTACCTCGCCCCATCATAATGGGGTTGGAGGTTCAAGACCTGGTGGTGGCTCTGGACCACATTTTTGGAACTTGCTTTTGAATATGTTTCCTCAAACTTTCAAGTCAAATATAAGAAACGAAGTGTGTCAAGTGTGAAGAAGTCATGGGTCAGCAGTTAATACCGCTCCTCCAAGATCAGGGGGTTGGAGGTTCAAGACCCGGTCATGGCTCTGAAGCTAGGTTTAGAACATGCTTTTGAATATGTTTCCTCAAACCTTCAAGTCAAATATAAGAAACGAAGTGTGTAAAGTGTGAAGGCGCTGTGGCTCAGCGGTTAATACCGCTCCTCCAAGATCAGGAGGTTACAGGTTCAAGACCTGCTCACAGCTCTGGAACACATGCGAGACCCTGTGGCTGCTATCGCAAGGTAGTGGAGCCGTGCTCACCGGACATCGGTGCAGGGTCAGAAGGTGCGGACAAGGCTCGGACCAGCGCTGTGTCAGAAACGGACAAGGCTCGGACAAAAGTGGGGGGGGATTTAAGGGGTTACCCCCCCCGCCCTTCCAGAACAATGTACAGCAGCGGTTATGAAGAGGAGACGAGAAAAATTTTACAGCACTTAAAGGGATTTAAGGAGAAATTTTAATAAAACTACCTGTCACATGAAGGTTGTTTTTTTTAGAGTTAACAATCTCTACTCCCTTTTATCTTCCTCTCTGCGCTTTCCTCCCACGGCCTCAGCTGCACTCACTGTGCAGCTCTCATGGCCTCAGCTGGGTTCGAACCAGCAACCTTCTACTTAGAGAGCAAGTGCTTTACCATTGCACCACTGGGCTGCTCACAACAAACACACATCTCTTCGTAATTTTGACATTTACATCAGTAGACGGGTTCAAAAAAAAAAAGAAAAAAAAAAAAGTCAAATAAAAGAAACGAAGTATGTAAAGTGTGAAGGAGTCGTGGCTGTGCGGTTAGTACCTTGCCCCATCATAACGGGGTTAGAGGTTCGAGACCCGGTCATGGCTCTGGAACATGTGCGAGACCCTGTGGCTGCTATCGCAAGATAGAGGAGCCGTGCTGCCTCCGGTGGCTTACCGGAACATCGGTGCAGGGTCTGACCAGCGGTATGTCACCACGGTTGGTGACTTGAAGGTGCGGACAAGCCTCGGACAAAAAAAAAGGGAAGTGGGGGGGATGTGAGGGAGTGTCCCCCCCCGCCCTTCCAGAACAATGTCCAGCAGCGGTTATCGAGAAGAAAGCTGTTTTTAAATTGTTAAATGAATAACCCCCCCCCCAAATTTTGTTTTAGATCTCTCTCCCCATCCATCCTTTGGAAGGTTTAGGTGGTGGCTAATTCTTGGTAAAAATGCTTCTTAAGAAGAAGAATATTATATATATATATACAATTCTTCTTCTAAGAAGCATCTTTACCAATAATTAGCCACCACCTAAACCTTCCAAAGGAAGGTCACTTGGAAACTGCTCAACTTACCTCATGGCCTCAGCTGGGCTTGCGGGACCTGTCCTTTACCATTACACCACTGGGACGCAAAGACATCACTCGCAGACACCTGCAAAAAAAGAAGTGCAACAACTTCAGTAGCATGAACATTTCAAATAGCCACATTCTGCTCATGGGGCATGTTCCATACCATGACGCCACCAAGCTGCTGACAACAAATGCACATTTCCAATGCCACCGACTCTGCAACTAAGGAACATGCAATACTTAACTTCGCAGACACAAGACAGGAAGTTGCAGTTTTGCTCAAGTTCTTCAACTATTTGGATGAAACTGAAAGTCACATACGCACAGCAATAACATACATGAGCACAAGTTTTTCAGCTAAATATTGCTTTCACAAAAGTTACAGTATATAAGACACACAAATCTATTGAGTAAGTGTTGACAACAAAATGGAATTATTTCCTTGACAGGATATAGCTATTTCTCCCATTATAGTTCATCTTACTCCATGTTAACTCTCATTGCTCAACAGTTCAACTAACAATCAGCCTGTACTCACAAATGAAATAGGTCATCAGTAATACAACATGTGGCCTGGCATACAGGAGAGAATAGATGACTGTAAATGTTTTTTGGGCACTTTTTGTGTTACAGTCATGCCATTATTGTTGTTGTAACTACCTGCATGACTCTGAATATTTGAGATGAACTTGATTTATATTTATAGTAAGCAATCATATTCTCTGTAACAGGCGCAGTACTACCATAAACTATATAGTACAATGTTTTTCTGCTGTGTGAAATAACTGTTCTAACTGTTTTTCACATTTGTTTTCAAATTAAAGTTGTCCAACCTGCAATGAGTATTTATGTTTATAGTTACTATTTAGTGTGTCATTATGAAATTAAGGGGTATGTGTTAACTGTTTAAGTTGAATACTGTTTCAAGAAATGTGCTTAAGCGATCGAGAAAAACTGTAACCGTGGTGCAGTTACACCTGTTCTTAAAACATTTGACAATGAACAATTTTGCTAATCTTGGAGAGAGTGGGCCTGACATTTGCGATAAAGTATTGCATTAGCTTCCTTACATTCAAAGGCACAGACTATATCACTCAACAGAACATCACAGCCACTCTTCACAACCTTCTAGACAAGGCAGAAATCTAACTCCAGAGAAACTGACTACTGCACACGTAGCTACACCTGTTTTCTTTCCAGACATTGTGAGTGGTGGACTGTCCAAAAACTTTTTTACAAAGTTATGTTCTGACTTTTGGTATATGGAGTTGAATCCTAGACTGTGAGTGAAGGTTGTATGAATCGTGACTAGCAACCACTGCTAGAGAGCAGAAGCATCACAACTGTGTAAAACTCATACACATACAACTACACTGTGTAAAAGCACATTTGAGTGGAACAGCATGGATGTAGGGTCAGAGGCAGGTAGCAGAAAATGGTTTTGATGTAACTCCCAGGCCAAATCACTGTAGCCAAAAAGACAGGTAAAAAGGGAGGCAACTCATGTAAACTCAAATCTAAAACACAATCAAACAAAACCAAAACAATTCTTTCTTACTGTAATTTGTTAGGTGAAGGCAACAACTTCTTCCAAGGCCATTGTAGGGGCTGATTGATTCTTCAACTATTAGTATGAAACTGAAGGTCACACACGCACAGCAATAACATACGAGCACAAAGGAATATTTTCAGCTAAACGATGTTGCCTTCACACAAAACGCAAAAGATCGCCAACTGCAGTATATAAGACAAACATCTATTGAGTTATTTCCTTTACAGTATATAGCTATTTCTCCCATTATAGTTCATCTCTACTCCATACGTATAAACTCTCATTGCTCAACAGTTCAACTAACAATCAGTCTGTAATCACAAATGAAATAGGTCATCGGAAATATAACATGTGGCCTGGCATACAAGAGAGAAGAGATTACTGTAAATGATTTTTTTGGGGCACTTTTTGTGTTCTACAGTAATGCCATTTTTGCTGTTGCAACTACCTGCTTGATTCTGAATATTTGAGATGAACATGATTTATATTTATAGTACTGTTAGAAATTATTTGTATAAAAACAGTTTATTATTGCTATAATAAAAATACATTACTGCAGTGTGCTAAATTTACTAATGCGATGGCCTGTTGATAAATGAGATGAATCAAGCATTAGTCCCATAGTACGTTAGATTAATACATGGAGAATTTAAGTCAGGTCATCAGGAAAGATGTCGCAACACACGCTTACACAAAGAGCTATAGTGGAAAAGTACCAGGCTAGGGAGGACATACCAGAGTAGGTATCTTATCTCTAACAGGGTGCTAACTTCGCAGATGGGACAATGGTGTGACCAGCCCGTGAACAACAAGGGATGCCAAGTCTAAACCACAGTTCCTCCCCAACCATATAGCCAATCACAATCATTTTGTTTACTGTAAATGCTTTGTTTGACTGTTTGAATGCATCCATTTTTGGAGGGTTGGTTACAGATTAACAGATTGCTGACTGTGATTTTCTTCTCCAAAAGTGGTCCTTGTACAAGCCTAGAATTTTGACATATAAATAAATAGCTAAAAGTAAGAAGTAGTTTGTCTTCTCCTTCAAATAAAGAACACATTTTCACAGTACGCAATAGTATTCTCTGTAACAGGTGCAGTGCTAACAAACTATAAAGTACAATGTTTTTCTGCTGAGTGAAATTCTTACAGCTGTTCAAATTCTTACAACTTTTCAGAAGTTGCAATGAATATTGATGGTTATAGTTACTGTTTAGTGTGTCATTATGAAATGAGTAGTGGATTGAACTTTTCATTAGATGAGAAAGTAGAAGGTCCGCAGGATCTTGGGCCCCTGAGGAAGGTTGCCATGGGGCCCAAGATCCTGCAGACCTTCTACAGGGGCACTACCGAGAGCGTCCTGACGGGATGCATCACTGCCTGGCACGGCAACTGCACCGCCCTCAACCGCAAGGCGCTGCAAAAGGTGGTGCGGACAGCTGAGCTGAGTTTCCCTCCATCCAGGACATATACAACAAGCGATGTGTCAGCAAAGCCCGGAGGATCATCAGAGACCCCAGCCACCCCAATCACAGCCTGTTTGAACTGTTGCCATCCAAAAGACGGAGCCTCCTCCGGAGCCTCGGGGCCAAAACTCAGAGGCTCTCCAACAGCTACTTCCCCCAGGCCATCAGGCTCATGAACAAGCCTACCCCAAACCCATGACTTACCCCCAGAACACCCACAGAATGGACTCTACTAGCACACAGTCACTTTAACAACACCTCTTACAATAATAATGACTAATAATGAGAATTTTACTCCCTGCACTCGTGTATGAGACGTAACAAATAAACTTGAAACTTGAAACAAAGGATACTTTTTTGATGCACCGATTAGCTTTTGTGACATATGTTCTAAGTTATCAGTTACAGTGCATTTTGAAAAAGAAATGTGGTGTTTTGGTAAACGTGTTAACTGTTTTTAAAAGCTGAACACTGTTTCAAGAAATGTGCTCAAGAGATTGAGAACTGTAGCAGCTACACCTGTTCTTAAAACAGTTGACAATGAACAACTTTGAACAAGCTCTGCTGAGGGTGCATATAAGGAAAGCTGCTGGCCCGGATGGCATACCTGGGCGAGTACTGAAGACCTGTGCTAACCAGCTAGCTCCTGTGTTCACGACTATATTCAACCTCTCACTGGCTAATTCTGTAGTACCCACCTGTTTTAAAAGATCCTCTATCGTCCCTGTGCCCAGCCTGCTTGAATGACTACATACCCGTGGCTCTAACCTCAGTGGTCATGAAGTGCTTTGAGAGGCTGATTAAGGACTACATCTGCTCCTCCCTCCCTCCGACCTTGGACCCGCTGCAGTTCGCATATAGACCAAATAGATCCACGGATGATGCAGTCTCCCAGGTCCTCCACACCACTCTCTCTCACCTTGACAGTCAGAAGGGGGGCTATGTGAAAATGCTGTTTTAGATTACAGCTCAGCGTTCAATACTATAGTCCCCACCAGACTGGCTGATAAAACGATTGGATTAAAACTGAACACTCCCCTGTGTGCCTGGATCCTGGACTTAGGTGGTCAGGGTGGGTAGACACACCTCCAGATCACTCATCCTGAGCACAGGGTCCCCCCAGGGCTGCGTCCTTAGTCCCCTCCTCTACTCCCTGTACACCCACGAGTCGTGGTGGGGCTGATCTCAGACAACAATGAGAAAGCCTACCTGGACGAGGTGGCGGACCTGTCACTCTGGTGTCAGGAGAATAGCCTCATCCTGAATGTCTCCAAGACAAAAGAGCTGATTGTGGACTTCAGGAGAGCACAACAACTAAGGACCTACACGCCGCTGGACATTGGTGGGACTACCTGGGAGTCCACATCACAGAAGACCTGACCTGGACTACCCACATCAGCACACTGGTGGGAAAGGCAAGGCAACGCCTGTTCCATCTCAGGCAGCTGAGGAAATTCAAAGTCTCCCGGAGGATCCTTCAGTCCTTCTACTCTGGGGAGAGCATCCTGGCTGGCAACATCACCGTCTGGTACGGTAACAGCACGGCCCAGGACAGGCGAACTCTGCAAAGGGTGGTACGCTTTGCAGAAAGGACCATGGGAGCTCCAACCCCCCCCCCCCCCCCGTCCTCCATGTCCTGTACACCAGGAGGTGTAGGACCAGAGCCTGTAGGATAATGAAGGACCCTCACCACCCGAAAAATGCACTGTTCCAGCTGCTGCGGTCAGGCAAACGCCTTCGCTGTCATGCAGCAAGAACACAGAGGCTTAGACTGAGTTTCTTCCCCCATGCCATCATCATCATCAACGATGACCCCACCAGTGCCCCACTCAAGTCACTCACACACTCACTGACATCATAACACCCATTGCAGACTCATCTTTCACTGTAATTAACTGTACTGTCAACCTGTCATTGCCATTGTATATAGCTATTCCATTGTGTACATTGCTTACATTGCTGTTTATACTGCTGTTTATATTCTATTTATTTTTCAACTTATTGTTGCACTCCTCTGTGGCACTGTCACTTTTGCATTTCACTGTATACTTGTATGCACGTGACAAATAAAGAATCTTGAACTTTTCTGATCAAGGAGAGAGCAGGCCTGATATTTGAGATAAAGCTTTCAGAAAAGATTCAAATCTACAATCCTTACATTCAAAGGCACAGACTTTGTTGCTCAACAGCACAAAACAGCCATTCTTCACAACCTTAGAGATAAACGAGGCAGTAATCTAACCCCAGAGCAACACAATGCATCACTATACTGTTCATAATGCACATATCCTTATATTTTTCTTTTAATACTACTGTTTATACACTGCACATATCTGTACATACCTGTTTATACTGTTCATACGGCATTCCATATTTATTCTGCTATTTACTCTAATGTTACTGTTAATACATATATGCTGCTAGACTGCATTGCCTATACAGCTCATATGCTGCTTACACTGTTCCTACTGCATCCTATTTATTCTGCTTATAATGCTACTACTAATTCATATACTGCTACACTGCACTACTGATACTATACTGCACTACTATACTGCTCATATACTGCACTACCTGTATATACTGTTCACATTGCACTTTCTGCTTTTTTGCACTTCTGGTTAGACGCTAACTGCATTTCGTTGTCTCTATACTTGTACTCTGCACAATGACAATAAAGTTGAATCTAATCTAATCTAATCTAATTTGAGTGGAACAGCATGGAAGGAGGCAGGTAGCAGTTTTTATGTAACTCCCAGGGCAAATCTCAGGACAAATCCCTGTAACCAAAAATACTAGAGGCAAGTCAAGTAGACTCAAATCGAAAACACAATCAAACAAAACAAAACCAATTCTGTCTTACTGTAACTTGTTTGATGAAGGCAACAAGAAGAACGTCTTCAAAGGCCGTTGTAGGGGCTGATTGATTGCCAATGAGGTTCAGCTAGGCTCCAACAAAGGCTGGCTGGAGGGGCGTGGCAGTGGGGGTGGAGTTGTGAGGGGAAGTGTCATTATTCAAACACTCCTGGGGAGCTCAGAGGGTTATGACAGTGAGTTCACGGTCTCACATTTTTGGGAAGATGTCTGACACCTCAGTTGCCATGTGGTTAAGGTCTGTATGTGAAGTCTCCAAGGTCTGAAACTAACTTTAACTAAAGTCTTACATTTTCTACTTCCTAACAAACATCCAAACTTTTGTGGCATAATTGAACTGCTGTGGGACAATTAAACACAGTGAAACACTGCTTTGTCTTCATTTCAATTCACATTTCTGGAAAATGTATAGAGTAGTGAAAAGCAAATTTTCCTGAGAGCATGTGTGGTGCACTATGTAAGTCACTTGGTGCAGATCTTCTCTTCTTTGCAATGTGGTTCAAATCAGTAACAAGAAAGTATATTGCTAAAATAGTGGGCAAACATGAGTCAAACAACCTCTGGAATATCTCAAAGGGTGAATGTGTGTTTGTCAGCAAACTGCAGGCCAGTAAATTGATGTATTACTTAGTATATTAAGCTTTGAATATTGGAGAGAAAAGAAGAAGCCATACAGGGGTGGCACCATGAACATGCAGGGACCATTTTGTCAAGGCTAAGGCAGCCATCTTGGTCTGGAAGTGGAGAGTATTTTATGTTGAGAGTTGATTAATAAGAGGAGTGCTGGAGGTCTGGTTCATGCTTTAGGTTTACAGTTGTTGATACGAACAGTTAGCAGATCTAGCTCTAACATTGAGTCTATGGGGAACCAAACTGTCAAAACTGATTTAAAAAAAATATATATATATATGAGAAACATGCTATCAAAATGTGTTAACTAGCTCAACTGATCTTGAACACCAGACGAGCGGTAGCGTTCTGGATGAGCTGCAGAGGCCTGATGGCGGAGGCGGGGAGAGCCCGGCCAGAAGTGCGTTGCCGTAATAAAACAGTGACCACTTGTTTTAAATCCGTAACTACCTCCAGTCAATGGATGGGTTCATCATTAAACCTGATTCATCTGGATTGTCTGAATCCATAGCTAGTTAACACATTTCTGAACAAGGGCTGGTTGGAGGAGTGTGGGGGTGGCATTGTGAGGAGTGAGGAGTTTAAGCTGAGAACTGAGACCAACGCTTCACAACATTTGTCAATGAATTTACAGCCTATATAGAAAATTAAGGTAATGCTCAAAGTCCAAAACATATTTTCTTACAGACAAAGAACCTCCAGGAAAGTCAGCAAAAGTTTTACCTCCTTTTATCCCAGTCCATCAGAGAGCAGCTTCACTCCTGAATCCTGCAGGGTGTTGTCACTCAGGTCCAGCTCTCTCAGATGTGAGGAGTTTGAGTTGAGATTTGAGGCCAATGGCCTCAAAGGAAATAGAAAGAATGTACAAAATGTCAAAAAATATTTATTACAAACAAAGAGTTTTCAAGAAGGTGAGTCAAATTACTTTACAGATATTTACCTCAATGTCTCCAGTTGACGGTGTGGACTCCCCAGTCCATCAGAGAGCAGCAGAGAGCAGCTTCACTCCAGAATCCTGCAGGTTGTTGTCACTCAGGTCCAGTTCTCTCAGGTGAGAGGAGTTTGACCTGAGAACTGAGGCCAGTGCTGCACAGCATCTCTCTGTGAGGTTACATCCACTTAATCTGGATAAGAGACACAATAATGAACAAACTTCGACTTAAATGGAAACATGAATGTAATATGAACTCTTTATTAAATAAACTGTTACGTTGGATAACGCATTTGTGTTATTTTACTATTCTCAACATGCTATTTATATCACTGCTATTCTGCAGTTGTTATAACTTTATGCCTCTGTGAATCCACCTATTTTTATATGTTTTGTTCTGTAATGTGAATGTGCAATATCTTTTATACAATAAAAACACCAATTGACCAAGTGTGGGACAATAAAGCTTTTCTGAATCTGAATCTGAAAGATGACTCTAGAGCAATATTGTAAACAGCCACAGGAGTCCAGTATATATAAGGATGTGGCTTTAGACGTCTCCTTCACTTTATATTTAACAGTCTTCTCAGGCAAAGGCAATGACAGAGTAGTGTGTACGATAGCAATCAAGGTTCAGGTTGTAAATCTGCCTCTGGATAAGCCTCAAACATAAGTGTGTGTGTGTGTGCAAGGTGTATGCCTTGAAAAGTGTGCATGATGTGTCCATGACGGAATTTCCCGCCACCGCACCTATAATTAGATTGACATCCCTCTAACCCAATCAATGTATCCAATGTGGCCTTCAACCAATGGCTTCACCGGCAGGGCCAGTATAAAAGGACTGGGACACACCTCCAGCAAGTCCTTTGCTGATGGACTCCTTGCTGAAAGCATGTACAATTTAGCTCTAGCAATAGCTGTCTTCTAAGGTATTTGCAATAGTTGTTTTTCTGTCTCTATTGTGCATCCAGTACGTGCTTTTAGTTCTGCAGTTTAACTTTTTAAACAAACATTTACCATGTTTAATATTTTACCATACTATTTTAACCCTTTGTGCACATTTTAAACATGCCATTCATTTATTCACCATTGATGTATTTTAAAGCCAGTGTTTTCTCTTTCTGCTATGCTAGTGTTAAACAACTATGTCTCAAATCTGTTCCCTTTTTCCTGCTCTCCTCAGCATGGATTCTCAAGGCTTGAAAGCCTAGTAATTGTGTGAGTATACTTTCTGGCACAAATTGTATAGTTTTACAGTGGCTGTGCACAGAAATAAGAGTGCAGAATTGTGATGCAGACTATGCACATGCCATGATGCTAAACCAAGATGGCTGCCTTAGCCTTGACAAAATGGTCCCTTCATGTTCTTAGTGCCATTGCTATGCTTTTATCTTCATGGATTCTGTATTTTCTTTTCACAGAATAGTCAGTAACACACAAGGAAAATGGGGGGGGGGATGTGAGGGAGTGTCTCCCCGCAAGCTGCGAACAAGGTATTTACCTCAATGTCTCCAGTTGACAGTGTGGACTCCCCAGTCCATCAGAGAGCAGCTTCACTCCAGAATCCTGCAGGTTGTTGTCACTCAGGTCCAGCTCTCAGGTGAGAGGAGTTTGACCTGAGGCCAGTGCTGCACAGCATCTCTCTGTGAGGTTACATCCACTTAATCTGGATAAGAGACACAATAATGAACAAACTTCAACTTAAATGCAAATATGAATGTAATATGAACTCTTTATTAAATAAACTGTTACGTTGCATAACGCATTTGTGTTATTTTACTATGCAGCCGACATGTCTCAACATTGACATCCCTCTAACCCAATCAATGTATCCATGTGGCCTTCAATCAATGGCTTCACCGGCAGGGCCAGTATAAAAGGACTGGGACACACCTCCAGCAAGTCCTTGGCTGATGGACTCCTTGCTGAAAGCATGTGCAATTTAGCTCTAGCAATAGCTGTCTTCTAAGGTATTTGCAATAGCTGTTTTTCTGTCTCTATTGTGCCATGTGCATCCAGTACGTGCTTTTAGTTCTGCAGTTTAATTTTTTAAACAAACATTTAACATTTGCTACGTTTAATATTTTACCATACTATTTTAACCCTTTGCGTACATTTTAAACATGCAATTCATTGATGTATTTTAAAGCCAGTGTTTTCTCTTTCTGCTATGCTAGTGTTAAACAACAGTCTCAAATCTGTTCCCTTTTTCCTGCTCTCCTCAGCATGGATTCTCAAGGCTTGAAAGCCTAATAATTGTGTGAGTATACTTTATGGCACCAATTGTATAGTTTTACAGTGGCTGTGCACAGAAATAAGAGTGCAGAATTGTGATGCAGACTATGCACATGCCATGATGCTAAACCAAGATGGCTGCCTTAGCCTTGACAAAATGGTCCCTGCATGTTCTTAGTGCCATTGCTATGCTTTTGTCTTCATGGATTCTGTATTTTCTTTTCACAGAATAGTCAGTAACACAATTCTATACAGAGGAGTAGGTAGAGATGTTTTACACAGTAGTGATTTTTGTTGCCTCTACTCTAAGTGGTTGCTAGCCATGGTTCATACTACCTTCACTCAGTTTAGGATTCATAACTTGGTAGTTCTTGAAGTTGGTCTTTATGGGGAATAAAGACCAAATAACAAGGCACAATTGTCTCTGAATGTTAAATGTCTGTACCTGTAGGATCACATTACTGAAGATGACTTCCTTCAACCTGGCCAGTGTTGTCTAAACCCAACCAATGGATTTCATCTTTGGCAATCAAGAAAAATTCTAACGTGTCTAAGTGATAATGAAACTAAATCAGGTGCTTTCCTCCATTGCTCCTGACCTATCCAGATGAATCCGATCTACTGCAACAATCACCGGGATAGAAACAGGTAGTAGATCTGGCTCTAACATTGAGTCTATGGGAAACCAAAGGCTTGAAATTGTCCTATGCTGGCAATACAGTCACAGTTGACTGTTTGTTTCTGCTTTTTGTGTTTGTCAACTCTAAGTCATTTCAGTTTCTAGCTGCTTGATTGATGCTTGATTTAACTTAATGAAGTATTATTTATTTCACATTTGCTTCTCTACCATAAACACACACAACCTCAATAAAACCTAAACTGGATCCTGCCTCATTTCCTCTCTTCTGACTGATAGTGGCAGCCTCTGAACTGCCCTCTAGTGTCCATGAACACACAGGTAGAAAGAAGTGATCAACAGTAATGTCATGCCATAGGTAGAGATGTTTAACATTCAGAGACAATTGTGCCCTGTTATTTGATCTTTATTCCCCATAAAGCCGAACCTCAACAACTGCATTTTAAATCTAAAGCGTGAACCAGACCTCCAGCACTCCTTATTAATCAACTCTCAATGTCTAAAACATAAGTAGAAGCACCAGTAACAGGAAGTAGCTGTGGCTCTGCTGTAAGATCTTTGATTTGTAGAAGGTTGAGGTTTCAAACCTGCTCTGGAGTGTGACTGTATTGCTTTTGTACATGTGTCTGCAAACCTTGATGTCAAAGATTAAGAGCGATGCAGGAGAATAGTGGGGTGGCTCCATGCAAAGAACTTTGCCTCACCAATAAAAGACTTGAGTTGGAACTTGCTTTTGAATATGTTTCCACAAACCTTGTTGTCAAATATACAAAAAGAAGCTTGACAAATGTAGAAGTGGTGGTGGCTCTGTGTAATGGACTCTGCCTCATCTGTAAGAGATCACCGGTTCAAGACTTAATTTTGAATATGTTTCCTCAAACCTTCAAATCAAATAAAAGAAACGAAGTATGTAAAGTGTGAAGGAGCCATGGCTCTGTGGGCAAGTACCTTGCCCCATCATAACAGGGTTGCAGGTTCAAGACCCGGTCACGGCCTTGGAGGTAGGTTTGCTTTTGAATATGTTTCCTCAAACCTTCAAGTCAAATATAAGAAACGAAGTGTGTAAAGTGTGAAGGAGTTGTGGCTGAGCGGTTAGTACCTTGCCCCCATCATAACGGGGTTAGAGGTTCGAGACCCGGTCATGGCTCTGGAACATGTGCGAGACCCTGTGGCTGCTATCGCAAGGTAGAGGAGCCGTGCTGCCTCCGGTGGCTTACCGGAACATCGGTGCAGGGTCTGACCAGCGATGTGTCACCACGGTGGATGACTTGAAGGTGCGGACAAGGCTCGGACAAAAAAAAGGAAAGTGGGGGGATGTGAGGGAGTGTCCCCCGCAAGCTGCGGACAAGGCTCGGACAAAAAGGAGAGTGGGGGGGATGTGAGGGAGTGTCCCCCCCCCCGCCCTTCCAGAACAATGTCCAGCAGCGGTTATCGAGAAGAAAGCTTTTTTTAATAAAATAAAAATACCCCCCTAATTTTGTTCTCTATATCTCTCCCCATCCATCGGAAGGTTTAGGTGGTGGCTAATTCTTGGTAAAAATGCTTCTGAGAAGAATTTTATATATATATAAAATTCTTCTTCTAAGAAGCATCTTTACCAATAATTAGCCACCACCTAAACCTTCCAAAGGAAGGTCACTTGCAAACTGCTCAACTTACCTCATGGCCTCAGCTGGGTTTGAACCAGCAACATTCTGCTTACGACCTGTCCTTCACCACTGGGCCACTCAGACAACACATCACTTCAGCATTTTGACTTCAACATCAGCAGACACCTGCAAAAAAAGCAAAGCAAAGCAAAAGTGTAACAAGATCAGTAACATGGACATATCAACCAGCTACCTTCTGCTCATGGGGCATGTTCCATACCATTACACCACCAAGCTGCTCACAACAAATGCACATTTCCAATGCCACCAACTCTGCTACTCAAGAACATGCAAAACTTAACCTAGCAGAAGCAAGACAGAAAGCTGCAGTTTTACTCAATTTCTTCAACTATTTGGATGAAACTGAAGGTCACATACGCAGAGCAATAACATACAAAAGTAACATTTTCAGCTAAATGGTTCGTCATTTCTCATTGCCTTCACACTACATGCTAAAGTTAGCAACCTACTGAAAATAGGACACAAAAATCTATTGAGTAAGTGTTGACAAACAAAACCAAATTATTTCCTTTACAGCATATAGCTATTTCTCCCATTATAGTTCATCTCTACTCCGTATGTGTAAACTCTCATTGCTCAACAGTTCAACTAACAATCAGTCTGTAATCACAAATGAAATAGGTCATCGGTAATAGAACATGTGGCCTGGCATACAAGAGAGAATAGATTACTTTAAATGGTGTAAACATAGGAACCAGTTGGATTTGGTAAATTAAAGTTATTTTATTTACAAGGAACTTAGGTAGTTTTCTTTATGGTAACACAAGAGGTAAAATTACAAAGGAAAAAGGGCCTGTGGGTGCTGTTCAAATCAAACAAACAAATATAACCAAAAGAGAGCTCTTAAAAGGCGAGCTATAACGAAACTCTCTTGGGTTAAGGCATCAGGTGCAGCCGTAACAATGGTTTTTTGGCCACTTTTTGTGTTCTACAGTAATGCCATTTTTGTTGTTGTAACGACCTGCTTGATTCTAAATATTTGAGATGAACTTGATTTATATTTATAGTAAGCGATCATATTCTCTGTAACAGGCGCAGTACCACCATAAACTGTTGTACAACATTTTTTCTGCTGAGTGAAATTCTTACTGTATTTTCACATTTGTTTTCAAATGGAAGTTGTCCAACCTGCAATGAATATTGATGGTTATAGTTACTATTTTGTGCGTCATAATGAAATTAAGGGTCGACTGAACTTTTCATTAGATGACAAAGGATACTGTTTTGATGCACTTTTGTGACATGGGTTCTAAGTTGTGAGAGTTACAGTGCAAATGTGGTGTTTTAGCAAACGTGTTCACTATTAAGGGGTACATGTTAACTGTTTTCAAAAGTCGAATACTGTTTCAAGAATTCGATCGAGAACAACTGCAAGCTACAGCTGTTCTTATACCAGTTGACAATTAACATTGTAGCTGATCTAGGAGAGAGTGGGCCTGACATTTGGGATAAAATATTGCATTAGCTCCAAAGCTTTCAGAAAACTGACCCCAGGACTATACCCAGATTCAAACCTACAATCCTTACATTCAGAGGCACAGACAGTCATTCAACAGCACAGGAATCTAACCCCAGAGCAACTCACTACTGCACATGTAGCTGCACCTGTTTTCTTTAGCGGACATTGTGAGTAGTGAAGAGTCAAAAACGTTTCCTACCAAGTTATGTTCTGACTTTTGGTATATGAATCCTAGACTGTGAGTGGAGGTTGTATGAACCACGACTAGCAACCACTCCTAGAGAGCAGAGGCAATGCATCACTACTGTATAAAACTCCACATACAACTACACTGTGTAAAATGATCTCACAACACATTTGAGTGGAACAGCATGAAAGGAGGTTCAGAAGCAGGTAGCAGTCAAGGGTTTTTATGTAACTCCCAGGCCAAATCCCTGTAGCATTCAGAGACACAGACTTTGTCACTCAACAGCACATAACAGCCACTCTTCACAACATTATAGACAAGGCAGGAATCTAACTCCCAGAGCAACTCTGAGGACAGTGAGGACAGTCAAGCTCTGGTCAGAGGGAGCTGACTCAGCGCTCCAGCAGCGTTTTGAAAACACTGACTGGGGTGTGTTTGCCACACAGGCCACCCATGACTCCCACACGGACATTGACTCATATGCCTCCTCTGTTTTGGACTACATCAATTCCAATATCAATAGTGTCACCACACTCAAACGGATTACCACTTTCCCTAATCAGAAGCCATGGATGAACAGAGAGGTCCGACTCCTGCTGAAGGCACGTGACATTGCCTTCAGATCAGGGGATGCTCGGGCCTATAGCTCATCCAGGGCTAACCTGCAGAGGGGCATCAAAAAGGCCAAGCACAACCACAAGCTAAGGATCGAGGATCACTTCAAGAACAACTCTGACCCCCGACGCATGTGGCAAGGCATCCAGGCCATCACTGACTACAAACCCACTAACACCTCACCCCTCTCCATCGACGCCTCCTTGCCTGATGAGTTGAACCACTTCTATGGCCGCTTTGACAGGGACAACAAGGAGGTAGCCATCAAGGCTGTGCTCCCTGCAGATCACCAGCCCCTCACTCACCAGCCCCGCACTCCGACATGTGTGCGGCACTGAGCAGGACTAATGCACGCAAGGCCGCTGGTCCTGATGGCATCCCCGGACGCGTCCTCAGGGCTTGTGCTGAAGTTTGGACTGACATATTCAACCTGTCCCTAGCCCAAGCAGCTGTCCTCGCGTGCTTCAAAACCACCTCCATCGTGCCGGTGCCAAAACACTCCACTGCAACGAGCTTAAATGACTTCCGCCCAGTTGCACTCACACCCATCATCATGAAGTGCTTCGAGAGGCTGGTCTTAGCTCAACTCAAGACCTGTTTATCACCCACACTGGACCCCTTCCAATTCGCCTACCGGCAGAACAGGAGTACAGAGGATGCCATCTCAACGGCACTTCACTCCGCCCTGTCCCACCTCGACAATAGCAACACCTATGTGAGAATGCTGTTCATTGACTTCAGTTCAGCTTTCAACACCATCATCCCCTCCAAACGGATCACCAAACTCAGTGAACTGGGAATCAACTCCTCCCTCTGCAACTGGATTCTGGACTTCCTAACCAACAGGCCGCAGTCTGTTAGGCTACACAACCACACCTCCTCAACCCTCACTCTGAACACCGGCGTTCCACAAGGCTGTGTGCTGAGCCCCCTCCTTTACTCCCTCTTCACCTACGACTGCACACCTGTACATGGCTCAAACTCCATTGTTAAGTTCGCAGACGACACTACGGTGATTGGTCTCATCAGCAACAACGATGAGTCGGCCTACAGGGAGGAGGTCCAGCACCTGACAGTGTGGTGCACCGACAACAACCTGGCTCTCAACACCAGGAAGACCAAAGAGCTCATTGTGGACTTCAGGAAGTCAAAAGCTGGCACACACACTCCCATCCTCATCAACGGGACTGAGGTGGAGCGAGTCACCAGCTTCAAGTTTCTGGGTGTCCACATCTCTGAGGATCTCTCCTGGACCCTCAACACCTCTACCCTGATTAAGAAGGCTCACCAGCGTCTCTTCTTCCTGAGGAGACTAAAGAAGGTCCATCTGTCTCCTCAGATCCTGGTGAACTTCTACCGCTGCACCATCGAGAGCATCCTCACCAACTGTGTCACAGTATGGTATGGCAACTGCTCTGCATCTGACCGGAAAGCACTGCAGAGGGTGATGAAAACTGCCCAACGCATCACCGGTTCCTCACTCCCCTCCATTGAGGCTGTCCAGGGCAAACGATGCTTGCGTAAGGCACACAGCATCGTCAAGGACATTTCTCACCCCAACCATAGACTGTTCACCCCACTCCCCTCCGGGAGGCGCTACAGGTCTCTCCGCACCCGAACCAGCAGGTTCAGAGGAAGCTTCTTCCCTGCGGCTGTCACCCTACTGAACTCCAACTCTGCACCTAGGTGACAACCTACCAACCCCTGCACCCCCCCCCCGGACAATTGTACTACTCTACCCTACAGTATTCCTATAAACTGTACATACTGTATCCTCACTTGTACACACTGCTCTTACTACATACCACTGCTCTTCTGTACATATATGTCTATACTGTTCATAATGCACATATCCTTATATTTTTCTTTTAATACTACTGTTAATACACTGCACATATCTGTACATACTGTACATACCTGTTTATACTGTTCATACGGCATTCCATATTTATTCTGCTATTTACTCTAATGTTACTGTTAATACATATATACTGCATTGCCCATACAGCTCATATGCTGCTTACACTGTTCATATTGCATTCTATTTATTCTGCTTATAATGCTACTGCTAATTCATATACTGCTTACACTGCACTACTTATACTATACTGCACTACTATACTGCTCATATACTGCACTACCTGTATATACTGTTCACACTGCACGTTTCTGCTTTTTTGCACTTCTGGTTAGACGCGAACTGCATTTCGTTGTCTCTGTACTTTACTCTGCACAATGACAATAAAGTTGAATCGAATCTAATCACCTAAAACTCACTACTGCACCTGTATCTACATCTGTTTTCTTTAGTGGACATAGCCGGGTTGTTGAGGAACACTTTGATGATGATGTATATCTGCCTAACATCTTCCTACCCCTTTAACACTTGTCCTCCTCGCTTCTCATGCATTGCTACTAGTTGAACAATCAACTGAGTGGTGGAGAGTCAAAAACCTTTCTAGCAAGTTATGTTCTGAATCCTATACTGTGAGTGGAGGTTGTATGAACCATGACCAGCAACCTCTGCAAGAGAGCAGAGACAATGCACCACTACTGTGTAAAACTCCACTTACAACTACACTGTGTAAAGTCATATCTCAACATATTTGAGTGGAACAGAATGGAAGAAGGGTCAGAGTAACTCCCAGGCCAAATCCCTGTAGCCAAAAAGACAGGTGAAAAGGGAGGCAACTCAAGTAAACTCAAATCTAAAACACAATCAAACAAAGCAAAAACAATCATTTCTTACTGTAACTTCTTTGGTGAAAGCAACAACTTCTTCAAAGGCCGTTGTAGGGGCTGAGTGAGTGGGGTTGGCAATGAGATTCAGCTGGGCTCCAACAAGGGCTGACTGGAGGGGCGTGGCATTGGGTGTGGGGTTGTAAGGGGGAGGGGGTCATGATTCAAACACTCCTGGGGAGCTCAGAGGGTTATGACAGTGAGTTCATGTTCTCACTTTTTTGGTAAGATGTCTGACACCTCAGTGGTCGTGTGGTTAAGACTTGTGTGTGAAGTCTACAAGGTCCCTGGTTGAAATTAACTTTAACTAAATATGACATTTTCTTACGAACAATCTTTTGTGGTATAATTGAACTGCTGTGGGACAATTAACAACAGTTAAAACACTGCTTTGTCTTTATTTCAATTCACATTTCTGGAAAATGTATGGTGCACTACATAAGTCCCCGTCACTTAGTGCAGATCTTCTCTTCTCTGCAATTATGGTTCAAATCCCACCCGACCTAAAGGTTACTGTAACTTTACAATAAATCAAGAAAGTATATTGCTAAAATAGTGGGCAAACATATGAGTCAAACAAGCTCCGGAATATCTCAAAGGGTTAATGTGTGTCAGCAAAGTGCAGGGCAGTAAATTGATGTATTACTGAGCACATTAAGCTTTGAATATGGGAGAGAAAAAATACAGAAGCCATAAATGTTTTGAGACGGCACCATGAACATGCAAGGGCCATTTTGTCAAGGCTAAGGCGGCCATCTTGGTTTAGCATCATTGCATATGCATGGTCTTCGTCATAATTCTGCACTCCTGTGTATTGCCACCCATAGATGTAAAATAGAAACCCATAGAAATCATCTTTTAAAACCACCCATAGATGTAAAATCATCAAGCCATTTTTTAAGCCTTGAGGATCCATGCTGAGGAGAGCAGAAGTGGACACTTCAGGAAAAAGGGTACAGATTTGGGACACAAAATTGTTCTACTTGCATGCCAAAAAGGGAAAACCATGGCTAAAGTGACTGATTTCCATATCAAATCATTTTTGGGTTAATGTTAGGTTCCATACTTTATTTGTTCATAATTAAATAGCTCAGAACACAGCAAGAATTGGCATTCGTTCGTTCGTCGGTTCTTGTTTTTTAGGTGGCTACAATGTTGACCAATTTATTAACAGCCTACAGTGTCTTGTGAATTTATGCAGCATTTTCATCTAGTCTCAGCTGTTATCTGTACCTGCCGGGAGCTGACAATGTGTGTACTGCTAGTGCTGACTAACATGAGAGGAATGTAAAATGTCAACAAATGATATAATTGGTTTATTGGATTGGATTTTACTACCTAGAGCATGCATTATGACCACACGCATAAACAATCTAACTGACTATTTAGAGAGTACAATGTACAGTAAGAATGTAGACCACCTCACCTGAGTGTCAGAGGAGGCTGGTGACACAGTGACAGCAGTGTGATGAGAGAGTGACCAGGGATGCAGAACTCAGTCATGTCCAGACACTGCACTGGCCAGAGTCTCAGCAGGGACGCCACACGACTCACAACCCTGGACAGAGCTGCTTCTGACAACCATGTTCTCTTGAGGACAAGGGAGAGCTCTGTGACAGTCAGTGAAGTACAGCCTCTCCCTGTCCTGACCAGTCTGGCCAGTTTCACTGCCATACACTCATTTAGTCTGGAGATTAAATATATGACATACATTAAAACAAGCAGCGATACAAAATACATGAACACCCTAAAATGGGAGAAGAAGAGTTCTCCAGTCCCAGTGTAGTCAGAGGTGCCCCATAACTTCTGTTGCTCTCTCAAACACTTGTCTGTAACCCAAAAAAGCAAGATGCACACACACACACACACACACACACACACACACACACACACACACACATGCAAGCACAAGCACTATGCACTCTACTGGTTGGAATAGACATACTTGTATTGATGGAAAAGCAGAATGACTGAATTCTGATGTCTCTCTCCCTCTTTCCCTTTCTCTCTCTCTCTCTCTCTCTCTCTCCATCCTTTCTTGATGTTTACAGATCATCAGAATCTTGAGAGGGAGACGATAAATATTGTATTGTGAGTATACGTTAAATCACTGTCCAGACAACATTGCAATTGACTCAAACATTGTTATCACACCTTTATTTTATTCCTTAAACATGTTACCATCTATCGCCATGCTGGCAATAAGTTATACACACCATGTCACGGGCGGTGCATTGCATTGACATCATACGTTTCGTCAAAAGAAATGTTTAATATTGTTTTCCCTAAAAAAGAAAAAAAAAAAGACAAACAATATAAATTAAAGGATGAAGATATTGGCATTGTCCTTGTGTGGCGAGGAGCCCACTGGTGAGTAGAAGCACTGATCCTCTAGGAAGACTTTCTGATGTCATCTTTATACTCGTCTCTCCTCCCCCCTTTTTTCCTCCCCTCCCCTCTCATCTCCTCTCCTCCGCTTGTGGTGGTTTTCAAACCGAAGCACCTGATTCCTAGGTTCCAGACTGAGAATCTTTTCGCAAACTGTCAGGCTGGCACCCAGGATATCCCATTGTACAAGTTTGCACCCCAAAAAAAGAGAGTTCAGATTTCTAATGATAAATTCATAATCTCATCTCTCTTTTTAGAGTGTGGACCAGTGATGCTACTGTATTGAGGATTTATTTTGGTCAACACACCACAGGTTTGAGTGTTGGTTACAAGAACAGGTTTGCGCAAAACACAAGCCTTTGCTTCATTGCCTCTCTGTGGCGTTGGCAAAACGATATGTCGGAAATGACTAAAAACAAACAACAAAAATGTAACATACAGTAGAACAATACAAGTACAAACATTATGAATGTTTTTTTCTCCTCAATCCATTTTGTTTTATATATAAAATGTAAGGGGTGCTTAAACAACCAGGGGAAGCTTTTTTTCTCTCTTCTTCTTCAGTATGATGTTTTGATATTTATGCTGGATATTTACCATAGTTACCGTTGTTAAGACAGTGCTATGATACTGAAGGACGAGAACATTAACGACAGGGCCGATGTACAACATTAACAAATGCAAACAAACATTTCAGTGATTCACAAAATCAAACAGAAGATATTATAGTATCATATGATCATACTCACGATAGCCCCCCCATGCATTGCACAATAGTCTTGATTTCTCATGTATTACATATATGCTACATTCTCTTAATTCTTATTCAATGATATAAAGGCAAACATATCTCAATGCAAAGTGTAAGCTGCTCTGCTTTTCTTTACAGTTAAATTAGTAGTACATGTTGAAATCTGACGATCCAAACATTATGACTTAGCTCATAGCAAACGTAAATGTAGCTCGTAAACGGAATTTACGGAAATTCTTAATTCCTCTGATAGCAAGAATAGCAATTGAATGTTTGTTTGTTTTTTCATCAACAATCACAATGTATGTATAAACATCACCAGAACTAAAGCAAGCTCGATTTTAACATTCTGATCTTTCAAATGTTTCGTATTGCACACACATAAATACACAGAAAAATACAGAACTAATTTTTTCGGGAGAGAGGTTACAATAGTAGATTTTCAACATCTCTATACATTTAAAATGCATACCAAAACAGCTTAAGAAACAGAAAAAGAAATGTCAATAATACGCTCATCTCATAAGTCCATTAATGGTTTGCTGGCCACCCTAAGTGGTTCAAATGATGTCCTTTAGTAAAATGCCTTGACAGTAAAATGTGGAGATATTCTTTTCCTGCGCGATGTAATGTCCTTACAGAAGGGTCGGGGTCAGGGGTCATCGGGCAATCCGGGGTTGGCTAGTCGACTGCCCGTCTTGGAGATTTGCTGATGGGGTCTTAAATTGAAGCTTGATATTCCATTAACTGCAAAATAGACACAGAGACACACACGGACACAGACACACACACAAAGACACAAACACACACACAATAAAGGGCATTAGATTCAATATACAAACAGAGTGATAGCCATTAGGACAAAGAGTTACAGGTGAAGTTTTGCTTTCTTTGGGCAAAGTTAGCTCATAGTTTTTCTTTGGACTTGGTTAAGGAAGAGCTCATTGATTCTAACCACCTTGATAACACTGCTCAACAGTGTATGGGTATGGTGCGTTGGTAATGCTTTTAGTAGGCTATTGAATTTTAAATTGAGCTGTTAGGCCATTTAATCACTGCTGTATTCCACCACACTGTGGCTCTCACTGGCAGAATTGAATCGAGGCCAGTTTTAAAAGTAAGCCATTTGTATTTTCAATTGTCAATCAATCATCCTGCCCTTTCTAGGGAAAGACTCTTACTGGGAGAAGTGATCCTAAGACAGTGCCAAGTCGTCTCTAGGAAAGACAATAACTGATCATGCAGGGTTCCAACTCGGGTCTCCCATGTGGAAGACACAAGCATCTACCTTTAGGCCAAGAGGACATCCTCGAGGTCCGAGGGGGACAGTTGCGATTAAATGTCTCAGGCAGGGCTACTTCATTACCAGATGAAGTGATTCCAAATCACCTACTTACACATTCACATAGAGGGGTGTAAGTTACAACTTTACCGGGGGGCTACAACTGGAAGGAGACCCATGTCATGTAATATCGTCCTTCCAGGTCATTATTGTAAAAACTGTTGATCAATCAATAAATCTTACTGGGAGGGGACACTGGGCGAACCGGAGCGGTGGAAGTGGATGTTCTGCCACTTGCCATCGCGGCGGTGCCAGACGCGGGTCTCCTCTGACTGCATGGTGCGCGGCATCCCCCCCACGTCCATGTACTGGGTGAGGCGGATGTAGGCGATGCAGGCAGCGTTCTCCCCGATCAGGTGGACGTGGGGATTCAGCAGGATAGTGTGCACTGGCTTGTTACCTTTTGACAGCGCTGCAGGGAGAAGGAGAGAGAGAGAGAGAGAGAGAGAGAGATAGAGAGAGAGACCATTGGCTAACTACTCAACTCCGGAGACAGTAGGCTAACTAACTACTCAACTCTGGAGACAGTTGGCGAACTAACTACTCAACTCTGGAGACAGTTGGCGAACTAACTACTCAACTCTGGAGACAGTTGGCGAACTAACTACTCAACTCTGGACATAATTGGCTAACTAACTACTTAACTCTAGTGACAGTTGGCTAACTAATATTTCAATAACCAATAGGCCATACTGTCCAATCATTTCAGATCTACAGGGGCCAGTATTACATGGTCTTATCTCTCTGTCTTATTGTAAGCCTTTCCAAGCGAGTTTCTGCCACTTAAAGCTTAATGATTGTTTTGGGCACCCGAGTCATCCTACTGTATACAACCTGGACATGAGCTAGTTCAAAGCTCAAAGTTCAAAGTTGTTTATCGTCACATTCTGTACTCATAGAGCGACCAGAGCAGTGAGATCCTTAGTTTACACAGGGCAGGCCTCAACAATGTTATGCACAATATATCATACAAAACAAACTAAATGCTCAAACTAAAATGCACACTATACATACAAATACAAATAATGGTATTAGCAATAAATGCTGGTTATTAGCAAATAGATTCAATGCCATAGATAGTTAGTAGTGCCTTCAGGAACAGTAACAAGTCCACATCCTTTACCGTTCTCAAAGTAGAATCGGTGGAAGTCGTGGCCCTCAACCAGGTTGCCCAGGGCTTCAGGTTCAAACGAGGTCAGACCTGGGTCACAGATCTTCCTGTTGGAGAAACCACAGAGAGAGAGAGAGAGAGAGAGAGAGAGAGAGAGAGAGGAGAAGGGTAGAGGAAAAGAGGAGGGTCAAATGGAGAGCAGAATTTTAAGTCAACGCGACACAAATCAGTTGCATCAAGGCAGAATCTTGCATTATTGACAGAATTAACTGTTAATCTGTGAGAATTCACACACACACACACACACACACAGACACGCGCGACTCACACGCACACATAACTCACGCGTAGGCCTCAAAGTCTCCATTGTTGATGGATTCGATCAGCTGCTCCGTCACCTTAATGATCTCCTGCTTACGAGCTGAAACACACAACCACAGACCCACATCATCCCCACGTCATCCTAACGTCATCCCAACGTCAACATCAACATATATAACATCAGGCAAATGTAGCTAGGAGGTCCTTGTACGCTCCAAAATAAAAGTCTTCAAAATATATATTCTGAATGGATGCTCGTCTAAAAGGTTGCAGAATTATGCAAGTATTAGAAATGGAATGCACTCCCAAAAAAAAGAAAAAAGTTTTAGTTAGTTTTTTTTTTTTGTGTTTTTTTTTGTTGCTTTTTTTCAAATATGGTTTGGCGAAACAGAATAAAACCTGCCAGTGCGTCCCATGACTAATAGCTAATGTTCAGGCAAGAAACGTAAGATGACGTCGATAAGACTCTTCACTGAGTTTCACTGAGTTCACCATTAAAATGAAGCAATGCCCAGATGCGGTTGGTACAGGTGTGGATTCAACAGAGAGATGTTGAGTTACCTTTATTGTTATTGGTGCAGGCTGGGGGATAGTGAGAAAAAGGACTTATAATTTGCCTCGAGGAAAGACATGTTTGTGTATTAATAATCACTTCACCTCCAGCAACGATAAAGAGAGAGAGAGAGAGAGAGAGAGAGAGAGAGAGCATAGACTTCCTCTCTTCTACTCAATAGAACAAAGCACAGAGGCCCTGACAGAGAGCTGTCATCAAGTGAGCATGTACTGGTATGACTGTGTGTGTGTGTGTGTGTGTGTGTGTGTGTGTGTGTGTGTGTGTGTGTGTGTGCCAGGGTACATGCATTCATGTACGTGTGCGTATGTATGTGTCCATGTCTGTGTGTGTGTGTGTGTGTGTGTGTGTGTGTGTGTGTGTGTGTGTGTGTGTGTGTGTATGTGTGTGTGTGTCTGTGTGTGCACACTTGTATGTGTATGTGTACAGTATGAGTCAATGATGAATCAATGTTTGGGTTAGTCAGAGGTGGATGAGAGAGACAGAGAGAGGAGAGGGCAGAGAGAGACAGAGAGAGGAGAGGGGAGAGAGAGAGAGACAGAGAGAGGAGAGGGGAGAGAGAGAGAGAGGAGAGGGCAGAGAGAGACAGAGAGAGGAGAGGGGAGAGAGAGAGAGACAGAGAGAGGAGAGGGGAGAGAGAGAGAGACAGAGAGAGGAGAGGGGAGAGAGAGAGAGACAGAGAGAGGAGAGGGGAGAGAGAGAGAGACAGAGAGAGGAGAGGGGAGAGAGAGAGACAGAGGAGTGGCAGAGAGAGAGGAGGGGGAGAGAGAGACAGAGAGAGGAGGGGGAGAGAGAGACAGAGAGAGGAGAGGGGAGAGAATGGGAGTCTGGATGAAATACAGTTTAGGATTCTCCTTCAAATCAGAGCCTGGAGATACACAGAGCTTGACCTTCCCCATGGCAGAGCAGGGGCAGGGACCGAAGACCTCAGGGGTTCAACACCAGGGTTTGGACTCACTCTAACAACAAGAGGTGGGATATGATGGGGCTTAATGCAAAAGGAAAGGAGCGACATTTCTCTTCTGTATAAAAAAATAAGAAAACATACTTTCTTTAAAGATGCAATTCATTTGGTGCACCTTCCATTCACAATAACACACTTAGGGCTTTGACTTGGACTTGACTTGACATGATTTGTATGGATGGGGGGAGGATTGGGGTGGTGGGGGGGAGAGGGGGTGTACAAGTGCACCAGGAGAGGCTGGTGGAGGTAGAAATCAGAGGACCAGCTCATTGAAATGCATGGGATGGAATGAGGAAAGGTATTCAACATGTGTGTTTGTGTTTAATACCATTCCTCATTCCATCCCATGCATTAAAATGAGCACGTCCTCCGATGCCTACCTTCATCAGCTAAGTACAAAGGTTTCTCTCTGGGTTGTTTGAATAGTGGGAGGCAGGGGCAGGGTCTTCTCCAGAGAGGTTGAGTAGAGGGGACAGGGGAGGGGTCTTCTCCAGAGAGGTTGAGTAGAGGGGACAGGGGCATGGTCTCTCCCCCACCCAGGAGGGACTTACTCTGGACCAAGGAGGTAGGAGTCTGCCTGGGCTCGGAGATCTGGGTGGAGCGGCCCTTTGAGCTCCAGATGCTGCTCACTAAGTTCCCAAAACTAGGGGCTGAGGGTCGGAGGGTGTGTGTGTGTGTGTGTGTGTGTGTGTGTGTGTGTGTGTGTGTGTGTGTGTGTGTGTGTGTGTGTGTGTGTGTGTGTGTGTGTGTGTGTTCAGGGGGTTCACAAAAAACAAAAACAACAGGTTTTTCCAAAAAGATAACTACATTAAACCAAAAGAATATTAAAGGAGGAGTGGGAGTCTGGAGACACACCAGGTGGACAAACCAGCTGAGGTCACTATCAGAGTCATACTGTCATACAGGGAAACATTTGAGGAGGAAGAAGGAGGAGTTGACCAGGAGCAGGAGGAAGGGCAGGAGGAGGTAGAGGAGGATGAGGAAGAAGAGGAGTTGACCAGGAATAGGAGGAAGAGGAGGATGAGGAAGAAGAGGAGGAAGAGGAGTTGACCAGGAGGAGGAAGAAGAGGAGGAAGAAGAGGGGGAGGAGCTGAGGAGGAATATAACATGGTGCACATTTGGCCTTCATAAAGTCCAACTGTCAGAGAGGGAATGGTTCAGACTGTCACATAAGGGCCTCATTGTCAGGAGTTCAGGGAGCTAAAGCTTGGACAGAGCAGGGTTAGGTCGGATGAGACAGGACAGACAGAGGGACAGAATGATGGACAGACGGACAGACGAGTATCCCTACCTTTCACGTCCTCGTCCTCTATAGTGGTGTTGGCGCTCTCTATGGACTCCTGGGAGGAGGAAACACAGAGGACAGGGCTCTAATAACCACATGTGAAAAAACAGTCTCATGTCCCTTTAATCATGTCTGATTAAGGTCCCCGAGACAGAAACATCACACTTCTAATCCAATAAACCCATGTCCAGCTTCTGTGGACTTCCTACTTTAACCTCATGTTCATTGTTTTATTTCAAATCCCAAACTTTGGACTAAAGCGCCAAAAGAAGGTAAAATGCTTATTGATCAGAATACACTGGTAAAGTGGAACGTCACTGGAGGCGCCCAAACAAGTGCCCAGAAACGGAGACAGTGTAAAACTGCGCAGGTTAGAAGATTTATTTTCAAAAATAATTTTTTAGCTTTATTAACCAGTACACCAAAAAATGTGATCACGCTCAAAAATAGCTAAAATAGCTATATTTACAATTCAGAATTGATTTAAGTCTCCTATGGAGCTCCCAATACAAACGTGCTATTTTTGTCCCCAGACAGCTTTGTTGTCATGGAATTATTTGATGATGTATATATATATATCAACTCCCACTTTACACTGAGGCATTTCCCGGTAATTTACTGTTTACTGTTGTCTGTGTACACTGAGCTAGGACAGGTCATACCGCTCAATCTTGGACCTGTGGCAGACCTAGTCATGCACGCTAATGGTAAATTCCCGGTTAGGGGTCAGTGTAAATGGGGTTACATACTGTGGGTTTATATGCCGGTAATGCACAGATTAGTAGAAGGGCCTACAACATGTAATCCCTCAAAGTTCTCTTCTGTACTGTGTGATGTGAACATTTCATATCTATACAAATCTGCTGTGTTGTAAACTGCCAGGCCGTCATTGTAATTAAGAATTTGTTCTTAACTGACTCCGCCTGCATAGATAATGGTTGAATAAAAAATAGATAAACTATACCTTGTTACCATCCACTGGATTGTGGATCACTGTAGTCTGTGGCTCCTGGAGAGAAAATGGAGAAGAGAGTGAGGGAAGAAATGGCAAATGAAATTAGAGAGAGCAGCAAGCGATGGGTTGAAGATGGGGGAATCATACTGTACAAAAGCAGCAGAGGTGAAGTTATGCCCCCCCTGTGTGTGTGTGTGTGTGTGTGTGTGTGTGTGTGTGTGTGTGTGTGTGTGTGTGTGTGTGTGTGTGTGTTGCTGAGAGAGGGTCATAGGTGGGAGGTCACCCACTGGTCTTGCACTCTAGGGGGTGTGGCTCTATGGGGTGTGGTCTGTCTCTTGACCCGCCCATCCTGATCTGAGGAATTCCTGGTCTCTCTCTCTCTCTCTCTCTCTCTCTCTCTCTCTCTCTCTCTCTCTCTCTCTCTCTCTCTCTCTCTCTCTCTCTCTCTCTCTCTCGTAATCAGATGTGGTGCTTCCCAGGGCATTGTGTGAAGACTAGTGGAATCGATCCTGATGACCCCAGCTCAGCTCCCCCTAATCACTACTTCAGATTACACTATCGTCAGACTGACTGTGTGCGTGTGTGCGTGTGTGTGTGTGTGTGTGTGTGTGTGTGTGTGTGTGTGTGTGTGTGTGTGTGTGTGTGCGTATGTGTACATTCATGCGTAATCATCATGAGAGTGAATGCACATAAAGCCTTTGACATCATGCAGCGGAGCAGTCATGTGACCAAGCTAGCCAGCCAATCATCAAACAGCATGCAGTAAGCCTCAGACAGCCATATGATTCTCCCACAGTTGCGTTACTATGGCTACCGGGCTAAGGAGCCAGCATCCTCACTCTCAGCCATGCACAGACACCCCATAATAAGCAGCCAAAGCCACACAGAGAAACAAAACACAGCTTTTGGAGGACTGATCGTCAATATTTCTGCTGAAATAGGGTGGTTAAAAGCTGTTCAAAGCATGTCATAGTGTTGCATTCTGGGTAATGAACAAACGGCGGTGATGTGGTTTGGGGGGCGGGGGGGGGGCTCTATGCAGGGGAGTGGAGGTAGAGGTTGCCCCTAACAACAGATCTAGGATCAGGGTACTCTTCTATGTTAATCCTGGGTTGGGGAGGGGGGGGGGGGGCATTCTGGATAACAAGGCCTTGTAGTGTGTGCAGGCTTTTGTTCTAGCCCAGCTGTTATGGCACCTAATCCATCTCACAGTCTTCAATTGGACCGGACTGATGACCTGACAACAGCCGTGTTGCTGCTGGTTAGGAACAAAACCCTGCACACAATGCAACCCTTCCAAGACAGGAGTTGCCGAACCGACCCGACCCGACCCCTGCATCAGACCATGTGTCTGCCCCTGTAAGCGTGGGTAGGGTCAACCTGCGCCTCCTCCAGGGTGGGGGGAGTGGGGGGTGTTGGTTGTGTATACCAGTGCAGGGGCGGAGCTTATGTCTTTGGGGCTGGTCACTGTGTTGGCTTTGTTGTTGACCTGCAGGGTGGAGGGGGTGTAAAGGGGGAGTCATGACACATCACAGGCTATCAGAGCACAGTGACACTGATACAGGATATACTCACACACGCAATACACACACACACACACACACACACACACACACACACACACACGTGTGCTTTAAGTGACTACAGAAAATCTGACCCAAGAACTACAGCAAGGGGAGGTAGATCGATCAAAGGAAACAACAGAAACGTAATTATAGAGATATAACGATCGTAAAAAAGGGGAATTCTAACACCTGACCCCTGATTCCAGGAAAACCTGGAGGAAGAACTACAATATCAGTGCCACGGCTGGGAGTTACTGTCCCTGAATGATGATGTCATACGTGCATCTCCACAGTGCTCCTCGGACAGCCCATTCCCGTTTAACACAGATCTGACAAGAACTGGATTGGCCAGAGCAATATGGCGGATGCATCACTTGGCCAATGCTACCACCTATCGGATCCCTTCAGATCGGTAAACACTTATGGGGTAGGAGGAAGGATAAGTGGCAAAATGGAACCAGACACATGTCGATCATTGTTTCTCCCATCGGATTGGATGATAAACGCTTGTCAAATTGTTTACAAAAATTTAAAAAAATACCAACAGTCCAGAAACTCACCTTGACGCCGTCCGCCTTCTTGTTGAGCAAACTTTTGGCTGCTGTAGAGAGAGAGAGAGAGAGAGAGGGAAAGAGAGAGAGAGAGAGACAAAAAGAGAGAGAGAGAGAGAGAGAGAGAGAGAGCAGACAGGTAGAGAGAGAGGGAGAGAAAGAGAGAACACACAGGTCGGCACAGGGATTCACACCTGCCTTTAGGCCACACCTGCACTAACATGCAACAGGCCATTCAGTCCCACTGTGCTCCCCCCCGCAAACTCAAAGTGCTTTTAACTACAGAGACCATGATGCAATGCAAACGTTTCCTCGTGGTGTCATTCTGGGGGGGGTTAGGGTTGGGTTTCAAGACCTTTACAGCTGTCGCGTCAATGTTATGTATTCATAAAGTGATGAGGTCATCAGGTAATTAACACACATCAACATATCTGAACACATTCCATTCCTTTCACTCAGCTCCAGGGCCAGGAGTTTTTCCTGGACCCACCTCATCTGAGCAGGGAAACCTCGGGGCCCTAGTTTAGTTATAGAAAAACTACTGAGGGCCCAGAAATGTTCCTCGCCTGGTCACAGGGTCAGGAAAAACTCCTGGCCAAACTCTTCACTAATATGTTTCACCATTCCATTCAGTAATTTCTATGATTTCATTATATTATATTATATTATATTATATTATAACATGCTTCACACACATGCATAGATATGCTACAACATACAATCAATTATTTTACTCGGTTCTCATATCTCAATCTAAGTTACAAGCAGTCAATCCACTTCATGAGTACTTTATCAGAATCTAATTGACATGCAAATCTGACCACTTATTGGCTTTGGGGAAAGGGAAGTGAATTCAGACAAGGCAGCTCATTGGTCCAGTAATAAAAAAAAATATACGCCCATTTTCCGGCCATTCCAGAATTCTTACCTCAAAGGGTACCACATCCCAAACAAAGGAAGGAAAGAAAATTTGAAAAAGGAAGAAACTGATGAATAAAGGTTCAAAATAAGTTATAGGATTGCTTAACGCTAACTTAAATGCTAAATAAAAACATAAATCAAAATAACTTCAAAGATCCAGCCAGGTGGGGAGAGAGAGGATTTCAACTGGTGAAGTGAAGTCCTTC
>NC_139675.1:8484072-8494072 GCF_951799395.1 Argentina silus
ATCCAAACACACACCATCCTGGGTCAAACACACACCAACCCAAACACACACCATCCTGGGTCAAACACACACCAACCCAAACACACACCATCCTGGGTCAAACACACACCAACCCAAACACACACCATCCTGGGTCAAACACACACCAACCCAAACACACACCATCCTGGGTCAAACACACACCAACCCAAACACACACTATGCTGGGTCAAACACACACCAACCCAAACACACACCATCCTGGGTCAAACACACACCAACCCAAACACACACTATGCTGGGTCAAACACACACCAACCCAAACACACACTATGCTGGGTCAAACACACACCAATCCAAACACACACCATCCTGGGTCAAACACACACCAACCCAAACACACACTATGCTGGGTCAAACACACACCAACCCAAACACACACCATCCTGGGTCAAACACACACCAATCCAAACACACACCATCCTGGGTCAAACACACACCAACCCAAACACACACCATCCTGGGTCAAACACACACCAACCCAAACACACACCATCCTGGGTCAAACACACACCAACCCAAACACACACCATCCTGGGTCAAACACACACCAACCCAAACACACACCATCCTGGGTCAAACACACACCAACCCAAACACACACCATCCTGGGTCAAACACACACCAACCCAAACACACACCATCCTGGGTCAAACACACACTAACCCAAACACACACCATCCTGGGTCAAACACACACCAATCCAAACACACACCATCCTGGGTCAAACACACACCAACCCAAACACACACCATCCTGGGTCAAACACACACCAACCCAAACACACACCATCCTGGGTCAAACACACACCAACCCAAACACACACCATCCTGGGTCAAACACACACCAACCCAAACACACACCATCCTGGGTCAAACACACACCAACCCAAACACACACCATCCTGGGTCAAACACACACCAACCCAAACACACACCATCCTGGGTCAAACACACACCAACCCAAACACACACCATCCTGGGTCAAACACACACCAACCCAAACACACACCATCCTGGGTCAAACACACACCAACCCAAACACACACCATCCTGGGTCAAACACACACCAACCCAAACACACACCATCCTGGGTCAAACACACACCAACCCAAACACACACTATGCTGGGTCAAACACACACCAACCCAAACACACACCATCCTGGGTCAAACACACACCAACCCAAACACACACTATGCTGGGTCAAACACACACCAACCCAAACACACACTATGCTGGGTCAAACACACACCAATCCAAACACACACCATCCTGGGTCAAACACACACCAACCCAAACACACACTATGCTGGGTCAAACACACACCAACCCAAACACACACCATCCTGGGTCAAACACACACCAACCCAAACACACACTATGCTGGGTCAAACACACACCAACCCAAACACACACCATCCTGGGTCAAACACACACCAACCCAAACACACACCATGCTGGGTCAAACACACACCAACCCAAACACACACCATCCTGGGTCAAACACACACCAACCCAAACACACACTATGCTGGGTCAAACACACACCAACCCAAACACACACTATGCTGGGTCAAACACACACCAACCCAAACACACACCATCCTGGGTCAAACACACATCAACCCAAACACACACCATTCTGGGTCAAACACACACCAACCCAAACACACACTATGCTGGGTCAAACACACACCAACCCAAACACACACCATCCTGGGTCAAACACACACCAACCCAAACACACACCATCCTGGGTCAAACACACACCAACCCAAACACACACCATCCTGGGTCAAACACACACCAACCCAAACACACACTATGCTGGGTCAAACACACACCAACCCAAACACACACTATGCTGGGTCAAATGGGTCAGTCTGGTATTTGCGATGGCTTAGTTATGTATGTATGTATGTATGCCACATTATCCTTTTATTATTATTATTATTATTATTATTATTATTATTATTATTATTATTATTATTATTACAGTGCTGCTTGAAAGTTTGTGAACCCTACTGGGATGGTCATTATTTTTGTATAAAATCTTAAAATGAACTTCCATTAGCAGCGATAACTTGGAGTAAATGTCTTGTATCACCACTAATCACCCACTCCTCCTTACAGAACTCAGCCAACTGAGTGAGGTTTGAGGGGTGTCTGGCATGAACTGCCCGCTTCAGGTCCTGCCACAGCATCTCAATTGGATTTAGGTCAGAACTTTGACTTGGCCAATCCAAAACACAAATCTTCTTTCTTCTGAGCCATTCTTTGGTAGATTTGCTCTCTGATGTGCCTGATTTAACCAATGCAACTTGGGGTTCACTTATTTTTGCACCTGCACTAATTTCTTTATTATTTTGTTTTTTTACTACACACACAATTTCCTCTAAACCAACATATGGAATTGGTAAATATAAACCTGTTATGTCAGATAAAAAAGATAAAAAAATGGTAAAAAAACAAAAATAAATCTGTAATTGCACAAGGGGTTCACGTACTTTCAAGCAGCAGCACTGTATCATTGTTATTATCCTCTGACGGAGACTGTAGTGTACTGCGTATTGTGACACTCTTTCCGAGGTCATTGCTGTCACTGATAATGTGTTCTTCTCAGTTAACTTGGGAAAACAAGGACAAGTAAATGCTAGGAAAATACAGACAGGCAAACGTTAAGGGAAGAGAGAAAGAGGGGGAGAGTGGAAGAGAGAGAGAGAGAGAGAGAGAGGGATGAGGAGATGTATACTCACAGATCAAAGACCAGATAGTGGAAGCCCTCCTCTGATATGCTATCATGGAGCCGTACTATGGAGGAGGAGAAAATAGGAGAAAAGAGGATAAGAAAAATAAAGTCAAGTCAGTAAGCTTGCAGTAGTAGTAATAGTAGTAGTAGTAGTAGTAATAGTCGTAGTAATAGTAGTAGTAGTAGTAGTAGTAATAGTAGTCGTAGTCGTAGTAGTAGCAGCAGTAGTAGCAGTAGTAGTAGTAGTAGCAGTAGTAGTAGTAGTAGCAGTAGTAGTAGCAGTTGTAGTAGCAGTAGTAGTAACAAACTTAACATAGCTACTGTCCTTTCAAAGGGGTTGTATGTCTTGATGACAGCAATCATTTTATAGAAGAGAAAGTTGTGTTTTTTTAAATAGTGTATATAGCGTATTGCAACAAAACTGTTCATTTATGAATTCTGAATTTAGACAATGCAGCATCTTGATCTGAACATGTCCCTACATCCCTCTGGTAGTTAGAGATGGGGGGTAGAGGGAGTGAACGAGTGAGGAGGAAGTGGAAGGCTATAAAGACCATATTTAGATAGAAAGATAGAAAGGAAGGATAGAAAGGAAGGATAGAAAGGAAGGATAGTAAGGAAGGATAGAAAGGAAGGATAGAAAGGAAGGATAGAAAGTAAGAGAAGGAATGTGTGAACAAATGAGAAGGAAGACAGAGAGGCAGAGGCTCTAAGTGGAATAACGAGGGAGAAGGGGTGAGAAAGGGGTGAGAAAGAAAGAAAGAAAGAAAGAAAGAAAGAAAGAAAGAAAGAAAGAAAGAAATAGAGGGACAGATGAGAAGAGAGGTAAGAGAGTGGTCTCTTCTCTCCCTGATGACTCAGCTGAGAGATATATCATCATTAGACAACTCTCTGACACACACACACACACACACACACACACACACTACACACTACACACACACACACACACACACACACACACACACACACACACTACACACTACACACTACACACTACACACACACACACACACACTCGCCACGTCCACAAGATGAATAGCCAGAGCTAGAACCCCCTGGAGACCTGAGGAGCTTATCAGTGACCATGTTTGTGTGTGTGTGTGTGTGTGTGTGTGTGTGTGTGTGTCTATACATAGAGTGAGATCTTACAGCTTACCAATATTGGGGTGTTTCAGCAGACGGCAAATCCTCGCCTCCCTCTCAAGCTTCTGATGATCTGTAAACAGTAAGAAAGGGAGAGAGAGGGTGAGAGAGAGAGAGAGAGAGAGAGAGAGAGAGAGACATTAGAATTCAGTCATTCTGCTTTAGTATTCAGACTGCAATGTATATTCCAACCAGTAGAGTGCATAGTGCTTACGTGTGTGTGTGTGTGTGTGTGTGTGTGTGTGTGTGTGTGTGTGTGTGTGTGTGTGTGTGTGTGTGTGTGTGTGTGTGTGTGTGTGGATGCGTGGTTGTGTGTGGATGCGTGCATACGAGTGTGTGTGGCAGTGTGCGTATGTGTGTGTGTGTGTGTGTGTGTGTGTGTGTGTGTGCGTGTGTATGTGCATACGCGGGTATGTGCGTACGTACGTGTGTGTGTGTGTGTGTGTGTGTGTGTGTGATACGTGTGTGTGTGCATGTATGTGTGTGTGTGTGTGTGTGCATGTATGTGTGTGTGTGTGTGTGTGTGTGTGTGTGTGTGTGTGTGTGTGTGTGTGTGTGTGTGTGTGTGTGTGTGTGTGTGTGTGTGTGTGTGTGAAGTTGCTAGAGGAGGACAGCTGGCAGAGGTAACGGATGAAAACACTATAAATAAACCCCATGTCCCCCATTTCTGCAGAACTCTCCTCTTATCAGAAGGCCGAGTCTCTCTGTGTGACTCAAATACTTGACGGAAATAAACTGACCTGCTATTTGCTTCGTTATGAGCCACAAACTGCAGGCGAGATGGAACAACACAAAGAGAAGCCGGTGCGTTTATATGGGTTGGATGTAGTTGGAGCAGATTCATAAGTAGTAGAATGTTAAGTTAAAGAGGTTCAGCCAAAGATTATGTTTCACCTAAATATGAAAATAGGCTGAACCGTCCCCTTAACTCCAGACAGTGGTCTGGAGTTAAAGCCTCCTGTGGTCTGATGGCCGGGTCAAGGTGGTGAGCAGGGCTGGGGTCAATTTCACTTCAGCCCATTTACTCTAGGAAGTTAGCTGAAATTCCAATTCCAATTCAACATTTTCCTGATTGTAGTGCCCTAACCACTACAACACACACCAGGGGAGGCTGGTGGAGGTAGAAATCGGAGGACGGGCTGCATGGAATGGAATGAGGAACGGTATCAAACACATGTGTTTGATGCCGTTCCCCATTCCATTCCATGCTTTACAATGAGCCCGTCCTCTGATTTCAACCTCCACCAGCCTCCCCTGCCACACACCCCCTATCTCCTCCCACCAGATATGAACCACGCGTGGTCACTATTGGGATGAAGAGAATGAAAGAGGAATGTCCACTCAAACTGTTATGCTGCTCAAGTGATGAACTTAGAGATGCACCGATCCCATAGTGAGCATCGGTATGGGGCTGATATCGGCCAAAAATGCTGGATCGGGAATCGGAGATCGAGGAATGCTATTTACTGGTCCGATGCCATGACGCAAAACTGTCAACTGTAACAGCTTGCCAAACACATGCGTAGGGGACTGACGGCTCCACGGCGATGACAGTAACGACCATGTCTGCAGACTGGAACGACTCCACGCTTCAGACAGACACCAGTGCTTGTTGTAAAATTAGCGAGGCAGGTGTTTTGAGGCGTGGCAGTGGCATTTCACATCTAAAATAATAGGCTTTTATCGGATTGGTACTCGGTACTCAGCGATACTCAAGGTTCAGTACTCAGATTCGGTATCAGTAATGAAAAAGTTAAAACAGTGTTGTAATAAATAATAATCATAATAATCATAATCATAATAATCATACTTTATTGATCGCCGAGGATTTTTTTGCACCCCCCCCCCCCCCCCCCGAGACAGCACACACACACACACACACACAGTAGCACAGCACAACACAGCACACTCTTAGGGAGAACCGAGCTCTGGGCTCTATTGCCCCGACAGGCGCCCCTGGAGCAGTTAGGGGTGTGCAAGTTCGAGGTGTGCAACCCTACTGTAGATTGAATCAAAACAAGGTTTGATCTCCATGGTCTTTGTCAAGTAAACGTCAATATCACAATTAAGAGCACAAAATGACTCAATATAGACTACGGCCATCTAAGAATCCCATTTGATTCAGTGTATTCAAAAGTGGTTGAGGATCTTGCCATTCAAGTCAAAGGAGAACTGTGTCAACTGATTCAGAATCATTTGAGGCGACCCATTTCGGCTTCGCCTCAGGACAGAGAGAGAGAAGGAGGGAGCGAGGGAGGGAGAGAGAGAGTGGGAGGGAGAGAGCTGAGGGTTCTACTTTTTTCCACATAAAATAGGACGCCTATTTTTCACCCTCGTCCTCCTCTCTTTCCTCTGTTCTTGTTGACGCTGTGGAAACTCTGGGCTGAATTCAATCAAACCCGCAGTGCAGCATTTTCACAGTGGAAGGGGCTTTGAATTGCCAGGAAGAGTAGTGTGTGTGTGTGTGTGTGTGTGTGTGTGTGTGTGTGTGTGTGTGCATGTATGTGTGTTCGTGTGTGTTTGTGCCTGTGTCTGTGTGCCCTGCCCTGTGTCTATCCTACTGTTTCTGAAATAATTCAAGCGCTGTTGCTTTGTTCCTGGAAGGCTGGGATGGAAGGGACTCAGGAGAGAGAGAAAGAGAGAGAAAGAGAGAGAGAGAGAGAGAGAGAGATAAGACTCAGGAGAGTGTGAATACAGCTAAAATCAGCACAGTGTCACACCGGCAGCAGCAACAAGGGCAACACACCCATTACTTCAACATTAGCTGGCCCTACCAGCAAGGTCACCAGTCTCTCCATCTCTCTTTCACTCTCGCTCTCTCTCTCTCTCTCTCTCTCTCCTGCTTTCAGCATTTATCTCTCCATTTTCTCTCCCTATAGCTTTCTCTCCACCTTCCTCCCTCTCTCTCTATCTTTTCCTCTCATCCTCCCTCTCTTTTCCTCCACAGGTAGTCCACCTCCCAGCCAGCCGGACATCTGTTGTCTAGCAACTCCTACACCAATCAGAGCGTCGTTTGGGCCTCTCCTCTCCTCTCCTCTCCTCTGCAGTGAAACTAGCCGTGCATGCAAATGGCCGTCCCCGAGAGGAAGCACAACTACAGAAGTCTACCCAACTCCACTGTACACTTCCTTAAACACTCACAACTCTACAGACAGAACCTCTATTTCTCTCTCTCTCCCTCTCTCTCTCTCTCTCCCTCTCTCTCTCTCTCTCTCTCTCTCTCTCTCTCAGAGACAGGGAGACAGAGAGAGAGACAGGGAGACAGAGAGAGAGAGAGAGAGAGAGAGAGAGGCCGTTGATAGGCGAACACAACTCCAAACATTTTCAACCGTAGAGATACTCTAGCAGAGAAGAGATACAACGACACAACACTGCAGCGTTACTGCTACATTGAGCTGGACAGAGCCATGGGGGAAATGTCCTCGCAATGGTTGCTTGTTGTTATGCATGTTGTCTTTGCCTATGCTAGCTTGCCACACTGAAGAAAATGGAAGAAAGCCTGAACGAAAAACGGGATTCTGTTTTTTTTCTGAGCTCCGCCCAAGCAAGGCGTTGGTTTGTGATTGGTTTGGCATGTTGTGAGGCGTCACTCATTTCAAACAGTTTTCCACCCCTTTGTAGCTACTTTCTGCAAAGGATTTCCCCAGGCTTTCAAAACGAGGAAAGCCTGGCCCAATGAGGTTCCAGATACAGTACTATTGCAGATCACAGACACAGGGACAACTGATAACAACTGACCACTGACACACAACACATGTAGCACAGCACATTCCAGGGGAGGCTGGTGGAGGTAGAAATCAGAGGACGGGCTCATTGTAATGCATGGAACGGAATGAGGAATTTGATACCACGATTCCTCATTTTGTTCCATGCATGACAATGAGCCCGTCCTCCGATTTCTACCTCCACCAGCCTCCACTGGTACATACTATGGAACTCAAGACAGATATAAAGACAGGAGATAATATCACAACAAACTGAAGACCAGTGACCGTCCCACAAAATGTCAAACCAATAGAAAATACACCAAACTCAGAGATAGCTAAGATGTACCCTCAGGGAATATCTCATATATTCATTTAGAACATCTGTGTAGACAAAATGAACAAACCAATAGAACCCAGACAAGATCACAAGATATCACATCATTGAACATCTCACATATCCGGCAGATAAAAATAACAGAGAATCTGAGACTTCAGACCATGGTTACATATTATCATTAGCCCTAAAACCAACAGGAAAGATGGGAGAAAATCAATGGAGAGAGACTGTAATGTGCCCACACAAAAAATAAAAAATACCTGCTAAACATAGAAATATCAGATATTAAAGGAGCAATCTGTGCATTCACTTCTGGTAGGGAAGAAAAAAAAGTATTGACCCAGCAGGGCAGCAGAGGGAGGATATCTGAGTGAGTGTGTGCTAACTGTTCCCTACCGTTTCCACTAGCATTGCTAAAAATTCGAACTGGGAGATTCTGTCCAATACATTGTTAAATACCTACGCAAACGCAAACTAACCCTAACCCTAACCCTAACCCTAAACTGTGTGGATGAACCAAGAACTATGTGAGTCACAAATAAAGTACAACTTTACACAGAGTGACCAATCCCTTTAAAAATCATTCCATCCCGCAACCGCTATGGACAAAGAAGTTACAGATTGCAGCTTTAACAACCTGAAAATGGGCAGTTGCTGCTGACATTCAAATCTGCCTCTCTGCAAAGCGTCTCAGCAGGCTGACGACAATGGACCATGACTGGCTGATGAGAGTGTATCTGCCTGTCTTTCCCTTCTTTGTGGGACTGAGCCCTAAAGCACTCCAGACTCCGGAGAGGGAGGGCGTTTCTGCTTACTCCACGCGTTTCAGGCTGAGTTGGCTAACAGCAGCATTTCTATGTACACTGTGTGGCCAGCTTTAATGTCCAGACACGTGGAAATATGCCAGCCATGCATTATCACACAGTCTGTCTGTCTGTCACCTGTCTGTCTGTCTGTCTGTCTGTCTGTCTGTCTGTCTGTCACCTGTCTGTCACCTGTCTGTCTGTCTGTCTGTCTGTCTGTCTGTCACCTGTCTGTTACCTGTCTGTCACCTGTCTGTCTGTCTGTCTGTCTGTCTGTCTGTCTGTCTGTCTAGCACCTGGTCTGTCTGGCACCTGGTTTGTTTGTCTGCCTGCCTGCCTGTTAGCCTGATAGCTCAGCTGGCTCATAGGGCACAGGGAACAGTGGGAGGTTTTATGTGAAAGCAATTGATTTAACCATTATTTATCCAGGCGGGTCAGATAGGAACAGATTCTTATTTAAAATGACAGCCTGGCCATTGAAGACCATTGGCCACATTTCCTCCTTGTGCTACAGAGACAATCATCGAGACGAGACGGAATTATCTCTGTGACTAAAATGGAAGCGTTTTTGCTTGGTCCAATCAAAAGCATGAATGACATTAGCAGAATTGTAAGACTTTCTCATTGTAATGTTGCAATGCTGATAATGGTGGAAAATGAATACCATGCCCAGGTCATTTGCAAGTCACAACCTCCCCATCTCTGCCCGTGAAACTTTCTGCAGTCTAGCCAAATCCAATCATTGATGCAAATAGGCACGCACTCGCTCCCGGCAGACAAAGGGGACATTTCACTTATCGTGTCAATTCAAACAAGAAAGAATGTTTCGACGGGAGAAGAAAGCTTTTGCACGCACAAACTGATGGGGAAAAATTACCTCAAGACAGTCAGTGAATATTTGCGTTTGAGAGGGTCGGTTGGTTTGAGCAATGCGCTGCGCAGATCACTGATCTACAACTCACCTTCGGTAAAGACATAACCACCGATTGTGTGATAAATATCAGAGAACTGGTGCAGTGCCTTGCTGAGGCTGATCCTCTCAAACACAGAGCTTGTTTGGCATTGGTTAGGCCTACTGCCCTTTATGTGTCCTGTCCAGGGGTGTGATTTTTAATCTGCTGCAGTCATTACTCTGCTAATTTGGCTGTTTGGAAGAGAATCACATCATAGGATGTTATGCATTTTGACTAAAATGACAAAAGTACAACTTTTGTAGG
>NC_139675.1:8501572-8594072 GCF_951799395.1 Argentina silus
CACACACACACACACACACACACACACACACACACACACACACACACACACACACACACACACACACACACACACACACACACACACACCATTAGGGAAACAGTGCATTAGGATGCTTCTAAACGACATGGGATTTCAGGCCCATGTATGTGGATCAGGCATGATGGTGAAAACTAGGTCATGTTTTAAAGGGGCAATGCGCCGCATCTCTGAGCTCCGGCTGGAGTAGCATGCTCTCTGTAAACCACTCAGGTCTGTCTCCCTGTCACACGACTTTAACTCATCCCGGTTGGCCAGGGTACGGTCCAGGAAGGAAGCAGGACGGACACTTTGACATGTAAACAATGATTGTATATATTCATCCCCTTTAAATGAACCCCCTGGTGGAGGGCCTTGTGTGCTTTGTTCTATCAGCCTTCCGGGCAATGTCCCGAACACAGATGAAGCTATAGTCCTGGACTAAATCACACTTTCAACAGAAAATCTCCACTGAAGATGCTATGTAGTCTAGGATGAGTCTTAGTCTGTGTCCGGGAAAAGTGGCCCTATATGGCTTAGGGTGTTTCACACATACAGGTTCTATCTGCAAGACAGGAGAGGCTGGTGGAGGTAGAAATCATGTGTTTGATACCATTCCTCATTCCATGCATTATAATGAGCCCATCTTCTGATTTCTACCTCCACACGCCTCCCCTGATGTAAGACACAGGACACATACGATGTCCTGTAGGAGGCTGAGAAAACAACACACAGAACACGTAGTTCCCTCTGCGAGACAGACACCATTAGACAGGACTTAGTGGTAGTGTGAATTTAATGGTAGTGTGGCTAAATGAAGCCTAGAAATGCATCCTCATGGTTGATTGTATACGTTACAACCAGAGGCTAGAGGCTTATCGTTCCTTCATCATCAGACTCCCGGCTGTGATTCATGGTGAGGCGGGAGAGCGGTCCGCCACTAGGACTGAATGTCAAACGGGGCTGTAGGCTCGTGTGTACTCTGACCGCGGGGCGCTAGGCAGACTGCAATTCGGTCAACACACACACGTACACACACTCTCTCACACTCTCTCTCTCTCTCTCTCTCTGTCTCGGAAGGGTAGGAATCCCCTGCCTGATAATTGACCGCGGCTCGATAGCTGGCTCTGGAATGTATCATCGCCGTGGTGTGCCGTTGCATTACCGTGTGTTTATTTCTGTCACACAGCATCTCACACACCCGCCGTATGTTTCATCTTACAACATGGACGCGGTGCATAATGCCACCCTCATGTAGGCTAGTCTAAATTGGGATATTTTGATAACAATAGAAATCAAACGAAAGACGAAAATAGACGTGAAATGGGTTACACCAAAGCCAGGTCCCAATGATGAGGATCATCTATTCATACGCTCTTGCATGTAATAGGCCTGTCGATGTGAGCTACGGAAAATCCGCTCATACTGACAGTAAATGCGCTGATATTGCAGTGAATTTGCAGAGATGAAAATATGATGTTTCCCCCCTCATTTCACACAGGCGCACACCCACAGAGCGCAGTCCGCGTCCTCAGCAAAGGCAATCTATGCTATTACATAATAACCTGGCATTTATATGGATGCTGACCAATAATAATCATAATAAAACAAGCACGCTTACTTTCCAAGCTCCTCAAATAGCTGATATTCGTCAGTAAATCTCGTGCAGATCGTTAACGCCATCCTGAAATGAGATGGGCTGTGCGGAGACGCGGTAGAAATGCAATCACAATATCCACACTGTCGTCAACACCGCCCGTTTCGTCCTGAACCCGCAAGCACAACGAAGCAAATCATACACGGACTATAACCGGACGACCGAGCCTCGGAGAGACGGTTCTTCTGCAGCCACTGAGCGCCAAAGCTGTCGCTCGCTTCGAAAATAATCGGAGATTTTCAGCGTTTTGCGTACATGAGCTGTCCTCACATGCGGTTGCTTGTCACAGCTCAGAAGCGCAGCATTTTGTGTGCATTTCCATATCTATCGCGCGTCCCCCCAGTGCGACAGTCGGTGTGTGTGTGTGTGTGTGTGTGTGTGTGTGTGTGTGTGTGTGTGTGTGTGTGCGCGCGCGTGCGTGCGTGCGTCTCTGGCGCGTATTAGACACCGCACCTCCCCCTAGCTATTCGAGACCCGCCTCTCTGTGCGCATCCCGGTGATATGATTTCTAAAATAATGATAATATAATAATAATAATAATAATAATAATAATAATAATAATAATAATAATAACAATAATAATAACAATAATAATAATAACAATAATACGCTAAAATAATAGATTCTTCATCATCAGCAAAACACACGCACACACACACACACACACACATTCGTAATCCATTTACAAAGTAGACCCGGTTTTCTTCTAACTTCAGCCTATTGAAAGAAGATGGGATTATTGCAGTTTAATCTTGGATCGGTATTTCTAACGGGTGGGGCTATACATTACTATGTGTCAGAATTGAAAAGCGTGCGTGCGTGTGCCCCTGTGTGCATGTGTCTGCGTGTGTGTGTGTGTGCGTGTGTGTGTCATGCAAACTCTCATGCATTATGTAGGCTATACATTTCCGCATCCTCCTTTCCGACTTTTGAATATATTTTTTTATTGAAATTAAAGTAGAAACAGAGACAAAGTGACGCAGTTCATATCGGAGAAATGATTTCGGTGTTGTCTGAGGCCTTTGTAATATAGGATATACGGTTACGAGGGTGTGAATAAAAGTTAGACTTGGGCGGTATAGGAATTTAGTTGGAGACAGTTGGACGCTTGTTGGTTTTAAGAATGTAACCTTGTTTAGGCCTAGTGTACATAGAGTTGATTAAGAGGGGAATAGCATGCTCAACTTATTTATAACAACTTATTTAAGGTGCAGGGTCGCAATGACAAGAAAAGCCGAAAAGATTTATGAACTGTATGTGAAGAAAAGAAAACCTGCACTCGCTAGAATTACTTTAGTTGATCTTTGAACTTTGAACTTTTTTTGTTGATGAACTTGGAGAGATGCATATGTGTAGTGTATTAATCAATTATGTCAAAGATGACAAAATAAACTATGATGAGTGTTCTGAAACAATTCGGGTCATAAAAAAATTAGCTGCAATGCAGTGCTTTTATAGGGATGGTTCACTATTTTTAGACTTGTAACTGTTTTTTTTCCAGTTGTTGACATTGAGGACCATCCAGATAGTATTTATGTGCGTATCTTTGTTATTTAGTTGTATGTGGCCAGAGAACCAATGAACAGAAGAACTCCCAAAACATATTTTGTACCAGCAGGGGTGCCAAACTTTCGTCTTGCAATCACTCTGGTCCATGGTAATATTCATCTTATCTGCCAACAATACCTTTTCCAGACCTCTGCAGGCTTTTTAGGTACTTTTTAGCAAACTGTAACCTGACCATACTTTTTGATAGCTAGTGATTTGCATCTTGCAGTGAAGCGTCAGTAGTTTGGCTGATGACGTATTCTGCGGATGGTAGTCTCTGGCACATTCACGCCTACCACTCAGAGAGTGTTCCTGACCTGTGGGACAGTTGTTTTGGGGTTTTTCTTAATTATGGTGAGCATTCTTCGGTCATCCACGTCTTCCTTGGTCTGAGCTGAGCTCAGCAGTACTTTTTTTTTCTTTTTGACGATGTTCCAAACTGTTGATTTTGACAAACCTAAGGTTTTGCTATGTTTCTGACTAGTTGTTGTTTTTTCAGGTTTTTCAGCATAATAATGGCTTTCTTGACTTTCATTCACATCTCTTTGGTCTCTGATGTTGACAGACACCAATAGCAAACTTCAAAGGCAAATCCAAAGCAATATAATCAATAGTACACATTGACAGCTCTCTTACAAGTGATGTGACCATTGCAACCAAATGATGTGACCATTGCATCATAACTCATAGGCCGCTCCTCACGTAATTCATCCAGGCTGACATTATTGTTCATTCAGAATGATTTTTTTTACCTTTTCTTTTCTACAACTAATACCAGATCACAAATTGGACAAGTGAAGACGCAGATATGAGCTACTGTTTCACAACATGTCCATCCATTAGAATTGTTTAACGATGCCCCCTGGTGGTTGTATAGCCGAGGTGAAGAGCCTCAAATAACATTTATAATGTATTATTCTGTTCTGTGATTGCCTTATGTCAAGATGTATTCCCAAGAGTAAAAGAGTAAAATGTTACCTGAGGTGAAATCAGACAGTTACCAAGGTCTAGCTAACCTGAGGTGAAATCAGACAGTTACCAAGGTCTAGCTAACCTGAGGTGAAATCAGACAGTTACCAAGGTCTAGCTAACCTGAGGTGAAATCAGACAGTTACCAAGGTCTAGCTAACCTAAAAAAATGAAGTAATGGAGTAGAAAATTAACTGCAGTACAACTGTGTTACTTTGGATGCCCACATGCACACACACACACACACACACACACACACACACACACACACACACACACACACATACACACATATATATATATATATATATATATATATATATATATATATATATATATATATATATATATATATATATATATACAGTGAAAGAGGAAACATTTTGTCTTATTTTAGCTCTAACAGTTTGGATTTGAAATCAAACAATTACAATGGCATGGCTGTCATATACTGAAATTCACTTGCTAAAAACTGATGTGTTTACTGACCTGCCAAGAACAAATCAGATACTGCCTTCCTCGACTCTGACCTCCTCTTCAACTGAGCACAGCGGTCACCAGGTGCTCAGATCTCCATCTCCAACACCGAGCTGAGTTACACCAAAACAACATGAGACAATGTTGATCAGTGGCAAAAGGTCTCCAATCTGAACAAGGTTCCTGACATTGATACATATCTCAAAACGTTAGCTAACAGTTCCCTTGATTTTGTGGGCAACATGGTAATGGTGATATCACAATAATAAATAAACAATAATTGCTAAAGTGGTAATTAGACTGATTGGTCATGGGGTGATGACGTATAAAAACAGCAGTACAATGATGAACTGAACAATTCCACCACTCTCTTGGGTGGCAATACAATTATTTTAAAAGGATCTTGTGTTTTGTTTTGAAATTTAGGGGGCAAATTCTGTACATTTTAAGTGTAAAAATGATTTCACTTTGAACACCCAGTTACTCCATCCTCCACCTTTGATTACTAGTCAATGGGCCAGAATGAAAATCACTTGTCATCATCCATGCTGGTAAAGGTTTGATGGTTTATAGCAAAAATATAATCCACCTACACGGATGTACCCCCATGGATTTAGTTGTAGATGACAATTCTTGGGCACACAGCAAAAGTGAAATTAAACTGCATCACTTAAAACAAATAATTCAGTTGTCATTTAACTAGACTAGACACTGTAGATCAAACTGCAGCAGTACCACAGTTGAACTGCAAATAATCTGAACTGAAAACTTTACTGCCATTAAACTGTCGGTACTGCAGTTGAACTCCATGTTTACTGCAGTTAAACTACATACTAATTTGACTGAAGTCATATACATATGCTGCACTCCACTGCACTGAACTGCAGTTATGCTGCATTGTACTGCAGTTATACTGCACTGAACTGCAGTTATGCTGCATTGTACTGCAGTTATACTGCACTGAACTGCAGTTATACTTAAGTGATTTTTTGTAAGGGTTACCATGGTCTAACTAACCTGTGGTGAAATCAGACAGGGGAAACATGAAGGTATATTCCCACTCAATGATACTGAGTCAATCATGAGTTGGAAAGCCATCATGCTTCTGGAAGGTGAGAAAGTGAACAACAAAGGTGAAACACGGTAACGTGATCTGGCCTGGGGGCAGATCTACAACAGAACATCCTCAGTTTAAGTGTTGGGGACAGAGTCCATCTATCGGGGTTATGGGAATGAGCTTGTTAATGGAATTATGAAACACCTTCACATTACAGGTTGTATAAAAGAGGTTGAGAGAGTGGTGTGTGTGTGTGTGTGTGTGTGTGTGTGTGTGTGTAAGAGAGGGACATAAACAACATGAAACTATGCATTTCCTTTTACCACACATTCACTTTTAAATGATAAACACATGATCAACCTGACCATACAGTTGAATATACATAGGCAACATAATAAATACATAAAGACAAAATAAATATGTATGTGACATAACTTATGTGACAAAGGAGGAAGTAGTTTCCACAATAAATAATTGCAGTGCAACAGGAATAATAAAAACAAAGATGCATGGATCTTTCATAACACAATGAATCTAAGTCCAAGATCATATAAAGAACAGAAAAATATCTGTGATAAATATAAAAATTTTGTTACACACATTTCCTGAGTCCATGCTTCAGTTATCCCTACATGTCAAGTTCACAGATTTGATGGGAAAAATCTTATCATCTTCTAAATACTTTTTTGGTTTGTAAATTTTAACAGTTTAGAATCCCAGAGTGTGGATACAATCTCTTCTCCTCTTGTCTTCAATGCCTTTGTCCACTGAGAAAAGAGACATGGGAGTTACTAGAATATACAGTAATAGGCAATCATGACTGGTTTCAAACCTGTTGTAATTTAGTTATAATCTGTGAGCAGAGTTACCAATATGTAATAGAAAAAGTGTTTATTTATAATTAGACCTTTTCTCCTTCCCAAACCCAGAGTATAGTTTTGTTCTTTCTTCTTTTTTGTGATCATGTTTTTATTAATATGATTTGTATTATTTAGTGACAGACAAGACATAATTATGTTGTTTCTGTCTACATCTGTGTATGAGTTTGACCTCTACTTACTTGGCCAGTATCCTCTTGATGACCTTCTTGACCCAGGGTTCGTTGGGGTCCAGACAGAGCTCCTGACCAGTCTCTTTCAGAGTGGCACTGCAGGGGAGACAGGGAGCACAGACACATGGTCAGAACTAGATCTAACCTCATCTCACCACAACCAGGGCTAACATCCATACCACAACTAGATCCTACCTTACAGTAACCTTACTGTGGTAATGTAAGATTTAATAGACAATTACCAGATGTTGCCACTAGATGGCATAGTTTATACATCTACCTCCTATGTTGCAGTGTCGAGCAAGAGCAGTTGGTTAGTCACCATATAAAAGTTTACTACTACAACAAGAACCTACCTTACCATAACCTTACGAAGCCTTGATAACTAACCAACCAACTGACTTTACCACAACAAGCTACAACTTTATGAAATTCTCACTAAAACCAGAGTGAACCCTGACACATTCTTAACAGAGACAGAGACTAAACTAGCTCTTACAATAAATTATCCAGAAATAGTTAAAGCTAAGAGGATACATGACAGGGCCCACACATGACAATAAAGTCAGTGTTAGTAAGAGTAATGGGCCGTCAGTTAGGGAGGACTCACATGATCTCAGTGTCCTTGCAGTGGGAGCTGGGAGGGATCAGCTCAACCTTCTCAATGAGTTTACCAATCCGCCGGCTCTCTGTGTTGATGCAGCGACAACGCAGGTCCGCCCCCACACCTCTCAGACTCATACCTGTGACCATGATCAGAAACACACTCAATTACACATCACAGAGATAGATAGATAGATAAATAGATAGATAGATAGATAGATACAGTCATGAGAAAAAGTTAGGAAACCCCCAAAAATATTAAGTTATTAAATTAAAAATATGGACATATCAATATTTTATCTTCTTTCTAACAATATCTATTGATAAAGGGGATGTAATTGAACAAAAAACAATGAAAATGTAACTTTGTAATCATTTATTTAACGAAAAATTAACAATAATGCCAATTTCTACTGAGGAAAAAGTTAGGACACCCTATGCCCTAATAGCTAGTATTGCCCCCCTTGGCTGAAATAACCTCAATTAGACGTTTCTTATAACTGTCTACAAGTCTCTGACATCGATTGGGAGAAAGTTTTTCTCACTCCTCCTTGCAGAATTCTTTCAGCTGTGTGATGTTCGAGGGGTGTCTTGCATGCACAGCCAGTTTCAAATCAATCCACAGCATCTCAATAGGATTAAGATCCGGGCTTTGACTTGGCCATTCCAGAATTCTCAATTTCTTTTTCTTGAGCCATTCCTTGGTAGATTTACTGGAATGTTTTGGGTCATTGTCATGTTGCATGGTCCACATCCGCTTCAGCTTCAACTTTCGAACAGATGGTCTCACATTTTCCTCAAGCACCCTCTGATACAATACAGAATTCATAGTGGATTCTATGATGGTGAGCTGACCAGGCCCTGCTGCAGAAAAGCAGCCCCAAACCATGACATTTCCACCCCAGTTCTCTTGGGCTGAACTTGCTTGGGCGGCCTGACCTGGCCATGTTGGTGGTGGTTCTAAATGTTCTCCACTTGTAAATTATTTTCCGGACAGTGGAATGGCTAATTTCGAATTGTTTGGAGATCTTTTTATATCTCTTCCCAGACTCATATGCATCTACAATTTTTCTTCTGAAGGCCTCAGAGAGCTCTTTTGATCTCGCCATGGTGATGCAACTCACTTCAACAATCAAGAGCAAACCAAACTAAATGTCTGAGGTTTAAATAGGACAGGCTCCTCTAAAATCCTCTGTAACGATGTTCTAATCATTTGCACCTGATGTGGTGCTCTTGATTATAATTTTAGGCATTTTAAGTGGAACTAAATGTGGGGGTGTCCTAACTTTTTCCTCACAAGAAGATTGCATTTCTATTAATTACATTTTACCAATCATTTTTTTAATAATTTGTTTCAGTTGTATTTGTTTAGTTATATTACCTCAATTTTTCAATATTGTTCAAATGAATATCAAATGTCCATATGTTTGAATATGTTGAAGAAGACAAAGGTTTTCATAGGGTGTCCTAATTCTTTCTCATGACCTGTAGATAGATAGATAGATAGACAGATAGATAGATAGATAGATAGACAGACAGACAGACAGACAGACAGATAGACAGATAGATAGACAGACAGACAGACAGACAGACAGACAGACAGACAGACAGATAGACAGATAGATAGACAGATAGATAGATAGATAGATAGATAGATACATGTCAGTGATCAAACTCACCTTCAGAGATGGTCAGGAAGGCCAGGAGCACGATAACAGAGCTGACTAAGGTTCTGCTGCTCATCTTCATGTTAAACAGGAGCTGGAGTAACAAACTGGCTGATCATGTCCTGCTGGAAGTCTTCTTATACAGTTTTAGGTTGAGCTCTTACTGGTTCTGAGTGAAGCGCTGTCAAATACAATATAGCGCTAAGTTTGTCTCTCTTTCAGGCTTTGTTTTCTTTTCTCAGTCTGGCTGCACTCTTTCCCTCTCTGTTGTCTCCTTCTGTTTGGAGTTTGAATCTGGCACTGAGGAGAGCAAGACGCTCCTTTTAAAGATCAGATTTGGAAGTGAGTCATGGAGAGGCTTGAGCAATCTGGGACAGGGTGATGCGGGAATTCTGATTTCACGAAATACATGCATACATGCATTCTTTCACAGGAGTGCATTTATCACCTTATAGAAAACAAAAAAAATTGCTTGAGATGTTGATGAAAAAAATACAACAAAGGTAGATCAATGAAAGTGGGGATTGCATCTCAACAATAGAGTATCAGTCTTAGACAATGAATGTTTAGGGTTTTTACTTCTGAACCTGGTTTCACAAACAAGTGTCAACCTTGAACCCCAAAACCATCCCTCATTAACCCCTTGTAGCTAAATATTTTACACTCCTGATTTCCTTCCTTAAACATTATAGTAAAGAATGTTTTGAATTCTTGAGGTGTGAGAGTATTGATCCTTATCAGTTACCACTGATGTGAATATGCTGCAGGGCTTCATTGCTCATAGGCTCATAGGATTGACAAATTCAAGCAGAATTCAGTTGAATCATATCCAACTCATTTCTCAGAATTCTTTGCCATGTTGCGCAGCTGGGTTTGTGCCACACAAGAAGAATAGTTGAGAGGAAATACCAGATTTGTGACAGATTGCCTTAAAAAACACGTCATTGGTGATTAATTTTATGGATTTTCACCATACCATCCATGCTTTTCACCACATCAAAATTCATTTTCAAGATGAATATATATACAGTATGTCATTTAGCTGACGCTTTTATCCAAAGCGACTTACATTGCAGTGAGTGTACATTTCAGTATATATGCAGGAATCAAACCCACAATCAGACCCACAACCTAAACATGAATCAAACCCACAACCTAAGCGTTGTTAGCGCGATGCTCTACCAACTGAGCCACAGAGGACCAATTGGTACACATACGCAGGCCCAACATACACATGCCTTCAAATCACTATTCAAACACACACTTAATTCATTCCCCAGTAAAATAATGATTCCATTAGCAGTTTCTGAAATACTCAGACCAGCCCGTCTGGCACCAAGAACCATGCCACGTTCAAAGTAACTTAAATCACCTTTCTCCCCCATTCTGGTGCTCGGTTTGAACTTCAGCAGGTCGTCTTGACCATGTCTACATGCCTAAATGCATTGAGTTGCTGCCATGTGAGGCTGATTAGATATTTGCGTTACCGAGAGGTGGAACAGTTGTACCTAATAAAGTAGCCGATGAGTGTATAATTTGCTCTGGACAACAATATCAACAATACCATGTAGGGGTACATTCCAAAAGAGTGATATTGGACAAAGTGCAGCTTTTCCCACGAAATGGCCCCTGCAGTCAAAGACGAGTTTGGCACTTGTATGCCTGTTTCCGAGGCAATAGTCAGAATGTTTTCACCAGAATTTTGTTTTGGCCAGCTGCTAATCCAATTGAAGGACTTAGGACTCAGCTAAACACAGAAACACAAGGAACATAAAACTAAAAAGTATTATACTGAGCCACAGAATGTGACAGATTTGTATGTATTTTGTATATCGTATCTCATATTTTGTGTTTCGTTTTGGTTTTATATTCAATGACTGTTTACATTTACATTTATGGCATTTAGCAGACGCCTTTATCCAAAGCAACTTACAACAAATACATTTGTCTAAGTAAGTGAATCATCTATCCATCAGTCATCATAAGAAAAAGTAATCTATGTTTGGACCAGAGGCTATTGGCAGTCACAATTATTAATTTATTTACAGTAGAGAAACTTGTACAAGGGGGTAGTGAGGATGAAGAGGTCTTTAGGAGGGACAGTTAAGATGTCATGACAGCAGTGGGAACTCGTTCCACCAGCGGGGCGCCAAGACAGTGAACTGCCGCTCACTAGATATTTTCTCTTTTTCGGACCATTCTCTGTAAACCCTAGAGATGGTTGTGTGTGAAAATTCCAGTAGATCAGCAGTTTCTGAAATACTCAGACCAGCCTATCTGGCACCAACAACCATGCCACGTTCAAAGTAACTTAAATCACCTTTCTTCCCCATTCTGATGCTCGGTTTGAACTTCAGCAGGTCGTCTTGACCATGTCTACATGCCTAAATGCATTGAGTTGCTGCCATGTGAGGCTGATTAGATATTTGCGTTACCGAGCAGTTCAACAGTTCTACCTAATAAAGTGGCCGATGAGTGTATTTCTTTCTTTTAAACACAAAGGAAATAATTTGCTCTGGACAACAATATCAACAATACCATGTACATTCCAAAAGAGTGATATTGGACAAAGTGCAGCTTTTCCCACGAAATGGCCCCTGCAGTCAAAGACGAGTTTGGCACTTGTATGCCTGTTTCCGAGACAATAGTCAGAATGTTTTCACCAGAATTTTGTTTCGGCCAGCTGCTAATCCAATTTAAGGATTTAGTCTGATGACATCAGCTAAACACAGAAACACAAGGAACATAAAACTAAAAAGTATCATACTGAGCCACAGAATGTGTCAGATTTGTATGTATTTTGTATATCGTATCTCATATTTTGTGTTTCGTTTTGGTTTTATATTCAATGACTGTTTACATTTACATTTATGGCATTTAGCAGACGCCTTTATCCAAAACAAATACATTTGTCTAAGTAAGTGAATCATCTATCCATCAGTCATCATAAGACAAAGTAATCTATGTTTGGACCAGAGGCTATTGGCAGTCACAATTATTAATTTATTTACAGTAGAGAAACTTGTACAAGGGGGTAGTGAGGATGAAGAGGTCTTTAGGAGGGACAGTTAAGATGTCATGACAGCAGTGGGAACTCGTTCCACCAGCGGGGCGCCAGGACAGTGAAAAGCCGCGACCGAGTAGCACGGCTGCTGCATCCACGTAGAGGCGGTGGTGCCAGGCGGCCAGCCGAGGTGTAAGAGCGGAGTGATAGGGTAGGGGTTAGGGGGCTGACTATTGCTTGCCGCCCAGTAGGAGAGCACCAGGGTCTTGAATCTGATGCGAGCTGCTACTGGGAGCCAGCGGAGGGTGCGAAGGAGGAGGATGACATGGGAGAACTTGGGGAGACCGAACACCAGACGGGCGGCAGCATTCTGAGCTGCAGAGACCTGATGGTGGAGGCGGGGAGCCCGGCCAAGAGTGCGGTTTCCTGTTTGTCTTCTTTCTATTTATCTGTGAGAGCTCTCCAACAACAAATTCTTACGCATGCATTTTTAATATATACAAATGGAAAATAGAACATCACTTACATTTGCACTTGAAATTGAACTGAACTTGACTTTATTCTCAAAAGTCGCAAGGCACCATCTCCGTCAGCCAGCGTGACAGTCAGGCATTAGTAATCAATATTTCCCACAGTACTCTTGTTTAGACAGTGGGTATAGGGGCGGCTGAGGAGACCACAGACACACTCATGCCACCAAGCATTGTGAGAACAGGGTTTATTGGCATTCAGTCTGTCTAACAGATATGAGTTAGCGTGAGTAACCTGCCACTTGCCTCATGTCACCACACACACACACATACACTACCTGCACATACACTACCACACACATACACACACACATACACTACCTTCCTGCCACTTGTCCCACATACTCAGGCACACGCACAGACGTACACAAGGAAGCAAGCAGGTGTGAGTAAGGAGTGAGAGAGAGAGGTGAGAGAGAGAGAGAGGTGAGGAGTGAGAGAGAGAGAGGTGAGGAGTGAGAGAGGTGAGGAGTGAGTGAGAGAGGTGAGGAGTGAGAGAGAGAGAGGTGAGAGAGAGAGAGAGGTGAGGAGTGAGAGAGAGAGAGGTGAGGAGTGAGAGAGAGAGAGAGAGAGAGAGAGAGGTGAGGAGTGAGAGAGAGAGAGGTGAGGAGTGAGAGAGAGAGAGAGGTGAGAGAGAAAGAGAGAGAGAGAGGTGAGGAGAGAGAGAGAGAGAGAGAGAGAGAGGTGAGGAGTGAGAGAGAGGTGAGAGAGAGAGAGAGGTGAGGAGTGAGAGAGAGAGGTGAGAGAGAGAGGTGAGGAGTGAGAGAGAGAGAGGTGAGGAGTGAGAGAGAGAGGTGAGGAGTGAGAGAGAGAGGTGAGAGAGAAAGAGAGAGAGAGGTGAGGAGTGAGAGAGAGAGGTGAGGAGTGAGAGAGAGAGGTGAGAGAGAGAGAGAGGTGAGGAGTGAGAGAGAGAGGTGAGGAGTGAGAGAGAGAGGTGAGGAGTGAGAGAGAGAGAGGTGAGAGAGTGAGTGACAGAGGTGAGGAGTGACAGAGGTGAGAGAGTGAGTGACAGAGGTGAGGAGTGAGAGAGAGAGAGAGGTGAGAGAGAAAGAGAGAGAGAGAGGTGAGGAGTGAGAGAGAGAGAGGTGAGGAGTGAGAGAGAGAGAGAGGTGAGAGAGAAAGAGAGAGAGAGAGGTGAGGAGTGAGAGGTGAGAGAGAGAGAGAGGTGAGGAGTGAGAGAGAGAGAGGTGAGGAGTGAGTGAGAGAGGTAAGGAGTGAGAGGTGAGGAGTGAGAGAGAGAGAGTGAGAGAGAGAGAGGTGAGGAGTGAGAGAGAGGTGAGAGAGAGAGAGAGGTGAGGAGTGAGAGAGAGAGGTGAGGAGTGAGAGAGAGAGGTGAGAGAGAAAGAGAGAGAGAGAGGTGAGGAGTGAGAGAGAGAGGTGAGGAGTGAGAGAGAGAGGTGAGGAGTGAGAGAGAGAGGTGAGAGAGAAAGAGAGAGAGAGAGGTGAGGAGTGAGAGAGAGAGGTGAGGAGTGAGAGAGAGAGGTGAGGAGTGAGAGAGAGAGGTAAGAGAGAGAGAGAGAGAGAGAGGTGAGGAGTGAGAGAGAGAGGTAAGAGAGAGAGAGAGAGAGAGAGGTGAGGAGTGAGAGAGAGAGGTGAGGAGTGAGAGAGAGAGGTAAGAGAGAGAGGTGAGGAGTGAGAGAGAGAGAGAGGTGAGAGAGAAAGAGAGAGAGAGAGGTGAGGAGTGAGAGAGAGAGAGGTGAGAGAGTGAGTGACAGAGGTGAGGAGTGAGAGAGGTGAGAGAGTGAGTGACAGAGGTGAGGAGTGAGGAGTGAGTGAGAGAGAGAGGTGAAGAGTGAGAGAGAGAGAGAGGTGAGGAGTGAGAGAGTGAGTGAGAGAGAGAGAGAGGTGAGGAGTGAGAGAGTGAGTGAGAGAGAGAGAGAGGTGAGGAGTGAGTGAGAGAGGTGAGGAGTGAGTGAGTGAGTGAGTGAGTGAGAGAGAGAGGTGAAGAGTGAGAGAGAGAGGTGAGGAGTGAGTGAGTGAGAGAGAGAGGTGAGGAGTGAGAGAGTGAGTGAGAGAGGTGAGGAGTGAGTCTGGATTCCCGACACTCTCAATCTCCCCGTCTGAGTCATCCTTCCATAATCCCCCCATTTTTTTTTCCCACAGTCCCTTTGCTCAAGCAAGAGTACAACCACCACATACGATTTTATTCACCCAATAAAGCCAAACACTAGACTACACCCCTAACCTACTGCACTCCTTCATCCAGGGGGGCCTGGTGGAGGTTGAGTAGCGTTTAATACCATTCCTCATTCCATTCCATGCATTACAATGAGCCCGTCCTCCGATTTCTACCTCCACCAGCCTCCCTTGCCTTAATCTTCCCCTTTCCCCTGGGGTTGTTTTTACTCCCTTAAAGGTTGCACATAGCCAGGTCATAGCACATGCATGTACTTGTGTGCGCGCGTGTGCGTGTGCGCGTGCGTGTGTGTGTGTGTGTGTGTCTCTGTGTGTCATTCTGAAGAACAGTGTCGTCTTGACGTCAACAGATATGCCTGGACAGGCTTATCTGCCTGTTCAATTACCGTGATATTAATCCACCACAGGGCCATCACCAACTGAAGGATGTGGTTCTGGGAACCATGTCATGCTTTTGGCTTTTTCCCTATAACTGAAAGCATTGTAAACGGTCTACCTTTGGTAATGGTTGACTTTTCTTCTAATATATATGCACACAGCTGCTGCTACACTGAAGCCACTTGACACAGTTTACCATAGCGCTATCCGTTTCCTTACTGAAGACGGTTTACGCGAGCATCATTGTAATTAATATCAATAATGATTATTATTTAGTATGAGAGGTGAGGATTGAGTGAGAGAGGTCAGAAGTGAGTGAGGTGAGGAGTTAAGTATCAAACTCTTCCTTCCATCCATAATAATTTCTTAGAAAATATTTGCTCTGTTGAGACGAGTTCTGTCAGCTGGTGTCAGGCTTTCAACTGACACTTGCTTTTGCTGGTTTCCTGTTTATGTTGGCAGTGTTGGTGTGTATGTTAGCAGAGGGAGAGAAAGGGAGGATTAGACTAATTGCCTCTTCACCCCCACTACCCTCCCTGTACGAACCCTACCCCATAGCCTAGAGACCTCTTCACCCCCACTACCCTCCCTGTACGAACCCTACCCCATAGCCTAGAGACCTCTTCACCCCCACTACCCTCCCTGTACGAACCCTACCCCATAGCCTAGAGACCTCTTCACCCCCACTACCCTCCCTGTACGAACCCTACCCCATAGCCTAGAGACCTCTTCACCCCCACTACCCCCCTGTACAAGTTCTCTCCTGTTTTTTTGTTTTGTTTTGTTTTTAAAAAGGCTTCTGGCATTACGACTGCCAATGGCCCCTGGTGTGAGCATTGATTACTTTGTCTTATGATGACTGTTGGATAGATGATTCACTTACTTAAACAAATGTATTTGTTGTAAGTCGCTTTGGATAAAGGCGTCTGCTAAATGCCATAAATGCAAATGCTTTCCCTTCCTTTTATCCATAATCTTTGTTTCTTTTAAACACAAAGGAAATAATTTGCTCTGGACAAATCAACAATGTTGATGTTGATAAAACATCCCAAAAGAGTGATATTGCACAAAGTACAGTTTTTCCCACAAAATGGGACACAGGTGGTTAGAATTCTGAATAAGTTTGAGGTTTTCACCGGAATGTTGTTCTTGACACCTCCTATTTAGGGAGTTTGGTCGATGATATCAGCTAAACGAGAGTCAGGCATTAGTAATTAGTCATCAATATTTCTCATCTGTAATCTGGGCTGAAAACAACTCAACGTTTGATTTGGTAAGAAACCATTAACTGTAAATAGTCATCATCGTAGTAACTGGGAATAGTAACCCCAAAAATGTGTGAGATGTAAACTGACAAGATTAAAAGACAATTGAGAAGAAGGTTGGCCCCACTAATCTGTCAGAGTGCCAGAGTGCGGCTTGTTAACATTCTATGTTCGTGTGAGAACTCCAGACTATTGGCTTTGAGCCCAACTGATAAACTACAGCCCATGTGATAAACTACAGCCCATCTGATAAACTACAGAGACAGTGGGAGAAATGTTTGTGGTTTCTCATCCTTACAGTGAACTGAGACTCGTGTTCAACTTAGAAAAAATAAAAAAAAGACGCATGAGTACTGAGTCCCCTGTGAACAGAAACATGTGAACAGATTCACTTCCTCATATTCCAAGGATGTTGCAATCGACCATTGACACACCTCCAGTCTTTATAAAGGCGTCTTCACACAGAGACCATCAAACAGCAGCAAGAGAAGGAGGGAGAAAGAGGGAAAAAGGGAAGGAGGGAGAAAGAGAGAAAAAGAGAGAGAGGGTGAAAGAGAAAAAAGGCAGACTAACAGAGAGATAGTGGCTTTCAAACAATTAAACTATATTCCAGCATGAAAGAGAGGATCTGCAAACAGTTGATAGAGGTCAAAATAGATCATATCAAGATTTCATCACAGGGATCATCAGTGGTTCAATTAAGTAAACACACAAACCACTGAACAGTCATATTCGTAAGGGTTTAGTTTGTTACTTCAGCTCCTGTTGAACATGAAGATGAGCAGCAGAACCTTAGTCAGCTCTGGCATCGTGCTCCTAGCCTTCCTGACCATCTCTGAAGGTGCGTTTGATCGATCTGTCTGTCTGTTCGCATGTCTGTTTGCATGTCTGTCTATCTTTCTGTCAGTCTTTCTTTCTATCTGTCTGTCTGTCTGCCTGCCTGCCTGTCTGTCTGTCTGTGTTTGTCTGTGTTTGTCTGTCTGTCTGTCTGTCTGTCTGTCTGTCTGCCTGCCTGCCAGTATACAGTATTTCTGCAAATGTATTCGTGTTTAAGGGAACAAGCACATGTTCCTCTCTGACTGGTTTTGGTGTGCTCTGATCATGTTCACTGTCTGAGATTTTAGAACATGAATATATGCTCTACTGGATGTTACTATTCTGCAGCTGACCTTTGACCTTTTCCAGGGATGATAGGCAACTCACTGAACTGCCGGTGCGCTGGGACGGAGAGCCGGCGGATTGGTAAACTCATTGGGAAGATTGAGCTGCTCCCTCCCAACTCCCACTGCGCCGACACTGAGATCATGTGAGTCCTGCCACCTCTCTAGCAACCCATTACACATCACTGACTTTCTAATTAAGTAATTGTAAATGGTTCTGAGAAGCTCTGATGTTTGGCATCATAAGGACCCCTATGACTTCTAATTTGACTAGTTCTGGTAAAAATTCTGGTGACATTAGTTCTGGTTGTGTAAAGGTGAGTTATGGTTCTGTCTGTGCTCCCTGTCTCTCCTGCAGTGCCACTTTGAAAGAGACTGGTCAGGAGCTCTGTCTCAACCCCAACGCACCCTGGGTCAAGAAGGTCATCGAGGGAATACTGGCCAAGTAAGTCTCCACTAATTCTGTCTGCCTGCCTGCCTGCCTGCCTGCTTGCCTGCCTGCTTGCCTGTCTGTCTGTTTGCCTGCCTGCCCATCCGTTCATCCATCTTTCAACCTGCCTGCCTGTCTGCCTGCCTGCCTGCCTGCCTGTCTGTCTGTCTGTCTGTCTGTCTGTCTGTCTGTCTGACTGACTGAAATACTTAAACAATACTTAAACATGATTATTTTTGTTTCCACAGGAAGAAGCCCTGACGTTCTGAATCGTGACGGTTCACTCAGTACTACTGACATATAGTAGAGACAGTAGAGCATCACTCTGCTACTCCGTCTGGGAGAGTGTTTTAGCACTGCTGCCTTAGACAGCTCTGTGATGGATGAATTGTATTGATAGAGGATATTCAAAAGAGCCTTTAATGGAGGAAGCACATCTCATCCACTACTAATATGAAGTGCCCCACCTTAAAGAAGCCTTTGGACCTGGGTCATATAATAGTGCTGTGTATTAGCAGGATTGAATTGGATCACCTATAACTACTGATTACAGGCAGAGACTATTAAACGAGGCAAGCTTATTAAGATTATGGTTTTATGTCCTATGTTGATTATTGCATTATTGTTATAATGTCAGTTGGTGGTCTTTTTAAAACATTTTTAGATTGAATGTACCGTAACTAATCAAATGCAGGAGCAGATTGTTTGTATTGCACTATAGTCTGTTATAATGTCAGTTGGTGGTCTTTTTTAAACATTTTTAGATTGAATGTACCGTAACTAATCAAATGCAGGAGCAGATTGTTTGTATTGCACTATAGTCTGTTATAATGTCAGTTGGTGGTCTTTTTAAAACATTTTTAGATTGAATGTACTGTAACTAATCAAATGCAGGAGCAGAAGGTTTTTTTATTTCATGCAAATGATTTATTGCTTCGATATCATAACACATATATGTAGGCTTTTTGATCTCTATCTGATTCCGATGTATTTGGTTTTTACAAAACATAAATAAAAAAGTATTGAAATATAAAATGTTTTGTGATTTATAACATTCTAAGAAACTACTTTAAAATATACTTTAACACAGTATGTGATCTAACAGGGATATTATTTATAATTTTCACAGATTTCTAAATACGGACAATTTGTTTGTTCACAAACTGAACACTAGAGGATGGTGTTAAGGCAAACATGAGTCAGCTATACAGTCTGTGTTGCCTTACTCAAAGACCTTTACTGATTGGCTGCATATCCCTCTCCGCCTGACTGGACAGTTAAAGGGGCAACCTGACATTCAAACAACAACAACGTGGTCACTCCACCACTTTATTTGGTAAACAGCTGAGGGGTGGAGCTGGATAATGTAACCACTAGATGAAGATATAGTTGCAAAGACCATCCATGAAATCAAAATAAAAAACTTGTTTTGAAGCAATACAGTGTTTGTTTATACAATCAACAATTTAAGTTATTACAATCATGGGAGTAAAACAAGCTTATATTTGGGTTTTTTGATGGGATGAGACAGGTGAACTAAGCTCATGAGGCATTTATAAGTTACATTCTTCAAGAATCAATGGCTATATATCGTAGGTTTGCAAAGGTTTGCAATCAACAAGCATGAACACAAACACACATGTAGACAACAACAAGGAAATGACACAGGCGAAAAGTCTGAGATTATTAGTCATATCCATAGAATACAGCCATAGACGATGCAATGAAATGCTTTGTGCCTGCGGGTAGAAGTTGTTCCGGGTCTGGATACTCCGATACGTTTGCCAGACAGTAACAGAGAGAACAGGGCGTGGCTGGGGTGGCTCTTCCTGGCCTTCCCCTTGCACCTCCTGGAGGTGATATCCTGTACGGCTGGGAGCTCACGGCCCAACGAGAGAAAAGCAGCAAGCTGTGAAAGTGGTAGAAAAAAGAAAGACCCCCATTGAAAGCTTAGCCTGTCAGGTGAGGCAAATGAGCACCCATGTAGTACAACTGCTACATGTCAGCAACTAACTTGGCTGAAAAGTGTGTGTGTGTGTGTGTGTGTGTGTGTGTGTGTGTGTGTGTGTGTGTGTGTGTGTGTGTGTGTGTGTGTCGGGGGGGGGGGTTAGGGGGGATGAAGGTGTTGTTGATCGCACCTCAGGACATGACTTGGAGATGTTGGCTATCAAAAAAATGTGTGGTAGTCATGAAAACCTCCACCTATAGGCCGACTGGCAGCATGCTAGACTGAATGCTGGCATATGGAGGACATTCCTATTAAAAACCCTTTGGTAACACAGCAAGGAGACCTCCTGTTTACAAGCACTGCATTTCCTTACTCTAAGCTGGAATGTTTCTGATGTTCCCAGGATGTGCTCAGACAGATTCAAATGGCATACTGACAGAGAATAGGTAGTTATCACAACGGTCATCTGGAAAAACCAGTTAGGCCAAAACAAACTCCCCACGACATGCTAACAAAACTTAGCATAAATACCTGCTTAACAGCATTGCCAACGAGTCCTAACTAATTCTAGTCTAACACGTCATAAACAAGGATGCTTGAGGCAATAAGTCGTCAGTTCGCCATTTCACTAATTACCAAAGTCAAATAGAGCACACTCTGTGAAACACAACTGATGTAAATAGCCTATGTGTCAGCATCTAGACCAAGAGGTAGAGTTTCATCAATACAGGATGAGCAGATTTGTGTCTCTCCGAACCAACAACGGTGTCCTATCCACCTGCGCTTCACTGTCAGATGAACACCTGCCGAAATTCGTGCCAGTTGGTCAATGCGCCTTTTGCGCATTGCCGTTGCCTTTGCATTTGAGCAACTATTGCATCCCGAACCATTTGTGCTTTTATGGGGCAGGTGTTAATCGTGCTTCAGGACGTGTGGGCACCTATCAAAAGGACAGGACACCTATCAAAGAAAGCTGTGGTAGTCATATTGTACTGGCTGGGGTGCTAACCACTAGACTGAATATTGACACATGAAGGACATTCCTATTAAAAACCCTTTAACACAGGAGACAGACCTCGTGTTGACAAGCACTCGAGATAAAACGTTATGTTCTTTCAGGAATGGCCAAACTGAAGGATCTTGGAAGTTAACATGGCTAGTTCTGAGGTTATTTGTTTAAAAATAGGGTTAGGGTTAGTGAATGCATGATAGGTTTGATGCAAAAATGTCTTTGTAACCGAGTAACACCCACTGTTCATTCTGTTCCCCTTCACTACTTCCCCTTCTGATGCCTTTCTCCAACCATGGCTTCAAGAGTGTATTTCTCCTGTTTTGGCAGTGCAATGATTCTGAGTCCATTATAGGATCAAAGACTTTCTCTGGTTTGACCTCCAGCTCAGAGGCTGTGACCTCAGCCAAACCCAGAGGAGTTCCCTTATTCTGGAAGCTCCACCACAGCCGACCCCTGCCAAACCCAGATGAGGTTTCCTGTTTTGCAACCTCCACGCTAACAGATCATGTCGGGTGTAAACATGACTAAACCTAAAGCATGATTGACCATGATTGTTCAGAGGAAGCTTCTTCCCTACGGCTGTCACCCTACTGAACTCCAACTCTGCACCTAGGTGACAACCTACCAACCCCTGCACCCCCCCCGGACAATTGCACTACTCTACCCTACAGTATTCCTATAAACTGTACATACTGTATCCTCACTTGTACACACTGCTCTTACTACATACCACTGCTCTTCTGTACATATCTGTCTATACTGTTCATAATCTGTCTATACTGTTCATAATGCACATATCCTTATATTTTTCTTCTAATACTACTGTTAATACGCTGCACATATCTGTACATACCTGTTTATACTGTTCATATGGCATTCCATATTTATTCTGCTATTTACTCTAATGTTACTGTTAATACATATATACTGCTTATACTGCATTGCCTATACAGCTCATATGCTGCTTACACTGTTCATACTGCATTCTATTTATTCTGCTTATAATGCTACTGCTAATTCATATACTACTTACACTGCACTACTTATACTATACTGCACTACCTGTATATACTGTTCACACTGCACTTTTCTGCTTTTTTGCACTTCTGGTTAGATGCTAACTGCATTTCGTTGTCTCTGTACTTGTACTCTGCACAATGACAATAAAGTTGAATCTAATCTAATCTAATCTAAAAACCACAACCTGGTGTAGTGTAGCAAAGGTGATTTGGAATCACACTCTTGTGATGAGGTAGCCCTGCCTGCGACTTCTAAGCTCAGATGTAGCCCTGGAACCACCAGGATATGCTCTTGATATAGCTGTATTCGTCTGTGTCATCCATGTGAAAGGTCTTCGGTTCAAACCTTGCCTGTTACTACAGCCTACCGGCTAAATGCATGTATGCATATTAGCATAGCATAGCCCACTAAAAGAATGAGTTCTATTCTATCGAAATAACTTAAACGTCTACTCTGTAAAAGGATTGACATGTAGTGAACAGTAAATTCTCATGATCTAAAACACATTTCCTTACTCCAAGCTGGAATGTTTCTGATGTTCCCAGGATGTGCTCAGAAGGGTTCAAATGGCATACTGACAGAGAATACGTAATTATCACAACGGTCATCTGGAAAAAACAGTTAGGCCAAAATAAAGTCACGACATGCTAACGAAACTTATTAAATACCTGCTTAACAGCATTGGCAACGAGTCTAACACGTTTCATAAACAAGGATGCTTGAGACAATATGTCGTTATTTCGGTCTAAATAGCCTAGCTGTGTCAGCACCTAGAGATAGAGTGACATCATTACAGGTTGAGCAGGTCTGTCTCTACGATCCAACAATCCACCTATCCACCTGCGCTTCTCGATCAGATGAACACCTGCCGAAATTCGTGCTGACGTTGTCCAATGCGCCTTTTGTGGGCAGATGTTAATCGCGCCTCAGGACGTGACTTGGAGATTTCAGCTATCAAAAAAAGGTGTGGTAGTCATGAAATCTCCCACTCGTAGGCCTACTGGCAGCGTGCTAGACTAGACTGAATGTTGGCATATGGAGGACATTCCTATTAAAAACCATTTGGTAACACAGCAGGGAAACCTCGTGTTGACACATATATATATATGTATCATTAAGTTATTTGACTCAAACAGGCTGATTATGCATCTGTGTTGCGTGAACGACAATAGTGGAACTCCGCCTACCTCGGATGTATGAAAACAAAGCAGTTGAGTCCTGACTTCACAGCGAGTCAATCAGCATTTCCCGTCGACATCAACGCAAGATTACGCGAATGTCAGTCACGCGACAAGATCGCATAGTAGAGTATATCACACGTGAGCACCCTGCGGCTCCAAAGTACTGTGTACTACAGGGGAGGCTGGTGGAGGTAGAAATTGGAGGACTGGCTCATTGTAAAGCATGGAATGAAATGTGTGTTTGATACCAGTCCTCATTCCATTCATTTCTGATAGACTTCAGATTAAAAGCCTGACAACTACCGTTGTGAATGTTGCTTCTTACACTGGGCAATAGAGGAAGGAACAAAGACTGAATTTACAAAAATGGTTTATTATCATACATTATTGACCAATCCCTGGTGACAGAGGTACATGGGTGAGAGGAGGGGGTGAGAGGAGGGGGTGGGTGAGAGGGTGGAAGGCATACTGGCAGTCAGTCACTCTCAATGCAGATCCCTTGACAGGATATATAACTCAGAAGAGATGGAACTGGGGAATGGTGGATGAAGAGAGAATGGTGGAGGTAGAGGGCGGGGTTGAGGGCGGAAGGCGTTCGGGCATCCACACTGCTGCCCGTTCATTTCAATTTGGCCACCAGCTCCTGCAGCTTGGCTGCATTGCTTCCAGAGAACTCCTCCACCTGGGGAAGAGAAGAAGACGACAGTCAGCTTCAAAGTATAAGTTCGGTCCATTTTTTAGGGTAAATAGTTACTTTTGTATTCAGCTTCATTAGACAGAAATCTAAATAAAAACAAACAAAATAAATCACAAAATACAACTAAAGAATTCTAGTTGGCAGTAGGCACAGGATTTCACACCAGAAAACAAAAATCAGTTTTCTCATTGGACAAATCAAGCGAGTACCCTCCCTGTTGCATTCCGTTTCCAAATGGGTTTTTTTGCATACTGAACATGACCTAGTTTAATCCATGCTTGGGGAGTGTTAAGACGAGGCCAAGAAAAGGGAGAATTAGGACGCAGCATTAGATTCTCTTGGTACACACAAATGTATGCACCAGTGCTGTGCTTGTAGAGTGTTGTTCTGTGTTTGTGACTGAGGGGGCCTCGTTCATTTCCAAACATTTGACATGAGCAGGGGGATTCTGAGCAGGCCTTAGACTCTAAGCTACCTACCAGCTTCATGTTCTTGTAGAAATGGAACGTTGGCATGCTTTTGATACCACAGGAAGCAGCCACATCCTGAGAGAGAGAGAGAGAGAGAGACAGAGATATTAGACAACCACACATCAGAACAAACTCTACAGAGATTAAAACAGTAACACCATCCTCAAAGCCGTTTGGAGGAGAACAGTGTCGTGGCTGATTTCCAAACGACAGGAGAGAGAGAGACATCCTCTCCAGGTCCCATAAGAAATCAATACCATCCTGAAGGCTGTCACACAATCACAGGCGTAAACTGTAGGCCTACGTTTCAGCTATGTAGCACATGCTCTAAACCTGTGTACGCGCGTACTCACCGCTGCATCATCCACATCCACCTTTAGGAAGACAACGTTGGAGTTTTCTGCATCTTCAGACAATTTCTGAGGAAGAGGAGGAGTGAGTAGTCACATAAATAGCATAGTATCAGAATGATGCATACAAAACAAACCACCCCCTGGACCCTCTGATCGGTTAGGATGAGATTCCACCAAATTGCTTCCTTCTCTTCAACCTTTACAGATCTAATGCTTTGGGACCAGGGGTCTATTGGTTATTTGGCATCTCAAGAATCTTTCCTTGATTCCTCGAGTCCTCCCTCTCCTCCCCAAAATGCATTAGAGGAAAAATATCCGAGATTCTTCCCTTCCTTCTCCTCCAATGCGTTTTAAAGAAGGACGGGACGAGAGATAATGCAATCCAAAAAGTCGTTTTGAGATTTGGCCGTCAACATTCCTGGGAGTTGTAGTTTTTTGGGGTGTGAGTAATGGATGGAGGGACACCATACTAAACACTAGAATGGGAACGACAGCAAGAGCCTTCACTAGGGCTTCCTCAACTGCTAGAAACACGGCTCCTCTCCTCCTCTATTCCATCCTCTACTCGCTTCCTGCTCAAAGCACATTGGAGGAGAAGATCTAGGTCCCTCCCCTTGGATATTCTCCTCCAATGCTTTTCAAGAAGGAAGCAAGTGGAGCACAGAGAGGAGAGGACAGGAGGAATTTAGTTTCTAACAATTGAGAAAGGGCCCATAACTGAGAGGTAAACCTACCTTGAAGATGGGGCCGATGGTCTGGCAGGGGCCGCACCATGTAGCAGTGAAGTCCACCACCACCAGCTTGTCTCCAGCCTGAGCCAGCGCCTCATCAAAGTCCTCCTGCAACACAACCAGAGACAAGATGTTAAAACGACAACAAACTATTTCACACGTCTGTGGAACAAATGACAGGGTTCTCCCCAAAGAATGAAAGAGTGGCACTGCTGTGAACTTGACAGCGCCACTATGTGAACATTACAAGGCAAATTAAACTATGTATTTAGTAATGACAGAGGAACTATCTTTGATCGCCACGGACAGCGTTTTAGCGGCATTTTAGCGCATTTTAACATGAATAAACCGCAGTCCGGTTTTGATAATACAATTTCAGTTTACCACCTGGGAATCATCATGTAGTCTAACATATTCTTGAATTAATTCAGCATCTACCCACTACCACATAACATACGCGACATGTCACATACTCAGATTACAACCCAAACTTGACCTCAGTCTAACATCAAGCCCATAAGGATGTTTAAGACAATACTTTGTTTATGTGAATGCTTTATTACAGAGGGACTACACTGGCTGAACAATCAGTGCTGGCTAGACCACCGTGAGTGATTTGTAATCAAAGCTAACCATTAACCACCCATGTAAAATGTTATCAAATTAATCACTAATCCAATGTGCACAAATGAGGATGACGCAGAGGAAAAAAACAAACCCGGTATAAAGGCTACCAGCCTACACGCCCTCACCTACCTACTCGCGTTACACCCTAACTCCCTGATTAAAAGCACGGCGGATTGGGTTGCAGAGTTACCGTTAAATCTCACTTTACCGGGCCAGCCACTCGCATACAATGAGACGAGGGGAACGGTAGTAATAATCGAATCGGAGATGTCTTTCTTTGTACGCTTTACAATAGGGGCTGTCAGACCACATTGCAAAACTTGTATAATCCTTAGCACATGATCCGTGATCCACGACAAATTCCAACCGCTTGAGATAAATAAAACAACTCACTACACATCGACGAGTGCAACCTTGTATAGGTGACTATGTGATGGACTGAAGGAAACTGAGTCGTGACTATACAGCTGCGCAGCTATGATGTAATGCTGGTCAATTTCCTAATTACATAGCAAACCGCTAGCCACAGAAAAACAGAGACTCTTTTAGAATACATTTAGCCTTTTGGTGTGACAGCATTGGGTTGAGATCGAAGTACCATCGACTGTCACAAAAGGAAAGGTCATCACGTGACTTGAACTCGATGTGTAGCCAGCTAGCAAGCTACTGAAAATCATATTAAATTAGCCAATACAGCTATATGTATTGGCCACCTACTATTTTTGAACGATGTTATACTGTGACTAGTTAGTGAGACATTTTTGCGAATCCTGACGAGCAAATATTTGACGAAATTCGTCCCACGTTCGTCTGCAGAACCGCCGAGGATGACACAGCACTAAACTCGAGTCGATTATCAAATCAGATGCTGATCGTATCACAACAATGGACACAATGTTCTCCATGACTTCGCATATCCCTAGCTGCTTAAAAGCTAGGTAACTGGCTATGTACATTTCACAAAATAACTGGTAATTTTGACTTCGATTTTCAATGGCAGGACAGCAACGTGGCGAATCTGTTTCACAGCAACTGGCCGAGACCGCGCGGTCCACCACCCTACACATATCCCTCAAAAGCTTGCCGTTGTCCATCTGTCAAATAGCATACGCCTAACCCAACATTTAAAACGTGTCTGCTAAATCTGTGAAGTTGGTGTGTATCGGTCATCCTATCATGACCCGACACCCACGTAAATCAAAGGTTTCTAACAACGTACTTAATCATTTTGCTAACCCGGTCTTTCCCCTTGCCTTGCCTAATGTTACTTGTTAAACATTGTTGTCGGGAAAAGGCTAGCTATCATGGATAAAGTACTATTCTTTATACTATACCATAAAAGTCCCGCACTTGTCTCTTACCTGAGCTTCGATAATGTTGATCATTTTTGATATTTTTTTTTGAGGCGTGGGACAAGATGTCTGTGACAGCTAAACGCGCGTCTTCTACGTCCCAGCGTTTGGTATAGAACACAGAAAAATAGATAAATCCAACCAAGCACACTCGCTGCTGCCGCCCTGTCCGGTTATGCTAATGTAGTATATCGCTAAGCCTGCCCCCTCGACGGCAAACATCTATCACTTCCTTTACTGTTGTAAAGTAATATATTAGCATCATAATGCAAAGCAGGTTTAAATTCAGATGGGAGGGACAGATCCCCCCGCAAATGTAATAACAGTGATTTTATTATTTCCATGCATTTTAGATTGCCTGTACGAACGTATTTACGTATTCAAATTATGCATTTTTAAAATTTATTTATATCATTGCTTGTATAATTTCTTCTATCATTCAAGTAAAAAAAAAAACTAATTCATGTTCATAAAGTAATATGAATGTGAAAATATTAATAAAATGTATGAAAACACTTGGAATGCAAAGTTGACATGTAAGTAAAGCATAATCAATGAAGTTCTGCCTTTGATAGTTCTTGAAACCACCATTTAGGAAGGGGGAACACTATCTGACACGGGAACACATATTGACATGACACTGGCTTCTGTTAAGTCCACACATCAGGGGCGATGTTGCCATGGACATGAAGCCAACCATGTCAGAGTGCAGGTATATGATCCCAATCAAAGGTGCGCTGATTTACACACACACTCTCACACACACACACACACCTAATGATACACACACCCTCACATCGAATATGAAGGGAAGCATATACTGACACCTTCATGCAACGGTTAGATCCAAACACACCAACACATTTAAAAACAAATGAAAGAGCACTTATTTAAAATAAATAACAAAGCAACTCAATATTATGCTTTTTGACAAATACATGCATGTTTTGAACAGGTGAAAAGGAAACAGATGTAATGCGATATACATTCCATGTACTCTTGAATGTGACACAAGGTTTTCTGAAGTGATCACATGATCACACCTTCATGACAGCCACAACTAACCAAACTGACTGACCAGTCACTCATTTAATATGGAGACAGACAGACAGACAGACAGACTTTGGCTCGATACTCCAAAAGTTGGATTTGAAATCAAACAATTACTATGAGGTTCAAATAGAGATTATATGAATATGTCCCATTACTTTTAGTGCCCTGAAATAGGAGGACTATGTATCAAAAGTGTTGTCAAACATACCCTAAAAAAAAAGCTGAGAATCTCTACTTCAACCTCATAGTAATTGTTTGATTTCAAGTTCAAACTTTTGGAGTATAGAGCCAAAAGAAGACAAATGCTTCACTGTCCCATTACTAACACAGGTAACTGTAGATACACTATACTATAATATAGATGGATTGATCGAAACATGCATGCATGTAATAATTTCAACAAACTCTATTGGAGATGCGTTTTTCAATCTGTGTCCGAGAAACCATCCGAGTGTCATGTTACTTTCGTGGCCCACAACACAACAAGGGTTGAAATGAAATATCTTGAACCCAACTTCTCCCAAACTGTTTGATGGAACAGCAGACGCCACCTGTATGAAGAGCCTGAATCCCAGGTGAATTAGCCTGTGATTTTCTCAGTAAGCCTCACCCCCATACGCAGTGAGTGGGTGGGTTGCATGCGTAGAGATGTGAGGTGCCGCAGGTGTCTGTGTTAATGTGTTCACAGATCTCCTTCACCCACTGAAGCGTTCACATCTCACATGAATAAATGAGAGACACCACTTGTCAGAGGAGAGATGGATAGAGAGAGAGGGAGGGGGTAGAGAGAGAGAGAGAGAGAGAGAGAGAGCATAAAGACAGAGGTGTCATGGAGAGAGAGTGCACTATGCACGCTCATAAGCAGATGTCCCAAAGGACATGTGTGTTTGATACCATTCCTTATTCCATTCCATGCGTTACAATGAGTCTATTCTCTGATCTCTACCTCCACCAACCTCCCCCTTAGAGATCAATTGGGGATTAAAAATCCTCCTGTTCTGTTGGACTCTCTTCTACCATGTCTCTAGATGTGCTTTATTTCATGGAGGAAGGCAGTAATAATTTACCAGGCCCACAGACTTCAGACATAGGGCCCCCTGGTGGGTTTAAACTAAACTAATTTGCCCCCCAACCATTCAGTTACACACCTGTTTCAACCTGTCAAGGCCTTCCTTAAAGACTATGATTATTTCATTTGTTGAATCAGAAGTGTAACTGTTTGGCTGGCACTAAAATCACCATCATCATCTCATTCATCGGAAATCCCTGATTGGCCCCAAATATGCATACGTGTGTGTGTGTGTGTGTGTGTGATCCATACAGATGACTCATCTGTGCAGATCAGACTGGTAATTAAAGCATTACACATTACTGTGAAAGAATAATGCAATGCCACTCAAGCAAAAACTTATTATCTCGCATCCCCGACCAACCCAACACAGGGCGTCCCTGGTTTCCATGCCTTGCCGTAAAGTGAAGGAAAATGTCTGAATCCTTCCCCGATGTCTCCTGTTGGGCGATGCATTCGTGGAACATCTCGAAGAAAGAAACAAAGCATGAGTGTTTTCGCAAATACAAATACTATTAAACATACAGACGGCGATGTGCGGTTTTTCATCCAACTGAGAAAACGCAGGTAAGAGCTTAACATACGCAATGTAGCGAGCAGGCGAACCCTATAGTCTGTGTCAGCGGCTAGCTATCTTGCTTGGTACGCCCGCTGGTCGCAGTGTAATTGTTGTCAATAGTTTTTTGCAGCCATAATAGTGTGCAGAGCGCCAACAACCTCGATAAAGATACACATTTGCACCCAAGCTTGTTGAATTGTTACCTGCTCAATTCTTATTCCGTTGATTAGCAGCGAGGATAATAATGTTGACAGGACACATTCGGGTAAATAAATGTATACGGTAATACTCACACCCTGGGGCTTAACAAGTCTTCCAGGAAATAAAGCTACCATTGTTTATTTTTGTTGGCTAATATGATATATAGATTTCAGATATTTTCTTTATTTGAGCACTTTCTCCATCCATCCTTGAGCCGTCATACTGAAGCATGACATTTTAAACTGTGTGTGTGTGTGTGTGTGTGTGTGTGTGTGTGTGTGTGTGTGTGTATGTGTATGTGTGTGCGGTTGTCTGGTCCCCAGGTGAGGAGGTCTCCCCAGCCAGCAATGGAGGTGGGTACCCTCCCTGTGGAGCTGTGGCGTGTCATCCTAGCCTACCTGCCCTTACCCGACCTGGGCCGGTGTTGCCTGGTGTGCCGGGCCTGGAGGGAGCTCATCCTCTCCCTGGACAACACCCGCTGGAGGCAGCTCTGCCTGGGCTGCCCCGAGTGCCGCCACCCCAACTGGCCCAGCCGGCCCCACCTGGAGCCCCCTTCCTGGAGGGAAGCCCTGAAGCAGCACGCCCTCGCCAGCAGGACGTGGACCCAGAACGGCCCAGAGCTCCAGTCCTCTGCCTGCCTCCACCTGTTCCGCCGGAGGAAGGACCGCAGGGTGTGGCATGTGGGCGCCGGGTGTGAGTTTGAGACGCTGCGGGGGGCTCTGGGGGTGGCGGGGCCGTATGACCGTGTGGTGCTCCACCCGGGGGTGTACGAGGAGCAGGCCGAAGTGGTGCTGAAGGTGCCCGTGGAGGTGGTGGGGCTGGGCAAGCTGGGGGAGGTGGCCCTGCTGGTTTGTGTGGAGCAGCAGTGTCCCACCGCCAGGCTGTGTAACCTGGTCTTCATGCCTGCGTGGTTCTCCACGGTCGTCTACAAGGTGGGTGATGGACAGACCGGTCTCTCTATCTCTCTCTCTCTCTCTCTAGGAAAACTTAGGATGATTTGTTTTTTTGTTTTGTTTTTCAGCTAGGCTTCTCTCTCTCATCCCTCTCTTTTCTGCTAAATGGCATATTGTTTTAAATATGACTCTCCTCTCCCTCTATCTTGCTCTCTCTCTCTCTCTCCCTCCCTCCCTGACCCCTCTTTTCTCTCTCTCTATCTCTCTCTCTCCTTCCTCTCCCCCCAGACATCGTCGGGTCATGTTCAGCTGGACAACTGTAACTTCGAGGGGGCTCAGCTGCAGGTCCGAGGCCCGGGAACCTGCCAGGCCCGATTCTGCTCCTTCTCACAGGGTAGCTCCGCCCACTTCCTGGGTGTCGCCCTCAGCCTATTGGACAGCTGTGACTTCTCAGGCAGTGACTCCGCCTCTGTGACTGTAGAGTGTGCGCCTGTGTCGGAGCGCAACTGGGCCTGTAAGCACCTGGCTGCTCTGGCCCGGACTTTCACATCCTGGAGCTCGCCTGGGAACGCTAGCCCACCGGGAGGCCCTCCGGGCGGGTACGCTGGTGGGACACAGCCCCCTGGTGCTCACATCACCCTGGAGGACTGGAGCAAAGGAGAGGGAGTGAGGAGGAGTGGGGTCCGAGGAGGAGGAGGAGGAGAGGAAGGTGTGTGTCAGGACACGGTGATCGAGGAGAGCTGGAGCGAGAGTGAGCCCAGCGAGGGAGAGGAGGAGGAAGAGGAGGAGGACAGAAACGGAGAAGCCGAACGCGGCAACGATGTTATCAACCAATCAAAGGACTACAAACTCCCCCACAGCCACCACGGCCTAGCCCACCTCCTTAAGGCCAGAGCGGACGGCTCTCTCCCCCCCTGCTGCTCCCCCGACCCCCCCTCGGCCACCCTGGCCCTCCGCTCCCTCCTCCAGGAGCTCCAGAGAGACCCCGAGGCCCAGGCGCTGGCAGCCTCCGTGCATGGCTGCGTCGTGAGACGCTGCCTCTTCCGTGAGGGGAAGGGCGGCGTGCACGTGTGTAACCACGGAAACGCCCGGCTGGAGGGGAACGTGTTCCGGGGGCTCAGCTACGCGGTGCGCTGTATCCAGAACGCCACGGTAATGTTTTTGCTTTTCTCGCTCTTTTGAGACGGTTTGCTCGGAAACATGCTTGTGACTAACATGTTTGTGAGAAGTGTTGTTGGATTGCTGTAAGCCTTAACTGTCACATTTAACCAATAACAGTCATATTTGACCAGTAATGGTCATATTTGACCAGTAACGGTCTCGTGTGACCAATAACCCGCCTGCCCTCCTCTCCCCTCCCCCAGATAGTGATGTTGCATAACGAGGTGTGTGGGTGCCGTGCGTCGGGGGTCTTCCTGCGTCTCTCCGCCCAGGGGCTCATCGCCGAGAACAACATCCACTCCAACGGAGAGGCGGGGCTAGATATCCGCAAGGGGGCTAACCCCATCGTCCTGGTAACTGACGCTATCCCACAATTCACCTGGCAGCGCCCTGTTCCCTAGCATGGTGTGAAGGGCACAACTTGTGCCGACTCGCCCCCTTTTTCTGTTCTTCTTTTGCTTGCTGTACCCCCCTCTTATTCTCTCTCTCTCCCTCCTTCCCTCACTCCTCCACCTTCCCTCCCTCCCTCTCTTCACAGTGTAACAGAATACACAGTGGTTTGCGTTCCGGTATCGTCGTCCTGGGCAACGGGAAGGGTTCCATCCGGAGCAACCAGATCTATAACAACAAGGAGGCGGGCGTGTACATTCTATTTAACGGAAATCCTGTGGTGAGGTAAGGTGGGAACCCGGAATGTTTTGGGAATGCTCTGGAATGTGGAGCTCTGCTGTAGTGTTCCGCAGGATTCCCGAGCTCCGTCATATCCGGTTGATCTGCGATTTGATCAAAACAAAGCTTTGATTTATGACTATTGACACGCAGAAAGTTATTTGACCTCTCTCTCCCTCCTCACCCTCTCCCCTCCCTCCTCTCCCTCTCCCCCCCTCCCTCCCTCTCCAGTGGTAATCACATCTTCCAGGGCCAGGCTGCTGGGATAGCTGTCAATGAGAACGGCAGAGGGGTGATAGTAGGTACGTGTGTGTGTGTGTGTGTGTGTGTGTGTGTGTGTGTGCGTGTGCGTTCTCACTGCTGCTGTGTATTCTGCATCACAATGACACATCACCAGACAACCAATCAAACATCTCCAGTATACGGCCGCTTGACTGTGAAAGCTGGGAAACGCAACAGTGTCAAATTCTCCCCTCCAATGTATATTGACCGCTGACAACAACAGCTTCACATTTCCTCCAGGCATCACATAGAGGACACCGAGCTTAAGGTTGACATCAAGCGTCAAGTGTTTGTTTGCCCTGCCTCTGGCCAATAGAAAGCCCTCTGACGGCGAGGGAATGTAGGAAGCGGGATTCATTCAATTCCAACTGATGAATGTGATCCATCAATTTTGCCCTCCTCACCCAGAGAACGTGATCAGTGAGAACCAGTGGGGGGGAGCGGACATCCGGAGGGGCGGCGACCCCGTCCTGAGGAACAACTTCATCTGCCACGGCTACTCTGATGGGGTGGTGGTGGGAGAGAGGGGCCGCGGCCTCATCGAGGGGAACCACATTTACTGTGAGCACTTCCTGTTTACCTGACGTCACTTCCTGTGGTCAGGAGAGATGTGTGGGAATAGTCCGTCTTCACCTTCCTCTGCTTGTCTCCCTAGGCAACAAGGGCTGTGGCGTATGGGTTATGGCCTCCAGCCTCCCACAATTGTTGGGGAACTACATTACCCATAACCGCATGTACGGACTGGCTGTGTTCTGCCGGAAGGACCCCGAGGGCGGAGGGGCGAGAGAGGGGTACCAGGGGCCACAGGAGGGAGGGGAAGGAGGGAGAGGTGGAGACGGAGGAGGAGGAAGAGGACAGGAGAACTTTAATGAGGAAGGAGAGCTGCTGGCGTGGGAGAGTGACCTGGACAGCGAGGACGAGCGTTTCTCCGCCCGACGCTCCATCAGCGTGGCTCTGGTGGAGAGCAACTGCATGAGCCGCAATGGAGGTAGGAGACACTGCATGAGCCAAAATGGAGGTAGGGGACACTGCATGAGCCAAAATGGAGGGGAGAGAGTCAACTGTAAGCCAATATAGATCTGAGATATGAAGTCTAGGTAACTCTTTGTCTCTTCCTTCTTGTGCCTCTGTCTCGCCCTCCTCTCTCCCTTTGTCCCCCACTCTTGCTGTCTTTCTCTTTCTCTTACTATACCTTTCCCCCTCTCTGTTTCTCTCACTCTACCTCTCCTCCTTCTCTTTTACTTCTCTCTCTCTCTTACCAGCGGTTGGCCTGTACGTCAAAAGCAGCGAGCCACTGAATGTCGTCGCTAACCTGGTCAACGGTAACCGCGCCGCCGGCGTTGCCGTGCTACAGAGCGGTCAGCTGACTCGACTGGTCGCCAACTGCGTCCATGGCAACGGCCATGGCGGTGTCACTGTGGAGAGGGAGTGCCGGGTGGAGCTCCGTGGCAACGGTGTCTATGACAACGGAGGCCACGGTGTTAGTTTCCGTGGCGATGGGCAGATTGTGGAGAACGACGTGGTTGGTAACCGTGGATACGGGATACGGGTGACGGACAGCGCAGACGTCAAGGTGAACTGGGCACACACACACACACACACACCTGTGTGCCTGTCTTCAATTTCATAACGTTAGGGATGAATCCATCTCTCCGTCTCTGTAAAGTATGTTCTGGTTATGACCGTAGTTTGACCGTGTTATTGTGTTTCCGTGTTGCGGTTGTGGTTGTGTTGTGGTCATGGCGTAGGTGTTGCGTAACCGAGTGCAGCCGGTGCATGGGTGTGGCATCGCTGTACTGGGGCCCTCCAAGGCCGTCGTCCATGACAACCTGGTGTTCCAGGGTCACCCTGGCAACGCCAAACCGCCACTTCACCGTGACCCTGGCAACGAGAGCTGTGTGCTGCGCAACAACAGCGTATTAAAGCATAGCAACAGGTAGCTAAGCAACCATGTCTCCTTCGTCTATCTCCTCTCACCTCCTCCTTCCATCGCCTCTCCCTCCCTCCATTTCCCTCCCTCCTCTCTCCCTCTCCTCTCCCTCCTTCATCTCCTCCTCTCTCTCCTCCCTCCATCTCGCTCTCTCCTTCTCTCTGTGGGTCCTGCACCTCTCTAAAACATGCTGTGCAGGAGCATTGTGTGTCTATTTGAGGGACAATAAAGTTGATCTAATTTAACCCCCCTCCCCTCCTAGGAGCTGTCCAACTTCCCCTCCCTGGACTCTGGAGAGCCCTCCCCCCCGCCCACTCGCCGACCCCCCCTCTGGCCCCGCCTCCTCCTCTTCCTCCTCCCGACACCCCTCCCACCTCGCCATCTCCATGACTACCAGGATCACCGCCACCGTGGAGAGCGGTTGCCATAACAACGGCAGCGTGTTCTGTTCCATTCTCTGAGAGCCCTAATCGGCCTTCCTAGCAACCGGTCTCCCCTAACAACGGACCCCAAATCTATGACCCGGACCACGGAGTCACCCCCCCGGTATCCGACTACTCCTGACTTTGGGAACATTCTGACGTTCTCTCATCCACAACGCTCGGAACTCTGTAGACGTTTTTGGGAATCGTCTGGCCTCTTGGAAGAGGTGTTCTAGAAGGGTCATGCTAAGCTGTGACTGTAGACCTCTCGGCTCTGCGTTGACTTTCGGTATGACACTAATGTTGTAGTGAGTGACTATGCAGAGAGGATGGAGGTTGTGTCACTGGTCAGCTGGTATCCAGTGGCAGCGTTCTGGACCCTATCCTCTGCTGTCATCAGCCTGGCCAGTCGCCGGGGGCAACCACTACACTATCTTAGAATTATAGCATATATAATATATGTATATATATGTATGACATCATCACTTTTCAATATTTGTGAGGTATCGCTTTGTCACTCCGTCATCATCCATTGACATGTCATCTATTAAAGTGGAAACGCATCATTATCTAATCATAATAATAAACGTGTGCAGGAACATACTGACAACCAGGAGCAGCCCTGAACCCTGGCTGTACTGAGCTGTCTCCAAGTAGCTACTCGGCAGATCAGCTGACCTACCCAGTCGTCTGGAAGTGGAGATGATTTGTAGATCAGCTGACACTAAGGCTGTGGATCAATGTAAGTGATCTAGAGATCAACCTGATAGGAGGACACCAGGGGAGGCCGCCGGAGGTAGGAATCGGAGGACGGGCTCATTGTAATGCATGGAACGGAATGACAAATGGTATCAAACACCTGCGTTTGATTCCATTCCATGCATTACAATGAGCCCGTCCTCTGATTCCTACCTCCACCTCTTGTCTACTTTATAAAAGCTGTGCCCTTGCTGGAAGAGTAATTAGTGTGTGTGAATCATTGTCCACTTATTGTCCAAACATTGTCCACTTTTTTTTTTTTAAATCACACTCCCATCTTTCCTGAAATGTGCAATATGTAATAACTTCTCCAAATGTGCCTACGTTTGACTGTCCCATCTAAATATACATGGTTTCAACCTAGACACTGTATACATGTTTTAATCGAGTTATACATCTTTTCAACCAGTGGAGGGGTGGTCTACAATCATTGGGGTCATTGTTGGAACATTACAGACAATGAGTTACATAAGTGGTATGAAATCACGCATCACAACACTGATTCGCTTTTGCTTTTATATGTATACAAAATCATTGGCAGAATGAATGTTGACCTCTTCTGGTCTTCTTTGTAACCACTCTACTTCTTTCTCTCCCTCCATCCCTCAACGCATCTTCTTGCGTTTCCTGTCCATTTTCGGCTCGTATTTGACGAGGGGGAGAACCAGGGAGGCCAGTCTGTGCTCGTCTCTTGGGCCGGCCTCGTCACCCTTCACCCGGGCGTGTTTGCTCAGAGTCAGCCCCATCGACTTAGCCACCTCCAGCATCCTACAGGAATCAGACACACACAGTCAGTCAGAGGAAAGTAGAGGGCCCTTTTATGCCTGTCTCACATGATTAGGATTCAGAGACTCTCCCCTTCACCTGTGTGTGTGTGTGTGTGTGTGTGTGTGTGTAGATGGCCAACGATATGATACAGACCTACAATATAGAAACTGGGTACAGCCAGGATTTCTCACTGGAAAGTTGGTTTGGCTTATCGCTTCGGGGTGTTTCAGGAAGTGTGTGTGTGTGTGTGTAGACCCCTGGACACCCTTACCTGTCCTCTGTGAACCCCAGGTCACGGTGCAGTAGTGTGAGGTCAGCGGTCATGCCCCCCATGTGCAGCAGCAGGGTCAGGCAGTACACCGCCACCTTCACACGCATCGACGTCGAGATGATGTACTGAACCCTGGACGGATGGACGGACACGGACACACGAGACAGGACAGACCACAGTGTTTTCAACCGCACAGAGAAATGTGTAAATGGAGGTCGAAGGTAAAGATGGAGAGGAGGTTTAGAGGAGAGATGTTGAGGAGGAGGAGATGGAGAGAAAGTGTGGACAGCTACCTGCCCTGGTTGAACGTCTCTACGGCGAAGGTCTTGCTGATCTTGTTCTGGATGATGCGAGGGCAGCCCTCCTCCTGCCCGACTGAAAATGTCAAATAAAGGTTATGATGACCGTCTCTCCTATGGAACATGAAGCCAGGTCTAAATCAGGCCCTCTGGTAGGTCTAAATCAGGCCCTCTGGTAGCCACGTACTATATACCCACACAGATATCGTGAGTCATTCACACATTCCTAAACACACTTGTGTTGGTAGTACATTCATTCGATAGAATAGAACCCTGTATGTGTGTGTCTCTCTCCCCCTCTCTGTACTCACATGTTTTGCTGATGCTCCTCATGTTTCTTAGCTTCATGAGCAGATTGAGATAGTAGGCACAGCATGCCTGTCTCTCTCTGGCCTTGCCAGCTCTTGGTAGATTCTCCAACTGCCCCACCACACTCAGAGACCTGGACACACACACACACACGTCAATAACACAGGGATAGAAATTAAGTACTGTTAATAACTTGTGCCACGGCATGGTCAGGTTAAGGGTAGAGAGAGTGTGTGTGTGTGTGTGTGTGTGTGTGTTGAGGTGGAGTCCTACCCGCCCTCCTCTCTCATCTTCTGCAGCTCATCTGGGGTGAGTGCGGCCATCTTAGAGCCAGCCTCCTTCAACGCCCCGTACTCCACTGGGGTAAGGACTAGGACAGGGATAAGGACTCACACACACACCTTTAACTGAGAGCTGAGAACACACACACACACCTTTAACTGAGAGCTGAGAACACACACACACACCTTTAACTGAGAGCTGAGAACACACACACACACCTTTAACTGAGAGCTGAGAACACACACACATTTAACTGAAAGCTGAGAACACACACACACACCTTTAACTGAAAGCTGAGAACACACACACACACCTTTAACTGAGAGCTGAGAACACACAAACACCTTTAGCTGAGAATATGCAAATGCACACATACACACCTTTAACTGAGGAGAACAAACACACACACACACACACACCTTTAAGTGAGAAAGGAGGGAGAGAGACACACACACACAGGCCGTCCATATGACAATAAAAAACAAAAAACAATGCAGGATTCACAGGGAGAGACAAGCTATAGACAAACCCATGCCTTTACCAAACCCACCAGGACACCACAGTCCCATCAGCCCACAGCAACCACACACTGCACTGTGTGATAGGCCAGACAGGGCAGGGTCTAGCCAGGTGTGGCTGAGCAGATGAAGGATACGGTCATTGAACAGGTAGACCTCCTCAACTGTGTCTGCGTCTGGGTGGCAAGGAGGCAGGTAGAGAGACACCTCTGTCTGGGACTGGGTCTGAGCCACCTCCTGCTGCAAGGCTGGGGGGGGGGGAGAAAAGTGAGAGAGGTGGGTGATATATATATTTCTTTTTTCTTTTTTGTTCATGTATTGAGACTCTTTTTAAGAGGGAGGCGGTCCAGAGGAAACACAGGACCCACAACCTTAGGGAGGGTATGAATATGTGCCCTATTATCGTGCTTAATGTTACCACTAAACCAACAACTTAAGCCATGCAGTGATTCTCCGGGACCTTCCGGTCCTTGGTGGTCTACGAAGATGTGGACACGTATTCCCATCGAAAGTCTTACTTGCGACGGTTGTGCTGTATAGTTGTTTCACTTACTTTAGGCAAATTGTAAGTCGCTCTGAATAATAGTGTCTGCTAAATGACTCAAATGTAAAAAATAATAATAAAAAAAAGTCAAATGAAGATGCGTAGTGGTGATTCTCTGTTATGTTTAGACGCACACGCACACTCTCTGTGTTACCTTCGAGTCCCTTTTGTTCTATGACGGTGTGGGCGGCCTTGGCCACGGCGTTCTGCAGGGTCTCACTGCCCACCTGGTTCAGCCTGCGTGAGCTCAGCGCTCGCTTCTGCTTGTTGGTGCCGAACGCCTCGATCAGAGAGTCCACCTGTATGGACCAGGTAAAACAAGCTTTCATAGCCTGTTGGCAGAGAAATGTGCTCTGGGTCCTTGGAACACACGTTTGATTCCATTCCATGCATTACAATGGGCCCATCCTCCGATCTCTACCTCCACCAGCCTCCCCTGGAGGATATACACAGACAGTCAGATGGATGGATGGAAGTACCTTCTCTCTGTACGATTGAGTGGAGGTCTCGGACGTATCCTTTGCTGCTGACTCCCCTGAAAAGGCAAGACCAGACATCCAACATTACAACTGGCGATATCTGGGTTGCGTTCAAAGGTTTTTTGAAAGCAATCATTTAATACAGCCTAATGTCCTTGAACACAGATTGGTATCAGCGATGTGCTGTATCTGTCTTTGAAATATTGCAATGTTGAACGCAGTCCAATCCTGAGAGGCCGACTCGGTCAAAACCTAAACCTGAGGTCTAACCTCTGACCTTGATCAGACTTCTCTACAAACATAAATATCCCCACATATAGCCCCATAGGAGGAATATGGCCGTCATCTTTGTATAAATCAAAAATAAAGTTTCCAATCACTCTTCCCTTTTACTAACACACATATTACTGTGCGCGCGCATTCTGTCACACACACACACACACACACACACACACACACACACACACACACACACACACACACACACACACACACACACACACACACTGAAGACATTGAGTCTTCTTCAGTCCCCAGAAATAATCTGAACTCAACAACAGCAGGATACTTCAAACATCAACCATAAACCATGAATAATTGGTTTCATGTAGAGTATCTCCACGCAAAAGCTGGTCGAAAAAAACTAACATTGCCACATTCCAATTTATGACAGAAGGAATGGGTGACGGTACCAGTCTTTTAACATGGGAGGACGAATAACAACAGGAGCAAGCCTTGTCTCTGAACATGTGATGGATGTTTCTGCATACATGTGAACGAGCTGTCCTGTCGCCTGACGTTCAACTTAACTAAGACTAAACTAACACAAGCTTCATTCCACATATTTAACATTAAGTACCAGTCCACATACAGTGCCTTCGGAAAGTATTCAGACCCCTTCACTTTTTCCACATTTTGTTGTGTTATAGACTCAATTTAAAATGGATTAAATTAAAAGAATTGCCATCAATCCACACACAACACCCCAGAATCACAAAGCGAAAACTGTTTTTTAGAAATGTCTAAATTTATTCAAATTGAAATACAGAAATACCTCATGTACATAAGTATTCAGACCCTTTACTATGACACTCTTGAAATGAGCTAAAATGTAAAAATGTCATCAACAAATCACTCAATAAGTTGAATTGAGTCCATCCTAATGCAAGGACAAAAGTTTGTGTAATTTTGGAATTAATATCTTTGTTTTATTGGGTCTCTGATTTAACTCTTTTTTTTCTTCTTGAAACTCCTTCACCCGCGAGATCTCCTCGGTAACCCTAACCCTAACCTCATCTCAGAATTAGCCGATCGGGGTGTCAACGCAAAATCCTACACTGAAATCTCGGTGGGAAAGCTCAGAGTATCCGAGGAGCACCTGAATGCACCATTAGTAGTAGGATGAATAACAGGAAATTCCACAACACGGAGAGGACAAGAGGTAAGCGGTTTTTCTTGTTCTCATGGTGTTGCGGTAAGCGGTGTTGTTACATTCCATGTTGTTTACCTGCTGTCACATTCATTATTAGAAAGGCGAAGACTACATAAACACTGGTAAATCTGATACTGCAGGGCATGAAATACAGTAGAAGGGTCTTACTAGAGACTTGGCAGAGTCTGATATAGATACAAACACACACAGGCAGGTTTAGCTGAATTACAGAGGAATGTTACATTATGCAACAGAAACACATCAACTAGACATGCAGACATCTGTAACTGCAGTGGCTGGGTGGTATGATGTTGAAACCACACCCAACCGCGCCCACACACACACACACACACACACAGACACATACACACCTCAACAACATCTAAATTCCAGTTCAAGTCAGGTGAGCCAACAGTGTTTTAGTTTCAGACAGAGGATGATCTCGCTCTCTTGAGTTCCACCCAGCTGTAGAGATGTGCACACACACACACACTTCAAAGGCTAGTCTGTGTGTACCCAGGCTTAGTCACTAAGATGAACCTAAAACAACACTATTGAGTCCTTTAGCACCGTATTATGGACTACAGAGAATAGTATTACAGAGTTTGGGGTTATAACTCCTGGCCAACATGGCCGCTCTCTGCGTTTCTGGGACCGACGGCCGTGACTGAAAGCTCATACTGCCTACTTGACTAAAAGTATCTACGACATACTAACCATACTACATACTGTTTAGAGCCTACTGTTTAGTCAAATGTATGCAGGAAGCGACAAATAACAACAGACTACGCCTCATCAATCACATAAACCGTCATCTGTCACTCAACCATGTTCTTCATGGTAATTGGTTACATTTCTCTACTGCTCGCCTCCCCTACCTGCTCCATTGAATTGTGAGACTCAAATCTGAAAGGACGTCCTGAAAAGTGAGCCAGTGAATTCATAACACATGGTAAGGCAAATCTAGTATGACATCCTGGCATACTCAATTTTGGTAAATTTCGCAATACTGCAAACCATTCTAATCTTGCATACTGAAAATGTCTTTTAAACGGGTCGCAGTATGAGCAATCGGTCACAGCCCCGTGTCTATTCATTCTAGTGTTGTTTCGCAGTCTGTGGGTTGTCCTACCCTGTGATGGCCACCACTGGGGGTGAGGCGCTAGTGAGCTACTGTCCAGGTTGTGCATACATCCTCTCTCTGGATGTGGTGGTAGAAAGAGATGTGTCTGAACGCTAGACACCAGATAAAATAATTAATGTAAACGCTAACAACGCTAATGCTAACACCCTGAAATAAAGTTGTGTGTGTACGGGATGGGCCTAGTTTCTCTTCACCACAGCCACTGGGTCTTGTTCCAGTGTGTGTATGTGGGTCGTGTTCTAGTCATGAATCTGGCAAGCCAGAGCTGGGTGTTCAGCCAAGCAGGAAAGCACCTGATTCTAATCACCTCAATCAATGTATTCTATTAAGACGTTGATCAATAGCATCAGGTGCTATTTTAAATCCTTTGAAATAAGAGTGTTTGCTTGAATGTGCCTGGAGTGCCAGGTGGGCGGGGGTTAGCACCTTTGGGACTATTCCATTGGTTCAATTACACCAGGCAAACACAATCAAGCACAGCTAAGTATCCAATACTATTTGAAGCCAGGTCTGATTTGGTGTTGAGAAAATATTTAAAAAATCTACGTCGGTTTGCTGCTCATAGTTTTTCCCGATCTTTCTTCGGCCATAGCATATTGAAATGGATCATTCACTAACCTGGGATGACTGGCTGCATATTGAAGAGCTGGGCTTTGTGTACCTCCATCTGCCTGGTTTGCTTGTTCAGGACTCCCACATAATACCTGCACACATGACGTACAACTCTGTGACTTAAAGCAACAAAACATTGAATTGCTCTCCTGAACATTAGTCAGCGGGACTGACCACACACACAGAGACTACACTGGGGGGTCAGACAGAAAGATACATACATACACACACACGGAACTGATACAATACATAGGCATTAATTTCAGGGTTGTACTCTAAACTACTGCTTATTCAGTAGAGGCCAAGACACCTACTGGCAAAGGTTGTTGCATCTCAAGGATCCTGTCCCAAAGTTATTTCCAACGTAGGAAAGTCTGTCTGACTCTGCAACCTAGAGAGAGAGAGAATTAGAGTTGATTCAAGAGTATAGTCCTTCCATATTTCATTTATTTGTCCACTGAATGTTCCGGTATTCACAGCACAATAACTGCCTTACCAGCATCCGCCTGTTCTTCTTCCTCGGGTTGCTGTCATCCGTGTTCTTGTAGAAGGTGAAATCCAAATGGTCCGTGTTTCTCATGTTGCCATTCGAAAACTGGACTGCAGCAGAAACATATTGACATGATTGTATCAACAGCATATTTGCAGCTACAGAAACAAATAGCGGCAGTTAGGCGGAGACAGTCTGTCTGCGTTCCATAATTCACCTCCGTATATGTTCTATATCAACATATGGTTGACTTTCATTGAAAGCATACGTTTAGCTCTGCCTAGCTCTACATGGTTCCGTAGCCACCATAGTGTTGTGTCATATGTGGGTTACTTAGGATAGGCTACCCATGTGTGTGATGAAAAGTGTTTTTGCAATAACGACAAGGCGAGGGAGTGATTACACTCGCGTGGTCTGAGAACACATCTATTAACGTTAACGAGCAGGAGGTGACATGAGGGAGATATTTACCAACAACAGCTTTATCTGCCTCTCTCTCCTCCGCACAGGCGACCCATGTGCAACTAGCGTCCATGATTGTTGACACCGTTGTCCGAGACTCAGGGGAAGTTATTTTAGACTACGACGACGCAGTGTGGTTCGGAGTGTTATCGCAACTATTTTCCCTCCGGTGAGGTCATGAATGAGGATATCAGCGTAGCGCCACCTACTGAGTCTGGGTGGGAAAACTGCGACTTACCTGTCTAGCTATAATGTTAATAAAACCAGAGAAAACTGCTCCTGTGGATGAAACATACGTGACAGTACAGCCCAGTGCAGTACAGGATGGCTGATGAAATATAGAGAACGTTACTTCTGGGTTTCATAATAAACTAGGGATGCTTGTTTGGCATTGCTTATAATCACTCTAAGTAAGGGTATTTATTCTACAAGGCAAAATAAAGTTCTTCCATCTATCTATCTATTTATCTATTTATCTATTTATCTATCACCCTGCGCTTCTTTTGGTGCCACGTCACACGAGTGACCATTTCATGCTCTCAGATAGGTTGCTCTTGGCAACCACGCACCTCCGCCCCCTAGCTTCTCTTCTTGTAAATGTGGGGCAGCCAGTTACCAGTTACGACTACTAACCTAACGTTGACTAAGGGTTGGGGACAAGATCGATGCCACCTTCTAAGGACGGAAGTTAGCTAGACGTTTTAGGGCAGTATTCCGAAGGTTCCGTGCACACAAGCATGTGAGCAAACTCACGATAGGAGTGAGATTGTCCGCGTCTATCCACACTGGCGGGGGAAGTCATCCATTCGCAATCCTAGCCAACCTCGTCTGCTTCCGAGGCCCTTGTCCAGACTGGACTTGTACCCTGGTTGTCCACCGTGACCTGGTATAGAAATTAAGGTAACTCCAGCAAGCGACTTTTTCGTAATAATGTTCCATATTCAACTGTCAGCATTCACCTCTCAACGTCGTTTCAGTTGCATGCTTTTCCTGCTTGATCTTGCTAGCTAGCTGGCTAGCTCATGAGGGGTCTTTCAAGGGGAAACTTGACAAGCTGAAGCTGCTGTGTTGGTATGATAGTAATTAAGCTCGGATAGTCTAGCCAGCAGTTAGCCAAATGCCAGCACTGGGAAGCGAATCTATCAGAGGAATAGGGTTGTTTTATGACATTTGGGAGACTCCAATTGAGGTTGGATTTATTTTATTTGGCTTTGACTGTTTCATTCATAATAAACAAAATGTCGGTCACATCCCAGGGGTCATGTTAGTTCACCAACACCGGTTTGTAATTCTGAGCTTTTCTAAATGTTTTTTCTGACACCATTCTGAGCCGCGAAATGTCATGCCAGAGAATGTGTGGAGGTCTATGGGCCTGGGCAATAGTCATTGAACCAATTCACATTGGGAGACAAACTCCCCTTTCAAACCTTAACACCCCAAGTCAAGTCAAGTGCCCATGGACACCTACTGCACAATGCAAGGTGTCAATCAAATTGGACAGATAAGGTTGCTAATTTATTCATTTTCCAGAGACGCTCCTCTCCTTGCAATTCCTCAAAGCATGAAACATACACATGCCTTCGATTACATTTGTACACACTCTTTGTATCAATAAGTGATTATAGCAAGCGCATCAATAGGACTCTCACACATTATAACACATTACGTATATACCTTTCTCCAACTCCTCCTTTCTCTCTCTCTCCCTCCCTCCCCACATCCCTCCTTCCCTCCCTTCATCACCCCCTCCCTCCCTCCTTCATCCCTCTCTCCCTCCCACCATCACCCCCTCCCTCCCTCCTTTGTCCGCTCCCTCCCTCCCTCCCTCCAGGTCATGGACTTCCCAGGGCACTTTGACCAGGTCTTCCAGCAGCTGAACTACCAGCGTCTGCACGGCCAGCTGTGTGACTGCCTGATCGAGGTGGGCAGCCGCCATTTCAAAGCCCACCGCTCCGTGCTGGCGGCCTGCAGCACACACTTCAGAGCCCTGTTCACTGTCGCCGAGGGAGACGCCAGCATGAACATGATCCAGCTGGACAGCGAGGTGAGGAGGAGGGGGAGGAGGATGATGATGACTTTATGACAACGTACAGCAGTGTAGTCTGCAGGCTTTTGATGATGATGATGGTGACGATATTTGGTCCATATTTGGCATTGATGTCATTTTTAGAAACAGGAGCATCAATCCAGTGTGCAGGCATTGAACATAGACGTTCGATGACATGGCGAAGACAAGTATTTAATTATTTGCGACCTTTTGTGAAGCATAGAGAACTCTTAACAGAACAAACAAACTCTTGTGTAACAGGTGGTGACGGCGGAGGCTTTCGCCGCCCTGGTGGACATGATGTACACATCCACCCTGATGCTGGGGGAGAGCAACGTGATGGACGTGCTCCTGGCCGCCTCACACCTGCACCTCAACGCCGTGGTCAAGGCCTGCAAGCAATACCTGACCACCCGCACTCTGCCCATGTCCCCCCCATCCGACAGACCCACAAACCACCACCACCTCCAGTCAGACCAGCAGAGGCACAGGCAACAACAGCAGCAGCAGCAGGCGGAGTTAGCAGCTAACGCTAACCTAGTGACTAATGCCAACCTAGCTGCTAACGCTGCTACATCCAGGCTCCAGCGGTCCTTCCTTCTGCAGCAGCTGGGGCTGAGTATCGTGAGCTCTGCCCTGGGCGGGGTAGAGGAGGATCGTGGAGCTGGAGTAGGGGTTAATAGTGGCGTAGTTGAGCAGCGAGCCTCCTTCCCCATTCGTCGCTTCCACAAGCGCAAGCCTTCCCTCACCCTCGGTCTATCAGAAGACAGGCCCAGACAGCGGCCGCGCCTCTCTGTTCCCCCTGGGGGGCTGCTGGGGGAGGGAGGGGGTGAGGAGGGGGGGCTACTCTCCCCCGACTCCCACAAGATGGGGGAGGGGTCTAAACTGGATGCAGCGATTGCCGGCCTTGTAGGCGGCGCATCTCAAGATGACCCACAGATGCCGAGCCAATCGGACAGCGGACGCTGCGAAGGGGAGCGACCAGGACTGACGCAGGACGGGGTCGGCAAGGAGGAGTACCTGGACGGCAGTGATAACCATGGCGATGGGATGAAGATAAAGGAAGGGCGGGAAGAGGAGGAGGAGGAGGAAGGACGTGTCCAGCAGGTACAGGCATTATGCTAATGAAGCTAATCAAATACTTTCTAAGTAAATATACTACTCAAATACTACTACTAACTCATTACTTTAATGAATATTCTGCAAGGAAATTAAGTTGTATTTTGCCATTTGATATCCATCATGAGAGATTGTAATGGAAGTAGAAACTCCTGTAAGGTTGGCCATAATAAATAACAAAATAATAAGAAAATGTTGTGGGGGTACTTTTATGGAATGTATCTCGTGCCCCTCTTGCCCCCTTAAATATTCCTCTCCTGGTTCTCTCCTCCTCAGGTGGTGGTGAAGAGAGAGCCCCTGAGCTCCCCGGAGCCGGCTGATGAGACCAGTGACGTGACCTCCCAGGCGGAGGGCAGCGACCAGCCCGAGCCAGGAGGGGGACAGGAGGAGGAGAAGGTAGAGCTGAGCCCCGAGAGCAGCGACCGCAGCTTTTCCTCCGACCACCAGCCCATCTCCACACTGCTCCAGCCCAGCTCCCAGCTCCTGTTGAAGGCCAGTCAGGGTGGAGGGGCTGGAGGTGGGGGTGGTGGTGGGGGTTACGGGTGTAGCGACGGCCTGGATGGGAAGTCTGGTTTTAGTATTTCTAGCTTCCTCAGTGCTAAGGTGTTCGGCATTGGCGGGGACGACGACCTCCCCAACACAACGACCGGCGAGGCTTCGACACATCACTTCCTGCTCGGCCCGGAACCCGCCAGCCACAATGGCTCCACCTCTTCCTCTCTGCTGCGTCCCGGCTTGTCCAATCAGCACTTGATGGGTGGCGAGAGTCACAGCAGTTTCGGGGATGCCTTCCAAGCCGATTCGCTTTTCCTCCGGCCTCTGCACGACGGACTAGGAAACCCCAGAGGCGGGGGCGGCGGGGTAGACCCATTCGCTCTGGACTTCCAGCGCTCCTCTCTGGGGCTGCACTCGCTCGCCCGGGCCACCAGGGGGGGTGTCGGAGCAGCGGCCTCTCTGGGGTTCCCAGGCTACCGCCGCATCGCGCCCAAGATGGGAAGTGCTGGCATGGGAGGATGCGTGGGAGGCGGGGGCGCTGTCCTCCAAGACGCCTCCTCCTCTTCTTCTTCAAGTTTGGGGGGGCCCCTGCTCCTCAACGAGACGGGGGGTTACGAGGGAACAATGGGAGGAGGAGGGCCCAACTCCCACCTCCCCCAGCTGACCCGGGCCTCGGCAGACGTGCTGTCCAAGTGTAAGAAGGCCCTGTCTGAGCACAACGTCCTGGTTGTGGAAGGGGCTCGGAAGTACGCCTGCAAGATCTGCTGCAAGACCTTCCTCACTCTCACCGACTGTAAGAAGCACATCCGTGTCCACACGGGGGAGAAGCCCTACGCCTGCCTGAAGTGCGGCAAGCGATTCAGCCAGTCCTCACATCTCTACAAGCACTCCAAGACCACCTGCCTGCGCTGGCAGAACAACAACATGCCCAACGCCCTGCTGTAAGGGTGGACGCTAAGTAGGGTCCTTGGGACGACCCTACGCTAAACCCTAACCTTAAACGAAACCTCTTAACCATAATCCTTAACCGTTTTTTTTTTTTTTTTTTTATGTCAACTTCAATGGGGTAACGTCAGTGTTGGGTCGTCCCAAGCATCCCGCTTAGCGTTTACCCTGCTCTAAGTCTTAGGCAGGCTAGGATAACCCAGGCAGCACCCCCCAGCCCACCCCCCCAACCCTAACCCCCACCATAACCCTAACCCCCCCCAAACCAACTGTAGACATGCACCCGCCCCCACCCCCCCCAGAACATAGTGATTATTATTACTGCTGGAACCTTGCCCCCCGGCCTCTTCCCTCCCTCCCTTCCTCCCTTGTTTTGGGTCAACCTGAAGAGCAGCAGAATGTGTGTGTGTCTCTGAACCACATCTTCTGCCCTTGTTGTTATTGTTGCCTATGCTTCTCCCAGTGCATTAACCCAGTGGACTAGACTTGTAGGCTAGCTGCCTCTGAAGGAATCACAGCAAGAAGCTGAGAGATGATGCAAGAAGAAGCTCAAATCCCCAACTGAGTGTCTGTTTTAACGTGTTCCAGGAGAGGCTGGTGGATGTAGAAATTGGAGGACTGGCTCATTATAATGCATGGAATGAGGAATGGTATCAAACATGGAGGTAGAAATCGGAGAACAGGCTCATTGTAATGCATGGAACGGTTTGAGGAATGGTGTTTGGTACTATTTCTGATTCTGTTCCATGCATTACAATGAGCCAGTCCTCCGATTTCTACCTCCACCAGCCTCCCCTGAGTCGTGTTCCCTTCAGAACAGGGAGGAGTGGTGTTGGATGTGTTCTGGCCCCGCCTCTCTCTCTTTCTTGATTTCTCTCGTGTGAACATTCCTGAAAAAGGTTGGAAGCGTTGGACGCGTTGTTTCAGGAAGTGAAAAGAGGTCCACAGAGAAGGGAGGGGGAATCCGTTCTCATCCCAGAAGTCAAAATCAACGAGGGATTACTTTTTGACACATGAAGTCCATATGCCGTTACTCTGAGCACCTTCTGAATAGGACAGTTTCGAGATGTCTCTCTGATGTCTCGAAACTGAGAAATGGGGGTGGGCAGACTGTTTGCTCACTGCCTCTCGCCCTCTCCCCCATCCTCCAATCACTGTTCCGCAGTTCTAGAATCTTAAATGCTTCTCTTGGAGTGTGGCAAACGAAGATGTAGCAATGAAGACGTTCTGGAAAAGATGGCAGAGAGATTTTTTGCGCACAAGGCTCATCGTGTGTGTGTGTGTGTGTGTGTGTGTGTGTGTGTGTGTGTGTGTGTGTGTGTGTGTGTGTGTGTGTGTGTGTGTGTGTGTGTGTGTGTGTGTGTGTGTGTGTGTGTGTGTGTGTGTGTGTGTGTGTGTGTGTATTGTAAAAGGGCTGAGGGATATGTACAGAGAGGAGCTCAATTGAGAGGAATAGGCTCATAGTCATTATCATGAGACTGTAGAGATATAGAGGGACCGTGTCTAACAGAGGAGGCTGGCGGAGTTAGAAATCGGAGGATTGTAACATATAGAATGGAATACCATTCCTCATTCCATTCTATGCGTTGCAATGAGCCCGTCCTCCAATTTCTACCTCCACCAGCCTCTCCTGGAAAGCCATCCTCCAACACACGCTGTATCCCCACACGACAGGCAAATATATTGGAAATGTAAATATTGCACATTTTTATGGCTTCAATGCTTTTCTCCACAAGGAGAATAACATTTAAAAAAAAGAGTAACGGAAATGAGCTAGATGTGGTGTAACAGTTTGGTACTGTATCTGTGCTTTTTAAACCTCATCTTTTGTACATCTTACAACCTGTAACATCATAGTCATTAGACTAAGCTCTTTTTTGTTTTTAAAATCCTATTAACCAAAAAAATACTTAAATACCGCTAATAGGAATGTTGACCTCTGTGAATCTGTTTCCTTTTGGACCTGTCTTTCGGTGCAGTTCTGTAGTTCTGGTTTCGTGGACGGAAGAGTCAGAATGTGTGTTCTTGTGTTTGTTTATTTGTTCGGTTTTTTTGTCTCGCTGTAGCGTGTCTTCTGCACTGTGCTGGTGTCTCAGACTGATGATGTCATCATTGCTTCCATTCCCTGGTTGGGCACCTTAACAAGTCTTCACACTGTTCCTATCTGTCCGTTCAGTAAGAGTCGAGTTGAGGAGGTTTCCTTTTGATTTAGATTCTGTCCTTTATTTTACCTGGCGAGCTATTTGCCCAGTGGGAATTTGTAACCGTAAAGATAAGCTATTCTACTGTTTCCATTCTACAACTGCAGACTGTCTGTAGTATTACGTTTGCGTTGAGGAAGACACCTTTATGGATACTTTGTGTTGGTAGTAACGCGCATGTTATGTCGGTACCCTTGACGGACATGAGGAACCCTGTTTAAAAAAAAAAAGAAAGAAAAGAAGATCCAAAATGGCTTCCATTTCTCACACTGTGACCTGATCATGTTTCCATGGTGCTGTTTTCTGTGGCTGTTGTGTAAACAGTTGTTTTTTTATGTGAATCTTTCGAAGTGCACTGTCTGACATATTTATACGAATGGACCTGTGTGAATATGCCAAAACAACAAATGTTATAGGCCTAAATAGAAAAACTAAAGGTTGTTGAAATTGATGAAGAAAGTTACTGCCTTATGCCCTCTGGCTTGAAAAGCTGGGCTTTATTGAGATGCCAAAAGTGAAGGATTTCTTCTCTTTTTTTTTCTGTACATGTAACCATGAAAGGACTAAATGTTTTTGTTTTTCTTTGTTGAAAATAAACTAATAAAATAATGGAGGACATATCATTTCAGTTGTATAGACTGAATTAAAAGATTTAAAATGTTCCTTGTTTATTGTTGTTCTTTGTCATTATTACAAATGTTTTTAGAAATTGCGGGACACTAAGTTAGAGTCATGTTGAGTTAAAGTGTTTATGATGTGTATCAGTTATTCAGGAAGAACATGTCTCCTTTTCTCAGAAGGAACCCCACCCAATGGAAGTGACTAAGGGGACATGCCTGACCTGCAAACAATGAACTCTAATCCTCATTTGAACCAGTTCGGAATGTCAACAAACTAGTCAAAAGGTTCAGAGGTCGATCAGAGGTCACAAAAGAAAGAAGACAACAGCGATTGAGAGAATGGGAACACATGTTCTTGTTTGTCTCTGTGTTTACAGTATAGTAACAGTTCTGTGATGGTCATTGGTCCTCCTCTCAGGTTCTGAGGTAGGTGATTGGTCACTACAGCTTCAGCTCTTTGATCATTGGCTCTCCCCTTAGGCCAAGCAGCAGGTTATTGGCTGCCAGGGCGGACATGTTGTTACGGGTGAAGTAGGAGGCACTGGCGATATGAGGAAGGATCACTGCAGAGAGAGAAGAGTGAAGGAACAGAGACCAAGGTCCCCAATTTGCGTGTGGAAATAGTGCTGAGCAGAGCAAAAAATACCTAACAACTCAAACCTCTACAGCAAGAATTGTACCTTGTCGTTGACAATGTTTTTGAGAAAATTATAATTATAAGTTTTAGTACACAGTCTAGCAAGCAAACACCAGTTGCAGCATTCAACCCCCCCCATTGGATTATGTCTCATCGTGTCTATTAGATATATTTCGGTTAAGATGACCTCCGTAGCTGACTTTTTTTGCAGATGCAGAGGGTCTAAACACAATCAGAAACTACTTTCAAATTCCTCAAATACAGGACCGCTGATGCCGAGGACACACTTAATTGGTTTGTTGAGGGACCAATCTCTGGTGGCCAGACAAACTTACCACAGTTTTTGAGTGTGAAGAGGGGATGGCTGGTGGACAGGGGCTCGGGGACGGTGACGTCCAGTCCAGCTCCAGCAATCTGACCAGTGGAGAGAGCCTCATATAGATCCTCCTGGTTCACCACCCCTCCTCTGACACATACACACACACACACACACACAAGTCAAGGGTTAGGGGTTTGTGTAAGTGTATGTCTGCCTGTATGCGTGTGTGTGTGTGTGTGTGTGTGTGTGTGCGCGCGCGTGTGTGTACCTGTGTGTGCGCGAGTGTATCTGTGTGTGTATCCCTCATCACCTGCTGGTGTTGATGAAGATAGAGGTGTCCTTCATCTTGGAGAAGAAGTCCCGGTTGCAGATTTCCTTTGTTTCCGGTGTGAGAGCACAACACATGGTCAGGAAGTCTGACTGCTTGGCCAACTCATCCGCAGATACTACAGAGAAAGAGAGAGAGAGAGAGAGAGGAGAGAAAGAATGAGAGAAATAAAATGGATACTCACTGGTGAAGGCCAGCCACGACACGCCAATATTTACTGATAACTCGTGTGTACTCCCACAAACTCATTTCGCTCTGTGACCTTTATCAAGACAGTCTGTCAGTCAATCAGACAGGCCAAGATTTAGTCATACTGAGTTTTCTCTGGTGAAAAGCTTGTAAATCTGGCCCCTATCAGTAGCTTTAGGAAGTACAGGGGAGGCTGGTGGAGGTAGAAGTCGGAGGACGGGCTCATTGTAATGCATGGAACAGAATGAGGAATGGTATGAGGAATGCCATTCCATGCATTCCAGTGAGCCTGTCCTCCAAATTCTACCTCCACCAGCCTCACCTGCTCTACAGTATGATATGAATCTCTCCTTCCTTTCCTAGGGTTAGTTAACTATAGGTTAGTAAACTAGAACCCCTCCTAGCAGCCCTAACTGTAGTACTGACCGTATTCTGCGTTTATCATTTTGGCGAGTTCTGGTCTGGGCGCCACGTCTGTGTAGATGAACCTCTTCACCTTGAAGGGCTTCAGACGCTCGGCGATGGCCACCCCTGTCAGACACACACACAGACACACACACACACACACACACACGATTACAATATAGAATAGAAACAAAAACAGTAACCTCATAGCCTTTTCTCCAGTGTTAGGAACACGACTCCTTGCGTCCTCTCCGTCCTCCACTCGCGTCCTCCTGGAAACGCTTCGGAGGAGAAGATCTAGGTTCCTTCCCTTACATATTGTGTATTCCTTGTGTCCTCTCCTCCATCGCTTTGTCCTCAAAAAGCATTGGAGGAGAGGACACAAGGAATCATGTTCCTAACAACTGAGAAAAGGCTTTGATTTGACAGTTGGCTTAGTTAACGCTGTTTAGCATCAGAGAGTATATTGCCTCTATGTGGATGCAGCAGTCGCACTACTAAGTCACAGGTTTTCACTGTCTTGGCGCCCCGCTGGTGGAACGAGCTTCCCACTGCTGTCAGGACTGCAGTCACTACCTATCTTCCGCCGTAGATTGAAGACCCATCTTAACTGTCCCTCCTAAAGACCTCTTCATCCCCACTACCCCCCTGTACAGTTTCTCTACTGTAAACAAATTAAAAAATAATAATAATTCATAAATTAATTCATTAATAATTCTTCCTTTTTCTACCATTGTGACTGCTGATGACCCCTGGTCCTAGCATAGATTTCTTTTTCTTATGATGACTGATGGATAGATGATTCACTTACTTAGACAAATGTATTTGTTATAAGTCGCTTTGGATAAAGGCGTCTGCTAAATGTCAAAACTGTAAATGTAAAATGTAAATATTGATCAGGGAGGCTGGTGGAGGTAGAAATCATACGCGTTTGATACCATTCCTCATTCCGTTCAATGCCTTACAATGAGCCCGTCCTCCAATTTCTACCTCCACCAGCCTCCACCGATACTGATTAGTCTCTTATCAGGGAGTGGTGAATGAGGTGCATTAGGTGCAGTATTTGGCAGGAGAGAGTGCGTTGGAGCCTCACCTATCCTCCCCAGGCCGAAAATGCCCACGGTGCTGTTGGCGAGCTCATACCCACACAGCCACAGAGTCCTCCACGTACCCCAGCCACCACTGAGGAGGAACAAGGACAGACAGGGATCACACACACACACACACACACACACACACACACACACACACACACACAATGAATACAGGCAAATGCAGTCAATTCAAAATATGTTTGAGTTATATGTTTGTCTCTCTGCATTTCTGTGTGTGTGTGTGTGTGTGTCTGTGTGTGTGTGTGTGTGTGTCTGTGTGTGTGTGTGTGTGCAGTAACATTACTTCTTGGCCTCATGTGTAGCCTCTATGAGTCTCCTGGAGGTGGTGAGCAGCAGAGCGATGGTCAGCTCAGCCACCGAATCCGTCAGAACGTCTGGGGTGTATCCTACTCGGATCCCCCTGAATGTACACACACACACACACACACACACACACACACACACACACAGACAGACAGACAGACAGACACACACACACACACACACAGACAAACATAGACACTTATAACCTTGAAAAATTGAAAATAGATAGCAGGGATGCAAGACAACAGACTGACTGTCACCTGGAGCATGATCCTCTCTAGCCTCTCTCTCATATTGAAGGGATACAGGTATCTGACTGGCAGCAGGGAGACAGACAGAGGTCAGAGGTCACTGACCTTTTCTTCAGCTCCTCCAATGAGAGATGGTCAAAGCCCACTGACATGGTGCTCACGACTTTAAGGTTTGGACCTATAGGAGCACACACACACAAACACACAAACACACAAACACACACACACACACGCACAAATGACATATTGTGAATAAATGCTCCCCACATCCTGTCTGTCAGAGATTAGCCAATGGCGATGTGCATATGGACAGTCAACTGACCTGCGGCATCCAATAGCTCTGTATCGATCTTCTCTGTGAGCACGCAGAGCAGGCCGTCGACCCCTTTGACCTTTTGGAGCAACTCCTTCCGGGGCACGGAGAGGTCATCAGAGTCCCATAGCTCAAACTGTACTCTGGGAAATCAACATTTCACATTTAGCTAACCTCTTATAGAAACTAGATTTCTTTCACACAGTTCAATACAATACAAACCAAAAGACAGTTTGAGTACGTAGACATCACCAACAGTGGAAGCGCCCGTTAAAGTAAGGGTCAGTTTTAGATTTTGACTATTGACAATAGGATGCTGGTCAGGAGAGTCCCTTTAGGGGAGGAGGGCGGGGGGCAGAGAGTTAAGTTGAGAGAGTGGAGGGGGAGGGGGAGGGCGAGGGGGAGGTGTAGAGTGCGCTGATGGTCCCTATCTTATCTGGTCAAGGCAAACATTGGCAACCCTTTCCGAAGTCAATGATGAACCTTTTCCCAAACATCAACATTTACAGGAGTTTGCATTAGAACGTTATCTATGGGGCTTCATAAATGCCCCAAAAAGTATAGACCCCTCCCTACATAAACTAATGAAACGTATTTTGGTAGATTAATAATGACATTTAATTTCAGAACATATATATACATATAAATATATATATTTGGCAATTATTGTGTTTGATATTCAGACACTCACTGTCCTGACTCCCGGAGAATCTTCAACCCATCCGGTGGGATCTGTCGGGTGACATACACCCGCGGCAGGGTCGACATTTCTCTCTGCACTGCGCCCGTTAGACGCCCGGTAACGTTCAACGGAGCAACGGCAATCCGCTGGAGCCGACGCAGAGCCACGCGACTGCACCACATCGCCGAGAAGAGGAAAAGTCCGCTGGCAGGAACGGGACACACAGAAATCGTTTAGAAGGCAGGGACTTCAAACTTGAGCCACGTTCTCCCGGTGTGTGAAAGTGTGTAGGGTTGTTATTTTTGGCAGAAGCTCAGGGGGGAGGTACCGAGGGGGGTTTGCCGTTTGACCAATATGGATGGAGGGAGGATTGAAAAAGGTAGTAGATAAAGTGATTATTTTGTCTTAAAAGAAAACAATAGCACTTTTGACCAAAATTGAATTGTGAGTCAATGAGCTGCAATGATAACGATAAGCATGGTATGGTAATGATAATGATACTACTGTACTGTACTGTTCACACTGGCACGCACGCACCAACGCACGCACGCACGCACGCACACACACACACACACACACACACACACACACACACACACACACACACATATCAAGTTTGATCCTGCTTTGCTTTATAAGTAACCTAGACTGTTGAAAATAATAACTGTGGCCCACACTTCAGAACACACAAACATCCCCCATCACCCTTCAATGAGTTTGTCTGTTGTAAATGTTTTACTAGGCAGACGAACTTTGTCAGTTTGAACAGCGTGGGTCTCTTTTATAGTATAGTCTAGGCCAGTGTGTTCAATGACCCGACATACAGTTATGAAACATGTACACATCAAATTAATTGTCTACTTGTTGATTTTGTTAGATGGTCATGTAATATCAACAAAGCCTGCACTTTGACACAGGTGAATGTTAGTCCCATGCAGTGCTGCTCTGTCTTTATTATCTCCTGCGAAAAACTGCATACAGCACAAGAGGTAAGCGATAGCCTTTTTAGTACTGAGTTGAATATGGTCTTTGACTGCCCTCAAACCACCCAAATATTTGCATACCACATATACTTGAATACCACGCTGTATGCATTCACACACATACATGGTCAAACTGTGTTTGATATCATTTCAAGTTAAAGCTTATTGGTCATCTATGAATACATTGGAACCACTGATCTAAAAGTAGATTGAAGTCGATATATGACAAAATAACAACAAAAGTTGTTGTCACATTAATCCTATTACTATTAATCCTGTCACTATCCCTCCTGAAGATCTCTTCACCCCCACTACCCCCCTGTACTAGCCCTAACCCTAACCCTAGAGACCTCTTCACCCCCCTGTATAAGTTTCTGTCCTGTTAATAAAAAATAAATAAATAAAAACTTCTTCTACCATTGTGACTGCCAATGGCCCCTGGTCTGAGCATTGATAACTTTATCTTATGATGACTAATGGATAGATGATTCACTTACTGAAACAAATGTATTTGCTGTAACTCGCTCAATGCCATACATATACAATGGAAATGTAATGAATCCAGAGGTTATGTAAATTGTTATAGATTAATCCCCCTCCAATCAAATAAATTGTTGTGACACGTTTGACAACTCGTCATATAACGAGGGTAACCCGGAACAGCTCGACGGGTTTTAACCACTCACAGCCATTCATTCGCTTCAACAACTCGATGCTTCTGGCGCACACTGACAGGTAACGGAACAGTTTCAGATTCGTTTTAAACACATACAATTACGCATTTTAGGATTTCAGCGAAATATGATCATACACAACCACCTCTGCTACCGTTTGGACATTTGTGTTCGTTGCGTCATCGCTTTTATCAAGTTTATGGAGGGTGTTTCAGCGCCTGCCCGGCACCAGGTAGCAGTAGCAGCTAGCTAACAAGATAGCCTAGCCAACGGCTAATCGTTTATATAGGAGGCCCGTCTTGCTGGCTATGAGTAAGCAGTCTAGCCAGATAGATGTCTGAGCATATACATAGCCAGCCAAGACAGGGCATTGAGAGGTTGTTAAGATACCTTTTTAAACATGATATTGAAGTTACTATCTAGCTAGCAAACGTTGTGTCACAGATGAATTACAGAGTGGGACCAGAAAGCTAGCCCATCTAGCCAGCTAGCTAGGAAATACATTTGGCATGATGGTGCATGACCAGATACTGATAGGTTAGCTGGTCCAGACAGCAAGCCTATTCTAGTTCTACACTGGACAGACAACTTTTGCACAAGTATCTGACGTTAGCGTAGCTGCAGATACGAATCTGTATCAAATTCACTGTCGTTTGTGTGCATGTCATCAGATATTGCATGACTGCATCAGTGAGGTGATGTCTTGCGTTGCTGTCGAAGTTCCAAGCTGCAGTGTGTGTTGCCATGTCATGTGTACAAGCCTGCAGACATGTTTTATCTCTTAAATGCGAGGATAGTCCCCAGGGCAGAGCAGGGGTAGCTTTCCTTCCAGCCAAGCAGTAACACATCTGATTCCATAGAAATAGAATGGGTAGAATGGACATGCTAGCCAAATTGCCATCGCCATTGTCTGAGGGAACGTGTCAGTTCTGCTCATTCTATTTCTATGCCTCATTCAACACTTATCAGTCAGTGACTAGTCAGTGTTTCCCGTACCATTAAATAGGTGGGGTGGGCCCCCTTTCTTAACATACCTTTTGGCTTACATAGAACTCAGTAATAGTAAATGTTACAGTAGTAATGGCAACCCTGAATGTGGATTCACCTCACCCCACCTAAAGAAACATCTGGGGGAAACAGTCACTATTTTGGGTTAAATTTGGGTGAACTATGCCTTTTAAGATTTTGATTAGTTGGGTCCGGTCTGGTACTGCTTGGTTTCAACCAAAGCTGCAGCTATTGTGGCCACCCCTGGTCCACAGTATTCAGAAGTATGAGGTGTGTCAGAAGTCCTTGTCTCATCCGTCTCCTCCTGCATATTTCTCTCCAAAGATACAGTCGTTCCTTGGATCAGTGAGTTTTCCCCCCCTCTTCCCCTCCCGACATGGCTGCAGACTCCATGGAGATTGACGACTCTCTGTACAGGTGAGTTCCCTGGAACATCACCTGGCTGTCACTCTTGCTTTGTTCTTAGTAACATACCCACACAGTAATAGTTCATATATTAAAACTGATCTTTGCAATACTGATAATGCTATAGCTACAGTATTCTGACTCATGATAATTGATTTCTACCTCTGTCTCCCACTCTCTTCTCTCTCACCTCTCTCACCCCCTCATCCTCCCCTCTCCACCTCTTTTCCTTTGTCCCGCTGTCCATCTCTGTGCCTCTCTATCCCTCCGCCTTCCCTCTGTGCTTCTCTCCCTGCTCATCTCCATCACTCTCTCTCTCTCCCTGCTCATCTCCCCCACTCTCTCTCCCTCACTCTTTCACTCTCCCTCTGCAGCCGCCAGAGGTATGTCCTGGGAGACAGTGCTATGCAGCAGATGGCCCAGTCTTCAGTCTTCCTCAGTGGACTGGGAGGACTCGGAGTGGAGATCGGTAGGTGGTGGGAATCTGGTGTACAACAGCTACTACATCACATGACATGACATGACATCACACATCATGACATGACATGACACATCACGTCATAACATGACATAACATTACATCACACACCATGACATGACATTGCATCACAGCATTCCATGACATTATATTACACAGCGTAACTGCACATGGTATTACATTACATGATGTCATTTCACAGCATGACTTTACATTACAATTGGTTGGCATTGTAACCTTGCAGTCAGTGCATGCATCACATCAGAGCCATTGGGAGTCTGTCTCTGATCAATGTGTCTGTGTTTCACAGCTAAGAATATAGTCCTAGCAGGGGTCAAGGTAAGCCTTTTAGTTGTTGTGTTCACGTCCATCAGTTTTTGTGTGTGTGTGATCACATCTTTCAAAACCGAGAAATGCACTAAGCATAGCACAGTGACACTGTGTGTGTGTGTGTGTGTGTTCCTCCTCCTCCTCCGTAGGCTGTGACCCTACATGACACGAAGCAGTGTGAGACCTGGGACCTGGGATGTAACTTCTTCATCCACGAAGAGGACGTCATGAGCCAGAGGAGGAGGTAGGTGCTGGTAAACAGACCTCCAACATGCCCGCGCTGTGTGACTCCATCAGAGTCTGTAGGATCTCCTCTTCGATGTTCAACCTGCGTTCCAAACGCCACGTTGATTGAGATGTACAGTGTCGTGCCTAAGTATTGGGACAGTGAAGCATGTTCCCTTCTTTTGGCTCGACACAATTGCTACGAGATTAAAGTAGAGATTGTCAGCTTTTATTTGATGGGATTTGTGGACATATTGGTTTCACCTTTCAGAAATTATCCTTCCTCATGCTTCCTCATTTCATGCTTCCTCCTGATCTTTATTTCTCTCTGTTGGGCCCTCCTCCAACTCTCCATCCCCCTCTCTCTCCCTCCCTCCCTCTCTCTCTCAGGGTGGAGGCGGTCCACCCCCGGGTGGCGGAGTTGAACCCTTACGTCCATGTGGACACGTCCTCCTCTAGTCTGGACGAGAGCACAGACCTGGGCTTCCTCAAGCAGTACCAGTGTGTAATTCTGACCCAAGCCCCACTGAATGTGCAGAAGAGGGTGAACCACTTCTGCCACTCACAGCAACCTCCTATCAGGGTAAGAATCAAACACACAAGTCCCATGATGTGTTGACCAGGGGAGGCTGGCGGGAGGTAGAAATCGGAGGAGGGCTCATTGGAATGCACGGAATGGAATGAGGAAAGATATCAAACACAACGTGAAGCCGATTTCTGCCTCCACTGATGCGGGTGAAATGTGTTTATGTTTGTTTGTGGACACTTTTAGCCCGCATTTTAGACGATGTTTCAAGTCGTGAATCATTTCACACTTAAGCAGCTGGTGGGTGACGGTGTGTAACTGTGATGTCACGGTGCCCCCTGCAGTTCATCGGCTGTGACGCGTACGGGATCTGCGTGCGCGTGTTCTGTGACTTCGGGGAGGACTTTGAGGTGTCGGACCCCACAGGAGAGGAAGCCAAGGAGATGTTCATCCAGAGCATCACTCAGGTGAGGCCTTCTGCCAGAACTGGGTCAGGAACTGGGTCAGGAACTGGGTCAAGAACAGGGTCAAGAACTGGGTCAAACAGTTGAGCTGTGCTTGATTCAGTTAGTCTGGGGACCAGGGGAACCAATGGAGTTATGATGGTCCCTAAAGCTGCGTCCTCACCTGGCCCTGTGTGACCTCTGACCCTCTCTGTGTCTTCTGACCCCAGGGGAACCCCGGGGTGGTGACCTGCATGGACAGCCGGACCCACGGCCTGCAGACAGGCCAGAGCGTGCTCTTCAGAGAGGTCCACGGCATGGACGAGCTCAACGGCACCGCACGGCAGATCACAGGTACCACACGCTTACTACACGCTTACCACACACACACACACACGTTCCACATGCTGAACACGCTTACAACATACTAACAACAGATTCCACTTGATATGACATGCTTCTGACACCTTTACAACACGACTGGCCCTGTTATTTATAAAAAATGCAGCTCTGTAATACTGTGTGTGTGTGTGTGTGTGTGTGTGTGTGTGTGTGTGTGTGTGTGTGTGGGGTCCAGTCCTCTCTCCTCACAGTTTTGCCATAGGAGACACATCGTGTCTGCAGCCGTACGCCCACGGTGGCTTCTTCCTCCTGGTGAAAACCCCCAGGACATACAACTTCGTAAGTCACCCAGCCACGGCCACAACAACACAAACAAACCAGAAACACGAGTCAGATTCCCAGTCAGCTGCAGCATTAAAAACAGTTTGATTGATTTAGATGGATGGGACCTAATTAGGAATAATAGACATGGCCTTGCATTTTTAGGCAATGCTCTCGAACTTTATCTAACCATGCCAACCTGTAGAGGCTCATAATGTTGAATCATGTTTTGAGTTAATTCATGTCATGGACTTTCTGATTGTGTGTGTGTGTGTGTGTGTGTGTGCGCACTCTACAGGAGACGATGGAGAGACAGCTGTGTGAGCCGCAGGTCCTGACCCCTGACTTCAGCAAACCAGAGGTGAGAGGTCAGAGTTCACCTCTCAGGTGTGTCTGTTGTGCAAGCGAGCCGGCTCTGACAGTTTCCCTTTTTTCCCCTTGTGAATGTTCCCCTCAGGCCCCACTCCAGATCCACGCCGCCATGTTGGCTCTGGATGCCTTCCAGGAGCAGCACAGCAGACTGCCCAACATCGGGTAACGAACCACACCTCTGTCCTTTCCTCTTCCTTTCCCATTGAAAACCCCAGGGTTTTCCCTTTTTTCCCCAGGGTTTTCAATACGAGATAAAAAAAAAACAACAACATACAAAAACAGAATTGAAACTGTCTTGATTTGTGATTAATTTCAGTTTCTCCTTTTATTTTTTTTGTTTGGTCTGATTTAAATGTTTTAATTTTCTTTGAAATAAAAACCGATGCAATTTGCACTCTGGTACGAAGGCTCAATGAAAGTGAATCTGGCCCTCCTGACGCTGGCGCCCTCTGGTGTCTCCTCCAGGTGTTTGCAGGATGCTGACGTCCTGCTGAAGCTCACTGAGGATGTGAACGAGACATTGAGAAACAGAGTGAGTGTGTCTGGATGTTACACTCTTACACCTCTCCATAAGACTCACACAGGCAGGCAGGCAGACAGACAGACAGGATAAAGAGGTAGATGGACGAATGGACACACACCCAGTTACATCTCTCTCTCTCTCTCAGGCTCCAGTGAATGATGAGCTGGTGCGCTGCCTCTCCAGGACTGCGGGGGGCGCTCTAGCTCCACTAGCAGCGGCCGTAGGAGGCCTGGCCAGTCAGGAGGTTCTCAAGGCCCTCACGGGAAAGTTCGCCCCGCTGCAGCAGTGGGTACGTCCCCTAAACCCATTACACTCAGACAAAGATCTATGCACTGATTGATTGATTAATTGATTGATTGATTGATTTGATGTTTTTTTCTCATTTTGGGGTGTCCTTTGTCCTTTAATTCCCTGCTTATGTGAATAATCTCTCTCTCTCTCTCTCTCTCTCTCTCTCTCTCTCTCTCTCTCACCTGTATGTAGTTCTATTTGGATGCTCTCGAGTTAGTGAGACCGCTCCAGTCTCTCTCTGCTGAGGAATTTATGCCCAGGTAAGATCTGTCTACACACACACACACACACACACACACGCACACGATGAACAGTCATTCACATATTCAGATACTGTGTTTTCATCTGTGAGTACATTTGTCTGTGTGTGTGTAGGGGTGATCGGTACGACGGGCTTCGTGCCTGCATCGGAGAGCCCATGTGTCTGGAGCTGCACAAGCTGAGGGTGTTCATGGTGAGCACACATTGTTGTGTGTGTGTGTTTAGTTGTGTTTGTGAGGTTGGTGCTGCTGGTGTTTTGTGTTTCGAGACAGAAACAAAGAGAGTGAGAGAGAGTGAAGTGTGTTCAGTATGTTTCAATCACCTTTTTGTCACAATATTGGTGAGTTTTCATCTTAAGGATCCAGGTGTGTGTCTGTGAGGTGTTGAGTCTCTTGTCCCTCCCTGCCTAGGTGGGCTGTGGTGCCATTGGCTGTGAGATGCTAAAGAACTTTGCCCTGCTGGGTGTGGGATTGGCTAAGAGCTCCGGAGAGGTAAGGGGTCAAAGGTTATTCAGATGAGACTCCAGTCTCCATCTCTGGCTTGAAGGATTTTGACATGCATTGTCCTTCCTTAACTTCCTAGGTGTAAGCAATGCAATGAAAAGGTTGCTCGGACCAATCCATTCATGTTAGATCGATTATGGACTTCTGGGAAGGGTGGAAGGAAGGCTGCAGAGTGACTGTCATCAATGTTCCACAATTCTGTCAATTCTATATGAATTAGGTTTTAAAAAATATATAGTTTTATTCCTCCTGATGACATGATTCAGAGGAGTTTTCTCAGACCTTCGTTGTATCTTAGATAACTTCGTCCCCAGGCTGTTGCGCACAGCGCATATAAGCCTGGAATAACAACGACTCAAACCTGGCCTTCGTGACACTGTCCGTTTTCAACAACTCCTCCTATTGGCTTAATGAAGGCCAAGTTTGGCGCGTTGCTCAACCAGACCTTTCGCGCATTTTGGTGGCAGCGTCTGGGAACGAGGCGATATATTTGAATGCAGAACGTCGTCGTGTTCACACCTGTAGACGCTGGTACAGTGCTGGAGATTAACCGTGGCTGGTTGACCTGTGTTCCTCTGTAGGTGTTCATTACAGACCCAGACCTCATAGAGAAGTCGAACCTCAACAGACAGTTCCTCTTCAGACCACACCACATACAGGTGAGGCTCCTCCTCTTCATCATCTTCATCTTCGTATTAGTCATCATCGTCAATGTCATTTTATCATCATCATCATCATCATCACCACCACACAGTACCTTGCAACATATCTCATATCTCCATTTAATCTCTCTCTCTGTCTTCATTCCTTAATTCCTCACTCTCTTTCTCTTTCTCTCTCTCTCTCTCTATCACCCCCCCCCCCCCCCCCCCCCATCAGAAACCTAAGAGCACCACAGCAGCTTGGGCGACTCAGGAGATCAACCCTGAGATGCAGGTCGACGCCCACCTCAACAAGGTGTGTCCAGCCACGGAGGGCGTGTACAACGATGCCTTCTACTCCCGCCTCCACCTGGTCATCACGGCGCTGGACAACGTGGAGGCCCGCAGATACGTAGACAGGTGTGTGTGTGTTGGCGAGGAGCGCGGGGAGGGGGTGGGTTTATCAGCAAGTGAACAACGTCCACACAACGTTTTATTAGCACGCAAACAATGGCCATGTGACACTTTGATGTAAACAAGTTTGCGCGGTGACCGTTGACATGTTGTTGGTTATTGGCTGAGCTGTTGCTCTCTGATTGGTTCCCCTGCAGTCGTAGCGTGTCCAATCAGAAGGCTCTCCTGGACTCTGGTACCATGGGAACCAAAGGACACACAGAGATCATTGTGCCAAACCTGACCGAGTCCTACAATAGCCATGTGAGTGTGTGTGTGAGTGAGTGTGTGTGTGTCACAGTTGAATGAGCTATCATACAGCACTATTCCCACTCTGACAATATTTGTGTTCGCTGGCTGTGTTTTGAACTCCCAATCTTTATTGACCCTGACAGAGGGACCCCCCTGAAGAGGAGATCCCGTTCTGCACCCTCAAGTCTTTTCCTGCCGTCATAGAGCACACCATCCAATGGGCCAGAGACAAGGTGAACCGTCCCGGACTCCTAGAGCTAGGATTCTAGAATCTATCCCCGTTCCATTCGAGCACTGAGGATTCTAGAAGCTCTCCTTGTTCTATTCTAGTAATGACGACTCTCTCTCCCTCTCTCTTTCCCCCTCTCTCCATCTCCCTCTGTGTGTAGTTTGAGAGTGCGTTCGCCCATAAGCCTTCCATCTATAACATGTTCTGGCAGACCCACTCCTCAGCAGAAGCAGTGCTTCAGGTAAGCAGGGTTCAGTTCTGACCGACTAGAATGGATTTATTCAAAGAATGCATATGTGTGTGTACGATACTTTGAAACGAGTACCTTTTACAGAGCTTTACCTCTCACATGATGATGACCGTGTGTGTGTGTGTGTGTGTGTGTGTGTGTGTGTGTGTGGACAGAGGATGCAGGCGAGGGAGACTCTAGAGGGGTCGTTCCAGGTTATCAAGCTGCTCAGCCGACGGCCCAGCCAATGGGAACACTGCATCACTATGGCCCGCCTCAAATTCGACAAGTACTTCAAGAGAAAGGTAACTGCTTCCCTATGCACACACACACACACACAACAAGTACATTTATAAGCGAAAATAGTTACAAATACAACCATAGCAAAGTACTGTTGAATTTACCCCTTCCAATCCTCACCTCTTCCAATGTCAGGGTACTGGAGGTTGGTTTCAGTGTTGTTTGTTTTCACATGTAGGCTCTTCAGCTGCTGCATGCCTTCCCCCTGGACACAAGGTTAAAGGATGGCAGTAAGACACACACACACACACACACACACACACACACACGAGTGCATGTATACCTCTCGTCCCATCACATTTTCCAACACAACCTTCTGCCAACTTTATGACACTAGTCTTGTGTTTTTTCTAGGTCTGTTTTGGCAGTCACCCAAACGACCTCCAGCCCCTACTGAGTTTGACTTGAAGGACTCATTGTAAGTGTGGTCAATACCAAGGATGTTACATATATGCCCTCCCTCCCTCTGTCTCACACACACACACACACACACACACACACACACACACACACACACACTCGTCTCACACTTTCCGTTTGTTTTCCACACCAGGCACTTCAGTTTCGTCGTCAGCGCTGCTCGACTCTTTGCAGGAATCTACAACATCCCTTACTCAGAGAAGGTACACACATTTGCGCATACACACACACCACACACACCACACACACACACACACACCACACACACCACCACACACACCACCACCATCAAACAACACCACCATCAAACACCACACACACCACACCCACCACCACACACACCACCACCATCAAACAACACCACCATCAAACACCACACACACGCACACACACACCACCACCACACGCACACACACCACCACCACCACCACACACACCACCACCACCATCAAACACCACACACACACCACACCCACCACCACACACACACACACACCACCACCACACACACACACACACACCACCACCACACACACACACACACCACCACCACCACACACGCCACCAGACACCACCACCATCAAACACCACACACACACACCCTGTGTGTCTCTCCCTAGGATCTGTCCCAGGAGGCGGTGTCCAGGATTCTCTCAGACGTGAAGGTTCCAGAGTACAAGCCTGCAGAGAAGGTAGGAGCCCAGGGATCTAATGGGACTGGTAGGCCTCAGGGGATTCATCTGTAGTCAGGTGACCTCCATGGTCAATGTGATGCCGTAGTGGTGGGGAGGTGTGTGATATGTTGTAATCAGGGGAGGCCAGTGGAGGTAGAAATCGGAGGACGGGCTCATTGTAACGCACGGCATGGAATGAGGAATTGTGTCAAACACGTGCGATATCATTCCTCATTCCATTCCATGCATTACAATGAGCCCGTCCTCCGATTTCTACCTCCACCGGCCTCCCCTGGTTGCTCACTGGATGCTGCTCCCAAACATGTCACTGTGTTTCAGACAACGTTTCAAGTGCACAGACTGTGATAGTGAATATGATGTGTTTCATTGAGACTGATGGATTGATATATTGATTGGTTGGTTGATTGATATTGTGTGTGTGTGTGTGTGTGTGTGTGTGTGTGTGTGTGTGTGTGTGTGTGTGTGTGTGTGTGTGTGTGTGTGTGTGTGTGTGTGTGTGTGTGTGTGTGTGTGTGTGTGTGTGTGTGTGTGTGTGTGTGTGTGTGTGTGTGTGTGTGTGTGTGTGTGTGTGTGTGTGGTGAAGGTTATAGAGACAGACGAGACTGCTAAGAAGCCTGACCAGATGAAGCTGTCAGTGAGCAGCGAGGAGGAGAGGGAGGCCATCGCACAGCTGGAGGAGGCTATCGCTGCCCACAGAGTCTCACCAGGTACACATGTTCACACACACATGCTCACACACATGTTCACACACACGCTCACACATTTGTAGAAAGGTTCATTGGGGATCAGAGCTCTGGTGTTTTAGGAAAAATAATAACACACACTTCTAACGTGTGTGTGTGTGTGATATAGAGAGGTTGCAGATGACCCCAATGCTGTTTGAGAAGGACGACGACAGCAACGGTCACATGGACTTTGTGGCGGCGGCGTCTTCGCTGCGTGCTCGGATGTACGCCATCGAAGTCGCCGACCGGCTCAAAACCAAACGCATCGCCGGCAAGATCATCCCGGCTATTGCCACGGCAACAGCAGCCGTTGCCGGATTGGTGAGAACAACGTTATTGTCTTGAAAAACACGTGTCACATTTTATGCGTGTTTGCAGCTGGAAAATTCCAGCCTGAAGACCAACTGTACACTTGTCTCTAGTCAGTTTTTTGCTGCTGAAGTGAATAGTTTTGAGAGTTGTTTGTGAATCATTTGTGGATGGTTCTCCTGTTTGAGTCAGTTGGCTTTGTTAAGAGTTGGGTCTGTTGAGAGTTGTTAGTGAGTGGTTTGTAAATTGTTCGTGAATCGTTTGTGAATTGTTAGTGAGTGGTTGTCCTCTTTGACCCAGGTGGCTCTGGAGATGATCAAGGTGGTGGGAGGCTTCGGGTTTGAATCGTTTAAGAACTGCTTCTTCAACCTGGCCATCCCTGTGATGGTGCTGACTGAGACTGCCCCCCTCAAGAGGACGCAGATAAGGTACACACATACACACACATACATACACACACACACACACACACACACACCTAATCTCAGTTACTAACCTCTGAGTGATCTCCTCCCCAGTGAGAACATCTCCTTCTCTATCTGGGACCGTTGGACCGTGTGTGGACATGAAGATTTCACCCTCTCTGACTTCATCAACGCAGTGAGGGTGAGACACACACACACACACCTTTTACGGCAAATAAAACGTTTTCACATCATGTACTTTTCTTGTTGATATAATGATGATATTGTGAGTGCTGTCATTTTCTGACAATGCATATGATATCTGGGTGGTATTTAATACATTGATATGTATCGATACTGTGTTGCTAGCACATATACTGCCCTACAAAGCCAAAATACAGCAATGTTTATATAGTTATATCGTGTTTATACAGTATTCTATAAGGGTTATATAGTAATTTATATTCTTTATACAGTATAGTGTTTTTATAAAGTGTTGTATGGTGTTTATATAGTGTTGTTCAGTGTAGTGGTTATATAGTATTATTTTGTGTTGTATAGTATTATGTAGTGTTGTATAGTGATTATATAGTATTGCATTGATGATGTTTCAGGAGAAGTATGGGATTGAGCCCACCATGGTGGTGCATGGAGTGAAGATGCTGTATGTGCCTGTGATGCCTGGTCACAACAAGAGACTCAAACTAACGTAAGTCTGCTCACTACTGTCCTCAACAATGATTGTTTTGAGTCGACTCCTAACGACTCCTTTTAGAAACCACTGTCACAATCTCTCTCTCTCGTTCAACTTTTTTCTCCTGAGTCACCGAATCAATAAAATGACTCCTAATAAAATAGATGTTATTCCCCTACTCTCTAGAATCACCTTGAATCTGACTTGACTCCTCTCTTCTGATTCTTCTGAATCTCTCCACTCTCCCTGATTCAGTTTGATTCTTCTGACTCGCTTTCCTGATTCTTCTGACTCTCTCTCCTGATTCTCCTGACTCTCTCTCCTGATTCTCCTCTCCCTGCAGGATGCAGAAGCTGATCAAGCCGTCGGTGGAGCGTTGCTACGTGGACCTGACCGTGTCCTTCGCCCCCGAGGCAGATGGAGACGAGGACCTCCCGGGCCCCCCCGTCAGGTACCACTTCAGCCGCGACGGGGACGGAGAGGGACCCTGAGACTGACACCTCACCCCCCCCCCCCCCCCTTCCCTCCCTCACTGAATAACCCCCCCCCCCCCCCCCCGGAACCCCATATATTGGGCCCGGAGGTTTTCCTCGTCAGGAAAATCTCCTGGCCCATAACCCCACGCCCCTCACCCTAGAGCCAGGGTGGGCAACTCTCGTCTTAGATTGCCGCATGGATGTGCAGGCTGTTGTTCCAGCCCACCTCCAACACCCCTGGTTCAACCAACGCCACAGTCGGAAGACTGGGATTTAGTTGAATCTGGAGTGCTACTGGGTTGTGTGCGCTGAGCTTGAACAAAACCCTGCGCTAGCCCAGCAGTCCCCATTGCCCCCCCACCCCAGAATAAGCTGAAGAGGGACTGCCTCGTCAGTAGTTTCCAGAATCTTCCAGCGGTCTTGGGCCGGTACTGCTCGGAACAGGAGATGAAGAGAACGTGACTGAATGGAACCGTACGGCGACTGTTCCGTACTTCCTGTGTACATCCTCTATGACGTAAAAAACGCTGTCTTTTTTTCTCTGTGTCATACTAGTCCCCCCCCAGCCCTGCGGACCACTAGGCGGGTAGCACTTGACTGTGTACATAGTTTCTGTGTGTTCTGTTTTCTACTCTGGTTTAATGCATAGCTCTGTCTGTGCCCGATGCCTTAATAACCTTATTGTGTTTGTGACAATGATTCTCCGAATGAAAACAGTGTTTACACACACACATGCACACACACACACACACAATGCCCCAGATTTTCTTTTTTTGGGGTAACAGCTTCGGTAGGGATAGTGAAGAGATGGATGGCGATAATGTGAGAGATAGAAAAGGAGAGAGAGATGTGGTGAGCAAAGGAGATCAGCGATGCGAAACAACCACTTCTCAATCTTAGTAGGCGGGGGATCAGTCACATCTCGCTTGGTTGAATCTCGCTTGACTTGATTCCTTGCATCCTCTCTCCTCGCGTCCTCCTTGAATCCCGTTGGAGGAGAAGGTCCTAGAGGAGCCTCCGACGTGACGAATCAAGGAAAGACTTTTGAGATACGGTCATGACTTTCCCCTTTCAAACGGGTTTCTACAATGTTGCACATGTTAAAGGAGGGGGAGGAAGCCAGACTGAACATTGGGAGAACCAAGATTCCTTTCACTTCAACTGTTTGTTTGAGTATCATTTGCGCATCACGAGTTCGACTGCCTCTGAAAGCATAAACCATATCCATTTTCTTTCTTTCTTTTTTTTCTTTTTTTTTTAAATCACAAAACTCACTCCCCCCACCCCACCCCACCCCACAAACATAGAGAATCCCTCTTAGACAATAAACTAGGAGAGAGAATGTATGAACGACCATCAGCTACAAGTGAATCAGTAAAGTCAGCATAGAAAGACCGCACAAACACAGACAGATGGACGTTGTGAGTTTAATGCTCCTTCAGATGAAGAGTGAGGCCTCCAGGTGTCCTCCATAACCCCCCATACCAACACACTCCCGGTGGCGCTCAACCTTTTAAAACCATTTTTAAACAAATCTTATGTTACGGATGATGTTGTTGTTGTTATTATTACTATTATTTATGGATGTGTGTCTTCTGTCCATGATGTGTATTTATTTGTCTGTGATTCATTTTTACCACGAGGTGTGTCTACGTCGGACTGTGTTGATTAACCTGCTACGTTGACTGACCGCTGTGCTTCGTTCAAAACCGTTCAGCAGAAGGGGTGCGTCCCAGTAGGCTAAAGTGGCTTCCTCCTTTCGTCTCCTGTCCCTTTCCTCCACTTGAATCACTATTCGGTAACTGGACGTTTCTAGTTAGCAGATGAGACAAGGGAAGGAAGTTACCATAGGTTGTTGAGATGCCTCCAATGATGCAACAGGGTTGGGGTCGATTCCGTTTCAATTCAGGAAGCAAACTGACATTCCAATTCTTTAGTTTAACTCATTGAAGAAGCATTGAGGGAATTGGGAATTTGGAGTTTCAATTTACTCCCTGAATTGACTGAATTGAAATGGAATTGACCCCCCACCCCTGATACTGCACTCGCAGAATGGCTCCAGTTCCAACCCCAGTTCTCAAGGGCCTGATAATGGACTGACATGATGGTTTCATGCTAGTTTGAGCTTGTTGCTTGCAGACAGAACCAAGTTACAACAACAAAATACTGTCTTAAAGCAGACAAAACTGTTCTGCTGCCGCCATCTCTTTCCCTCCCTCCCCGACAGCCCCCCCCACCCCAAACCTTTCTTTTGCACAGAAAATCTAATATCTGCCATGATGTCGCTAGTTCTCGCGCAATGAATGATGTCATAGAATGCATACAATGTCAAATCTAATGATGTAACAATATGAGTGTGATGTTCATTCTTGTGACGGACAACTCAACAAACAATCCAATAAAAAAGTGAGTTTTCAGGACATCTTAACAAGCAAACTTATCCGTTCTCTCTCACTCTCTTCATTGTCTGTTCAGTGTAGTTAATTGTGTTCCCCGTTAACATTGCACATGCAGCAACTACTCTTCCCAATTGCCATACAACACATGACACAGCACAGTTACAAGAAGAACACAAAAGAACACAGACAATACTACATATGTCTGTTTGTGAGCGATGTCATCTCTGATGTCAAATATGGACTTGTCAAACGTTTCCTGTGCATAATGCAAACATGCCAAATACTCCGTCGACAACATTAGAACATCAATTTCATTCAAAAGCTCCATTGAAAATGCATTTTAGTCAAGTTCAGGCTTAATCTGTGTCTGGGAAACCAGCCATAAAGTTGTAACAGAGCAGGGCACACGTTTGTTGGAAATCTGCCACCTCTGGACACCGTGGCAAGATTCAGAATTTGAATTTCCTAATAATAACAATCCCCCCCCCAACCAGAGTCCATTCCCCTAGAACACCCCTGGCAATAACAACATGTTTGAATGCAAACCGGGTGTCGGGTAGGACACTCCGTTTTAGAAAGCGCTTTTCCCGGACCAAAACAGCGTTCGTAAATGAAATATTTCTTTCAAGGGATCTCATTCCCTGATCACTACATAACTGCATAAACATAACAATCATTAAGTTGAATGTTACCTTCTGGACCTTTAAATGTACTCCTCAACAGCATGTAGGCTTTCTAGGAATGTTCATTGGGTACGAAGTGGCCTCCTCTGTATCAAGGGACGCTGGTGGAGATAGAAATCAAATTGTAATGCATGGAATGGAATGAAGAGTGGTATCATTCCTGTCCATACATTACAATGAGCCTGTCCTCCGATTTCTACCTCCACTAGCCTCCCCTGGTTTCTACATGTGACCTGGTGTGAAATGGAAGGATAGGTGTCATCACTTCATGAAATAAAACGCACTCCAGAATAGGTTGAACTGTATTTATTTGGATTTAATCCTAAAATAAGAAAAACAGAAAGTGAGCCAGTGGCTTATCAATCAGGATGGTCAGTTGTCATTGGTGCATTGTTGAGTCAACCCCACTCTCTCTCCATCCTGATTGGTTGTCCTGTAGGGGCATAGGCAAGTATTATGAAGAGGAGTGAAAAAGGACAGTGTGTGTCATAGTAGAGTGATGCGTGTTACCTGCGGAGGCTGGCGGAGGTAGAAATCGGAGGACGGGTTCATTGTAATACACGGAATGGGTGTGATTCCGTGCATTACAATGAGCCCGTCCTCCTTTTTCGACCTCCACCAGCCTCCCATGTGTGTGTTGCTCACCTAAGTGTGTGTCATACCGTAGGTACAGGTGAGTGTTGTCGGTTTGTAGGTCCGGAGATAAGGTCGTAGGGACTGCCTTGCCCGAGACAGGAAGTGATGCACAATATCCGTGAGACTAGGACTGGTCACCTGACCCAGGGAAACAGGAAGTAATTAGGCCCAGTCCAGAAATAACCCCCTCGCCCCAACCATCTAGGCAGTTTCTGTACCCCACGTGTTTGATACCATTCCTCTTTCCATTCCATGCATTACAATGAGCCCATCCTCAGATTCCTACCTCCACCAGCCCCCCCTGTACTATACTGTACGTAATTCAGACGTGTGTTGAGCTGCATAGCGAGTGTGCAGACTTACTGGTGTCTTCAGATCAACGATGAAGCCTGCTGAGCCTCCCGCTCTCACTTTGTAGTGCCTCAGAACTGGACCACCACTGAAACAACAGCAGGAGAACGTGTGTGTGTGTGTGTGTGTGTGTGTGTGTGTGTGTGTGTGTGTGTGTGGACATCCTCGTATCCCTTACCTGGAGCCTGTGTGTTTCACAGTGAGGGCATAGCTGTTGCTCTCAGTTGACGGGCGCAAGATGATGTCACCGTACTCTGGACTGTCGATCAACATATGCTCCGCCTCCTGACGGGACACAGGGTAGAAGCACCTGCAGGAGAGGACAACCACAAACAGACAGAGGGTGCATCTCATTACCCTAAAGTGGCTCCCTTGCCTCGCCTCCTTACCGTAACACCTTACCTCCTTATCTCCTTATCTCCTTATCTGAAAACAGGTAAGAATGATAAGCAAAATGGAGGCCTGTCCAGCAGGAATTAGCTTTCCCCTGTGAAGACAGGGTGAATGTCACTGTGCCAGAGGAAATGAGGAGAGGAAACAAGGAGAGGAAGCCACCCTAGACGATGGAGATGCTCCCCAGGTGTGTCACTCACGGTGGCATGGGGAGTTCCGGGTTGCTAGGAGACGTGTGTAGACGGGGTCTGGGGGCGTCATCTGAGAGGGCTGGCATTATGGGATGGCTGGTTCTCCGACGCTCCTGATCCAGGACTTCCTCCAGCCGTAACCTCTGACCCGGAAGTAGTTGCAACTGGGAGGGAATCTGCAGCTGGTAAGTGAATGGTATTCAGGTCATCATGTCATTATTACTGGTGGCTGACGAGGTATACAGGAGTCTGTCGACATGTTACTGATAATTGAGTTCTTGAGAGCTTGTATGAAATGTGGTTTATGAATAAAGTTTGCATGTGAAATCAAGGTATCCAGATAGGAATTACGGAAAGCTATCAGAGATGCCAAAAGGCAATACAGGGACAAGGTTGAATCACAATACAGGGACACTGATGTGAGAGGTAATGTGGTGTGGACTCGCATTCCGGGCCGTGTCCTCAGGGCATGCGCTGACCAGCTGGCAGATGTTCACAGACATATTGAACCTCTCCCTGTCCCAGTCTGTAATCCCCACCTGTTTTAAGGTGACTCCAATCGTTCCAGTTCCCAAAAAGACTGAGGTCACCTGCCTTAATGACTATCACCCTGTTGCACTCACATTGATCATGAAGTGCTTTGCCACACTTTGACCCACTTAAACGTGCATACCGTTCCAACAGATCCACAGATGACGCCATTGCTTTCACCCTGCACACTGCCTTATCCCACCTGGACAAGAAAGATACCGACGTGAGAATGCTCTTCATTGACTCGTCACCAAGCTCAGGGAGTCTTAACACCTCCCTGTGTAACTGGATCCTGCACTTCCTGACGGGCAGACCCCAGGTGGTGAGGGTAGGCAGCATCTCCTCCTCCACTCTGACCCTCAACACAGGGGAGCCCCCCAGGACTGTGTGCTCAGTCCCCTGCTGTACTCCCTGTTCACTCTCGACTGTGTGGCCGTGCACAGCTCCAACTCCATCATCAAGTTTGAACAACAATGAGTCAGCCTACAGGGAGGTAAGAGTCCTGGCAGACTGGTGCCAGGCTAACAATCTCTCCCTCAACATCAACAAAATTAAGGAGCTGATCGTAGACTTCAGGAGGGGGTTGGGTGGGGGGGGCTGCAGTGGAGAGAGTCAGCAGCTTCAAGTTGTGTCCACATCACTGTGTGTGTGTGTGTCTGTGTTGTGTCTGTGTCTGTGTCTGTGTCTGTCTGTGTGTGTGTACCACTCACCATAGCCACCGTCAAGATGAAGCAACTCCACTCCTCTCCTGCATCCAGACCGTCCACCTACCCAAAAACAGATGACAGACTAGTGATCTTCCACAGGAGACTAGTGTAGTAGATTATAACCTGTCACCTACCCAGAGACTAATCTCAGCCCACACTTTATACAGTATGAACCATACCTGGAGACCTCTCTCTCTTACCTGGACACAGACTGTCTGGTTAGGGAGAGTGAGGATGTAGATACATAGACCTCGTCTGGAACAGGATTGGTCCAACTCTACCCCCCTGAGACCCTGCAGCTCCAGACTCTGGGAATACTAGAGAGAGAGAGAGAGAGAGAGTGAGAGAGAGAGAGGAATAGTTAGAGATGGGTAGAACGTGGGGGAAGAGGGAGAGAAGGTTGGAGATGGGGATAGCGACAATGGAAAGATCGATAGAATACATAGGTGAGAGAGAGAAACAGAGGGACAGAGAGAGAGAGAGAGCACTTATCAGTAGATTTAGAGTGGGCCACGGGACAAAGAGGAAGTAGGAGACTTCAGATAAGAGACACATCAGTGGAGGCAGAAATTGGAGGATGGGCTCATTGTGATGCATGGAATGGAATGAGGAACAGTATCAAACGTGTGTTTCATCCATTCCTCATTCCATTACATGCATTACAATGAGCCCGTCCTCCGATTTCTACCTCCACTGACCAATACTGTATCGTCATTACTGATGTCATGTAATGTTATGTACTAGGATATAAATTAGCTCTCTAGCTAACTCTGACGCACTTGATGTGTAAACTGATATGTTGATTATTGTGTACTGTCGCTGCCATTAAACTGCTAAATAAATAAATACAAATGTGTCCTAAAAGCCACTTTGGATAACTGCATCTTCTTATGTGTTCAGATAGAACAGATATGCTTCTGCTCTTTCTTACCGTGTCATTCTGTTCGTCTGTGTAGAGGAAAATGGTGGACCCTCGAAGCTCTCCAAAATACCCTGTGAAAGCCTGAGGGATGTCAAGGGAAGATGAGGAGAACTGTGTGTGTTATCACCCTGAACGCCATGCAGTGTGATGAATGGCGTTGTTCAGATAATAGTGTACATTTACAATGTCGACTTACAGTCATGATCTTACAAGTTATAGCAGTTACACTCTATCTACTTCATAGTTACTTAGAATATATGGTAAAATGGTTTGTTTCCTAAGGATTCATCACTGGGCAACTTATGCCAACTCATGCCAATTGTGCCACACACACACACACACACACACAAGGTTACCTTTGCTCCCACATGCTGCACCTGTAGATGTCCAGAGTGGTAGAGGGGTAGAGCTGTGATCTTCCCCCTCCTCCGGGTGACGACACTGGGGTGTGTGCCCTCACGGGACGCCATCATCACCCCTGCCTCACACACCACCAAGTCTCACCGAAATACACTCAACAACCAACAACCATCTCTTCTCTCTACCTAATCGATTCACTTCTATTCTCCTCTATTGTTTTGGGTTTTCTGAATTCTGAATTTCTGTTCTACTGTACTACCATGTCACGGCAGGGGTTCCTTGTTACGATGTGAGGAGAAATGAAGTTGTTGAGTCCTACTCTACAGTATATCCCACACCACCATCACAGCTGACTACTTTTGACTCCTTTATAGAGTTGCACTGAAGTGATTTAGGATGTCAATTACAGACGGTAACTTACTGGGCAATAAAAACACATCAGGAATTCCTATACTGAATGAGTTTGTTCCCACTGTGGATACACAACAGCCAAACACACAGAAACACTTTCACACACACACATACACACACACTCATAATAATATTCATTCATAATTAATTATGTGCTATTATTTGCTATTCCCCAGTCGGCTTAATGCATGTAATAGTGTATCTTGGGTATACTATGTATGTAAATTGTCCATCCAGCTGACTTGGATTAACAAACTACACCAGCTATCAACTGCAGTGTCACCTCTGTGGATGTGTGTTCTGCATGAGGAACACACAAACACACACAGACACACACACACACTCAATCACTCATAACTCATCTGATTAAAATAGGGGCCTTTAAAGTGATTATCTGGCCCTGGTCCCATACCCATTCGACGGCTGTGAGCTGGATGCAGCTTTAGTAAATGAAGATTGATCTGTGCCCAAGTCTCTTTCTCAGGGAACACTGGTCCCAGCCCTTGCCAATGCGGCCTACAGTGTGTCTCAGACAGACTACATAAATCATTGTTGCACCATCAGGACTTTTGTTTTTAATGTGCCAATAAAAAAAAAAAGTGCACAACCCGTTGGATAGGCTCTGTTGTGCATGCCAAATGTGTTGTAGAACTTTTGCTTTTACAGCATATGGGCCCTTCGGCGACCCATAGTCTTGCCACACTCTCCCGTAGACTGCGTGAGCGAGCGGGTAGTGGGCGCGCCCGTTGCGACGTTGCCGAGGCTTCAAGATGGCGGAAGCCCTGACGATTCAAGAAGAGCTGGTAAGGCTCGGTTTACGGTTTTGAACACGCTTCTCCATCACCGTGGATGTGTGTATTTCTTGCCCCCTTTCGCTGTTTAATACGCACATTTTATGGTTATGATTATATTACATGTATCATTGTTGTCCTTGGGGAACATACTGTTTCGGAAATGCCGTGGCCCTTTCGCTACCTCGGCTGAGTCCCGACCCGTGTGACAGCAGCTAGGCTAGCATGTTTACCCAAAAGGATAGGCTGAGGCTAGCCATTGGCTACGCTAACTAGGTAGCAAGCACCTTGCTGGTAGTATTTTCGTGTCAATAACGTGAGCGGAACTGAGAGCCAGCTGGTTTTTAGCGGTTGAGAACAATCTTCATGTTGACACTGTGACAGCTCCAGGTCGTTGTTCATCGCAGCTGTTCAGACAGTGTCTCTGGCTTGCAAGCTGGCGTAGCTAGCCACTGTAGCGTACCACATGTAGCTAGCTAGTTAGCCAATCTGTCAAGAGTCTGAACATGTAAGCAAGCTAGAAACGGCGAAATAATTTCGACAGGAAAACAAGCCTGTGGGTTTTGGTTGTGTGTTTGAAACGGCTGCTTCTTGTAAATGTGGTTGCTCGCTCGTTATCGGCCTTCCTAGCATACTACTTAGCAAGCTGCGATGCTAACTAGCTAGCTAGCCAACTATCAAGTTTACGATGGACGTCAGTTCATAGAATTGCCCCCCAGTTCTGAGCATTGTTGTTGTCATCAACAGCCAGTCAGCTGGCTCTTGTCGGGCTACGGGCTTGTCATCGAATAAATAACGTTACAGTTCAGATGGCTAGATTCACCGATAATATTGCGACCTACGCATTTGATTAGCCTCTTCTGCTGTTCGTTTAAAGCCCTGCCTGGGCAGATAGGATTTTTGGAGCGCTAACGCCTGTTTGTAATGCAAACGAGCTTACACCCAAGCTTGGCTGTCCAACACCGGTAGCTGACAGCAACTAGTCCTATGACTCCCGTTACCGTTTCACATGAAATGGTAATTGGAGTCACATTTCGGTGCTATAGCAGCAACCAGTGAAGCAAGCGAGCGAGAGGCCAAGCTGAGTATGTATTAGGCTGCTTCAAGGAACCTCAGTAGTTGAATATGTATTTGTGCCATGATTAAGTTGAAAGCACATAGAATATCCATAGATAGACATTGGACAGGCAGATCCAGTGACACACACATACACACGTTCAGAACTCGTGTATGTGTAATGTTCCCTCCCCAATCAGCCTCCTTCAAAGCACCATTTACACACTCTTACACAGTCTGACTTTCACTCCCCCTCCAAGACACATTAATACAATTGATTTAACCAAGCAGTTTCCCTTCTGGGTGCTTTGTGGTCAGGGTTTCTAGTTACAGTACACAGCCACTCCACCACACTCTGAGACCATGAGTCAGAAGTGTCAACGACAGGTTGTGGGGTTACGGCTGAGTGCAGTTCCTTAGTGGTCCAGTGCTGTCCTACATTGTCCTACCGCTTGTTGACTGACAGCTGCTGTACTGCCAAAAGCAGTCTTCTTTGGTAAAGGACCAAGAGTATGCGTGCGTGCGTGCGTGAGTGAGTGAGTTGCATTGTGAATGATTCACCCATTCTCCAATGTGGGTGTGTTTTGATGCTTTTTGGTCTGATGTGAATCGCCTCTATGCATTTTCCATATTCTAATAAATCAGTACCTGTATCCCTACGCCCCCCCCCCCCCCCCCGCCCCTACCACACACACACACCCCTTCCTCCCTCCCTGTCCCAGGCGGTAGAGGAGTTTCTGAGTGAGGTGCGGAGCAGGGAGCAGCCTCACAGCGCTGCGCTGGTCTCCCAGATCACAGCTGTCAAGTTCCTCATGGCCCGCAAGTTTGACGTCTCCAGAGCCATCGACCTCTTCCAGGCTTACAAGGTGGAACAGCACTCCCAGTCCAGACGTGTCTGTGTCTGTCTGTCTGTGTGTGTTTTTCTATGTCTGAGTCTCACTGTATTTTTCCCTGCCTGTCTCTATCCATCTATCTATCTCTCTCTGCCTGCCTTTTTTCTCTCTGTTTGTTTCTCTCCCTCTCTCTGTCTCCAGTGCTCCTAGACAAACCCCACACTATTTTTCTGTCTGTCTCTCTGTCTCTCTGTCTGTCTGTCTGTCTGTCTGTCTCTGTCTGTCACCCAAGCACAATCAGATTTACTGCCAAACCTTATGTTGAGTCATACTTCCACAAGTGTTTGATAAGAATTCAGCTTGTACATATATACACTATATACCTGTGACACTGCTCTGTGTGGGGTCTACCGTCCCAGCATGGGAGTCTCCCGTGACCTGACCTCACTCTCACTTCTGTTGTCCTGTCCAATCAGTTCACGCGAATCAAAGAAGGCATCTTCAACATCAACCCTGACGAGGAGCCACTGCGCTCTGAGCTGCTGAGCGGCAAATTCACCGTCCTGGTGAGTGAGTGTGTATGTGTGTGTGCGCGTGTGTGTATGTGTGTGTTTATGTGTTGCGTGGGATGTTTAAATATATGTGTGTGTGTGTTCCAGCCTGGCCGTGATGCTAAGGGCGCTGCTCTGGCTCTCTTCACCGCTCGGCTACACCGCCCTGACGTCACTACCCACAAGGCCGTGCTGCAGGCTATCATCTATCAGTTGGACAAAGCTATAGAAAAGTAAGAGATGCCATGGTCACATGATCACCCTCCTTCACGTTCCTCTGCTCTCCTCACTCTTCCTTTCTCTTCATCTCTTCTCAGGATCCCTTTCTGTTCTCCCTCCGTCTACTTTCGTCTGCATCTCTCTCTTTCTCCCCCGCTCTCTCATTTTCTCTCTGCTCTCCCTCTTCGTCTCTCTCTCTCTCTCTCGCTCTCCAATCTTGATCAAATCCCTCCCTCGTTCTTTCTCCCCCCTCCTCTCTTCAGTATACAGTAACCTCTCTCTCTCTCTCTCCCCTCCCAGTGTTCAGACTCAGAGGGATGGGCTCATATTCATCTATGACATGACCAACTCCAGCTATGGAAACTTTGACTACGAGCTGTGTGTCAAGATCCTCAACCTGCTCAAGGTAAGATTCTCTCTCTCTCTCTCTCTCCCCCTCTCCCTCTCTCCCTCTCCCTCTCCCTCTCTCTCTCTCCCTCCCTCTCTCTCTCTCAGCCTTAGATTGTTGACAGTCAGTGACGTGTGTGTGTGTGTGTGTTTCTCTTAGGGGGCGTTCCCTGCTCGTCTGAAGTGTGTGTTCATCGTGTCGTCGCCTCTCTGGTTCCGAGCTCCCTTCGCCGTCCTGCGACTCTTCGTCCGCGAGAAGCTGAGAGAACGGGTGTGTGTGATACCATACTGTTTGTGTGTGTGTAATACCATACTGTGCATGTGTGTGTTTGTGAGATAATCTCTCTCTCTCTCTCTCTCTCAGGTGTGCACAGTGAAAGCCCACGAGCTGGCCAATCACATCCCAGTCTCCTCTCTCCCTGAACACCTGGGCGGCACGTCCCAGTACAGCCACGTCGCCTGGATCCAGTCCTGCGTCAACACCCACACACACAGCTCCCTGGGCGACACACACACTGACGACACGCACGACTGCGTGGGCAGCCTGCTGCGCTCCTACAGCCTGGAGCCCAACAACGCTGGCACGGCTGCTACGCTAACCGCTACACAGACCGCCATAGGCTCCAATTCAAACCCACCCATAGCGTTAGCATCCGAGTTAGCCACGGCTAACTCCAACTGCTACGATGATAGCAATGCTAACCCACACAATCGCTGCAGTGGTGGGGACAGGACTCAGAACCAGCACAGCCCCCATTCTGGTTCAAACCGGCCGCATGGGAACCACCAACACTGGAACGGGTCGGCTGTGAGCGGGGGGGGAGCGTCAGGGGTTGTCAGTGGTGCCAGCCCCAACGCTAATGTAAACGGACGCGGCCGGCAGCCCCCTCCCCAGTCAGAAACGCCCCCCGACACCCCCCTGCACCAGAAAGGGGGAGCAGCTATGATGGTTGACACGTCGGTAAACTCCGCCAACCGAGCGGAAAACGAGGAGGAAGAGGTGGAGGAGGTGGAGAGGGAGGAGGAAGAGGAGGAGGAGGACGGGGAGGATGGGGAGGACGGGGAGGACGGGGTGCCTCCGCTGCCCCAGAAGTCTTTGCCCCGACCCCCCCACCCATCCTCCCAGTGCCCGCCCCTCTCCTCTTCGTGGGGGGCTGAGGACCAGGACGAGGACCCCAGCGAGGCGTCCGTGCACATGCCTGAGCGCGGGGGGATGACGGTGCACGAGCTGGTGGAGCACGTGAAGAGTAGGAAGAAGAAGGGCATCTACCAGGAGTACGAAGAAATCCGGAAGGAGCCGCCCGCCGGCAGCTTCGACTACTCCAAGTAAGAGTCTGTCAATCACTCTCTCTTTCTGTCAGTCAGTCTTCGACTACTCCAAGTAAGAGTCTGTCACTACTCTGTCTTGTCTTTCATTCTCTCTGTATTCGACTACTCCAAGTAAGTGAGTCTGTCACTCATCACTCAGACACACACCCAAACATCAGACTGTCTTGCTTTACCACTCAGAAACAACACACATTCTCTCGCTCTCTCTCCCTCTCTCTCCCTCCCTCTCTACTCACTCACTTTTTCTGTATCTAACTCTCGTTCTCTCCATCTGTTCCTTTCTGTCTGTCGGTTTCAGACAACACCATGTAAGAGAGAGAAGGATCCACTTATCCCTCTCTCTCTCTCTCTCTCTCTCTCTCTCTCTCTCGCTCTCTCTCGCTCTCTCTCTCTCTCTCGCTCTCTCTCTCTCTCTTCAGTTGCCTTGTTACATGTAGCTGTTCAATTCAATTATGTCTCTTTCTCCCTTCCTCCCTCCCTCCCTCCCCCCCTCTCTCTCTCTGTAGGAAGCTCTCCAATCAGATTAAGAACAGGTACAGTGACGTCCTCTGTCTGGACCAATCACGAGTCAGACTCTGCCAGCTCTGCGATGACGAGGATGAGGTAATGAACAGCTCACAGATTTGATATTTGATCGATCAAAAAAAATATTGATTTGTACCCCAAACATGCCCCTAGATGGCAGCAGAACATTGTACATTTCTAAGTAGATGCCAAGTGGGATCCTCTACCCGAAACCCTAACCCTAACCATAACCCTGACCTGAACTTAATCCTAACCGTTTTAAATCTAAACTTCAATGGTGTGACGTCAGAGCCAGGCCGTCCCAAGCATCCCACTTAGCATTTACGTCAGAGGCAGGCCGTCCCAAGCATCCCACTTAGCATTTACGTCAGAGGCAGGCCGTCCCAAGCATCCCACTTAATCCTATGCCTTGTGTTCCAGACTTCTGACTACATCAACGCCAGCTTTATGGACGGGTACAAGAGGAGCAGCGTCTACATCGCTACTCAGGGTGAGCTGGCCTGCTGACACACACTCACACACCCTGCTTACCAGGGACGGGCTCATGGTAATGAATGGAATGAGGAATGGTTCTGTTTCATGCATTACAATGAGCCCGTCCTCAGATTTCTGCCTCCACCAGCCTCTCCTGCTGCTTATGTAGCAGAGAGGGTGGTTTGGAATCACGCTCTCGTGATGAGGTAGCCCTGCCTGAGACACAGAAACTCAAGTGTCCCCCCGAGACCTTGAGGATGTTGTCTTGGCATAATGGTAGACGCTTGTGTCTTCCACTTGGGAGACCGGGGTTTGAACCCCGCCAATCACACTTATTGTGTAGTTTGACCATATAGGGTTGTGGTTGTTCAGTGTGGTCTGACCTCAAGTTGACCGTGTAGGGTTGTGGTTGTTCTGTGGTCCTCAGGTCCTTTGCCAAAAACCTTTGGTGACTTCTGGCGCATGGTGTGGGAGCAGATGGTGCTGGTCATCGTCATGACTACAAGGTGAGATTGTTGAAAATGTATTTGAAGTGTGTGTGTGTGTGTGTGTGTGTGTGTGTGTGTGTGTGTGTGTGTGTGTGTGTGTGTGTGTGTGTGTGTGTGTGTGTGTGTGTGTGTGTGTGTGTGTGTGTGTGTGTGTGTGTGTGTGTGTGTGTCTCACTGTGTCTCACTGTGTCTCACTGTGTCTCACTGTGTCTCACTGTGTCTCTTTGTCTAACTGTGTTTGTGTGTGTGTTACTGTGTCTGTGTCTAACTGTGTTTGTGTGTGTGTGTGTGTGTGTTACTGTGTCTCACTGTGTCTGTGTCTGTGTCTGTGTGTGTGTCTGTGTGTGTGTGTGTGTGTGTTTCTGTGTCTCACTGTGTCTATGTCTAACTGTGTGTGTGTGTGTGTGTGTGTTCCAGGGTGGTAGAGCGAGGGCGTGTGAAGTGTGGTCAGTACTGGCCGCTGGACGAGGGGAGAACAGAGCAGCACGGCTACTTCCTGGTCAGAAACACACACATCCAGGTGTTCCAGGACTTCAAGCTCTCACACCTGGAGCTCTACAACAGTCAGGTGAACACACACACACACACACACACTTTTCATAAAAAAATAAAAGAATAAAGAATTCATTCAGTATTTCTCTCTCTTTCTCTTTCCCTCTCACTCCATCCTCCCTTCCGAACCAAAACAGTAACATTAATTTCTCCTCCTCTCCTCCCCCCTCCTCCCTCTCAGACTGGCGAGAGACGGGAGGTGTCTCACTACCTGTACGTGAGCTGGCCGGACTTCGGCGTGCCAAAGTGTGCGACGGCCATGTTGGACTTCCGTGAGCAGGTCCAGCAGAGGCAGGCGGCGGCAGTCAGGAGCCTGGGGACGGCGTGGGCGGGACCGCCAGGAGGCCCCCCGGTGGTGGTACACTGCAGCGCAGGCATCGGACGCACAGGTAGACACACACACACACGTTAATTATCATGTTTATTACTGGTCTATTATCAATCTACTACCATGTTTATTACCATGTCTAGGACGATATAGATGTTGATTATGATAGGTATACACTGGTTAAGTGACTGCATCATAACCATGAAAACAACTAAAATATCAACAAGCTGTCTGGAGACAAACAAAGTAAAGCTAGTATTGGATTTGCCATAAGAAATGAGTCTATATATTTAACTAGCTTGTGGAGTGTGATCGTATTTGGAAGCTAAATATCATAATGTTCATGTCAGTGTTGTTTCATCACAGTGCTACATGCTTGATTGTGTGTCTCCAAAACAGCAAGTGACATTCCACTTCACCAGTATATAGAGAGAAACTGTCCTTTTATGGCAAATAATGCAGATTTCGTCGCCCTGAATGCAAATATAAGGGCAATTAAAGTTCCATAACAGAAAGGGTAATAATTTCATCCTCCCTCTGTCCCTCCCCTCCCTCTCTCTCTCCCTCCCTCCCTCCCTCTCTCTCCCTCCCTCCCTCCCTCTCCCTCCCTCCCTCCCTCCCGTAGGTACGTTCTGTACTCTGGACATCTGTCTGTCCAGGCTGGAGGATATCGGGACGGTGGACGTGTGCCAGACGGTGAGGCGGATGCGTACGCAGCGAGCCTTCAGCATACAGACCTGGGATCAGTATTACTTCTGTTACACGGCCGTCATAGAGTACGCCCAGCGCAGGGGCAAACTGACCCCAGTGCAGTGGTCCGACTCTGACCTGGAGACGGACAGCGAGTGATGGATGGATGGATGGGGAAGAAAATAGCCAACCTGAACTAAATGAGGAACGGTAGAACGGTCGTGGATTAACAAATGAACGCCGCCGGAGGAGCGGGGGGAGAGGGGGATGACTTTCCCGAGAGAGAGAGGAAGGAAGGAGGGATGGAGAGAAGAAATGTGGTGTGTACGCAGTGGAACAGGCTCCCTGAGTTGCTCTTCTTTCGGACGGATAGACGGACGGAGGGAGTGACAGAGAAAGAAGGCAAGAGAGGAAAATTGCATTGATTCATTGAGTTGTCCTGCCAATTTTCAAGCCCCTTTTTTATTTAGTAAAATCTCTCCGGGGGGGGGGGGGGGGGGGGGGATGTTGACCTGTCCTGAACCCGAACGGTGTACGAGTTGTAGCATTTTTATATTGACTTGTCTTGCACATGAGGAATGACAAACTTGAACTTTAACCCTTGACCCCCCCCCCCCTCCATTGTCCCTGTCGTGTTTCCTGTTTCCTGCCACGACCAATCCTTTTTCTTTTTGGTCGGTATCACACAGTGGAGATGTGGGTGGGAGGACGTGGAACTGGTCACAAAATGGTTGTACGTGATATGAGTCTGAGATGTGATCCGTTAAGTCCAGTTCTGGTTTTCCTTTTTTTTCTGTGTTAATTGTGCTTTTTTTTTCTATGGTGCGTTTTATATGTGTGTTTCATATTTGAGCATATGTAGACTAACCTTACAAAGCCAAAGCCCTCACCCTGAATGCTTGGATGTACTCCTGACTAAGATAATATAGACTAAAGTCTGTGTCTATTCTTGTAACATACATTTATATATATATATTGTGCATAGTAACAACCATTGACAGAACAACAAAAAAGCCTTGTTTTAATATAATTGACTTAACCTTGATGAGAAATGTCTATATAGTGGGCTTGACCATGAAATGAAGACACAGAGGTTGTGATGATATTTAAAACTCTGCTATCGTATCATAAACCTGTGTGATTGGTCAGGTCTTGCATCATCTTAACTGTTTGAGCGTCCTGGTTGGAGGAACACGCGAAAATTGGCCTTAAACTTCCTGATTCACTGCCTCGTCGTCCTCAGACCCAAACCTTATCTTCCCTCTGCTTTGTTTCTTCTTGTCTTTCCCCCCCTCCTTCCTCTCCTTTTTGTTTTTTTTACTCTTCAGACGCCACAACCTGTGCGTTGTCGTTTAGACTTGAGGTTCACGCTGCCTCAGATAATTGTGCCTTCAAGCTTTCCGTAGCGTGATGTCATGCAGTCCGGCCGATCAAGCAATTTGACCCAAACTGGCGTACTCACATACAGTAATACTCATTGGCTGCTTCTCAAATGGCACCCCTTCTCCCCAGATAGCACACTACCTTTAACCAGAGCCCAATGTGGCTCAAATGTAGTGCACTACATAGGGAATAGGGTGTCATTTCAGACTAGACCTCAATATAGGGAATAGGGTGTCATTTCAGACTAGACCTCGATATAGGGAATAGTGTGTCATTTCAGACTAGACCATTATCATTTGACCTCAGGGGTGTAAGAGTACTAGTGTTTTTGCCTAGCGTCAAGGATCAGTTTTTCTGGGTTCTCCTCTGGTGATTATCATTTTAAAGAAGTATATCAATTTTTTTTTGTATTTTATACAGTATACTGTATTGTATCCTATTATATTTATGTCTTTGTAAAACTTCAACAGTATTGAAAATTGATGAATGTTGGTACGATGCTTAAAAAAAACAACAACAGATCATTGCTTTCATTTGATAAGCTAAACAAATCAGATGGGGAGTGAAAAAAATAAGATATTATATTTTGTCGTTTACGTTGATGTTTTGTGGATGATGTTGTTACTTGGCATTTTTTTGAAACTGACACGTATGTAAAAGTGATTGTTCGATTCCAGAACAATGGAAAAAAGAGATGTTTTTTCAAAAGCCTGTTGCAAAAACCTTATTGTCTTGTGAAACAATAACTCTGGACTGGCTCTCTCAATGCCTGATGCCAAGGAGAAAGCGAAAAACAAATCGCAATCAAAAACGAGTGTGGCTGCCATCTCTGTCCATACTGTTCTTTCCCAGCTTGGCGAGCGAAAGATGGACGGAGTTAGGAGAAAAACAAAGAATGAGAGAAGAGAGGTTGACGGAGAATTCTGAAAGAAAGAGAGAGAGAGAGAGAGAGCCTTGAATGTTTTGGGGTTAACAGTGGCCAAGGGATCATATCAATGGATGGAGGATTCACCCCTGTGGACCCCCAATGCCAAAGGCCTAAGCTCACATACAACTGTTTCCCTCCTGCATCTTTATACAGCCTTCAGGCATGGACCTACCAATGGAGCCTCGCAACAACACATAAACAGACCCAGACCCAGAGAGAGAGAGACTCCTAGTACAAAGAGAACGTTTTTAAGATTGTCGATAGAGAGAGTTTATGTAAAAGACTCTTGGTCCCCCCCTCCACCCCTGTGCTCCCATGACTTTTCTTTGGACAGCAGAGAATGCTATGTGAGTTTGTTGTTGTTGTGTTTTTTTTTTTTTTTTTTTTTTTATGTTTTCTTTTCGTGCTTTAAGTTCTTGTGATTGAATAATGGCCTTTCACATGCTGTCAGCCTGGCTGTCCCATTAAAGCAAAGGTATTATTATCCTGAATGAACAATTCTGTCTCTGGTCTCTTTTGATCTCTGATGATGGATGGCTGGATGGATGGATAGATTAAAAGATAATACACTCTTATACTTAATGAGCAGGTCTCTTTTTGATCTCAGATGTTGGATGGTTGAGTGAATGACTAAGTTGATGAACTATTATCCCGAATGAACAACTTTGCGGTGGTTTCTCTTGATCTCCAACGTGGATTGATTCATAAAGTAGTTCTCAACCGGTCCTTAAAGCCATTCCATGAATGTACATTAGATTGTACTGTATGTCTAAAGCCATTTATGTTGTATGAGTCTTGGTCGTCCAAGCCACGAGCTGTTTCATACCAGGGGTCCGTTTCCCTAAAGCCAAAGCAGTACTTTTTCACTTCTGAAAATCCAGTCCCACTACTCTCCTAGACCAGCAATGTTCTTCACTTTCACGCAGTAGTTTTGTTTGCAAACGTTGATTTTAAGAAATTGTCTCGCTGGGTTGTCGGGAGGAATGACTTACTATATTTGCGATGAAGCTTTGGGGCAAATGACCTCTGACATCACAATGGAGAGGTCCTGTCATAAGCCAGCTCACACTCCCACAGTCTCACGGTATTGAAAATGCTTGACACGTCATTTTTGTTTTTATGTGTGTTTGGGTTATTAGAACAAAAGCAGATTCTACAGGCGACTGCGTATTTCTCAGGCAGTGGTCTTAAGAGTTTGGCTCCCAACAGAACTCCAACGTTGTCGCCTCTAACCATTCTCTGGCATTGTTTGCCTCTCTAACTTGGCTCTCAGACAGAGAGCTTTAGTGTTTCAGTCCAAAAAAATCAAAGTCACAAGAGTCCCCCTGAAGCTTGTAGGCCTTTATTTCGAATAAATACTCTGATTTGATTGTTTTATATAAAAAAGTACATCACATGACATGAGCAGGTCCAGATTGAGACAATAAAGCTGGGGTTTAAACATGGAGTATTACAATAGCTAACATATGGATTCAAATGTTTTGATGGAGTGTGCGTGTGTGTGTGTGTGTGTGTGTGTGTGTGTGTGTGTGTGCGCGCGCGCGCGTGTGTGTTTGTGTGTGTGAGAGAGAGTGATTAGAGAGAATCAAGATGTTTGCTGGTTAAGAAAGGACATTTTGAGAATGGAAGCTATCTGTGAGATGGCAGTGTGTTTAGGTAGAGGTATGTTCTGTACAGGTGAAGCAGGGGAGGCTGGTGAAGGTAGAAATCGGTGGACATACCATTCCTTATTCCATTCCATGCATTACAATGAGCCCGTCCTCCGATTTCTACCTCCCCTGAGGTGAAGGCCTGTCCAGGTTTCCTGGAAGAGACTGTAGACATTCAGATGATGGTCGGGGTCAGGGGTCAATTCCATTTCAATTCAGGAAGTAAGCTGAAATTCCAATTCAAAATGTTCCTCTTTGAAAAGCATAGTCAGAGGAAATTTGGAATTTGGAATTTCAGTGTACGTCGTGAATTGACTGAATATGAAATGGGATTGACCCAGACCCTGGTCCGTCCAGGTACTCCATCCACTAACCGTCTGTCCCCATGGCAGTCTTTTAGAGCATGACCCGCCGGAGTACCAGTCTGCCCAGGACAGGTGACGTCCTGTACCAGTCTCCCAGGACAGGTGACGTCCTGTACCAGTCTCCCAGGACAGGTGATGTCCTGTACCAGTCTCCCAGCCAAACGAGCATCACCTGCGGAGGTGGGTCTTTCGGAGTGTGTGTGAGGGTCTGTCTGTTCTTTTGGAGTGTGTGTGAGGGTCTGCCTGTTTTTTAGGAGTGTGTGTGAAGGTATGTCTGTTTTTTAGGAGTGTGTGTGAGGGTCTGTCTGTTCTTTAGGAGTGTGTGTGAGGGTATGTCTGTCATGCGGGAGCAGGAAACGCAGCAGGCCGTTCTGTAGTAGGAGTACACACACAGCCGGGCCTGGACCACCACCACGCAGTTATAATACTGGTCACGACACGCCGCGTCTGGAGGGAGGGGAGGAGGGAGGGGAGGAGATGGCAGAGAGAGAAGGAGAGGGATGGAGGGGAGGAGGGAGAGAGGAGGGGAGAGGAGAAGGAGAGAGGATGAGAGGGGGGAGGGATGAGGGGAGGGGAGGAGGGAGGGAGGGTGGGGTAGAGGGTGAGGGGAGGAGGGGTGGAACAGACAGACAGGTAGAGTGGAGAGGATAGAAGTGAAACGGTGGAGGAGCGGAGAGAGAGAAAATGAAGAGCGATGAATAAAGGGATGGAGAGGAAAGAGAGAAGAAGAATAGGTAGGTTTCAGGTATGAGGGAATCCAAATATGCTCATCACCAAGTAACAATGAAAGTACACAAGCATGTTCTGATCTCTCCAGTCAGAGGTCTTACTGGTCTCTGCCAGGCAGGGCTGGCTGTTGCACTCCTCCCGACTCTCTGGGGTCAAACTGGGGTCACAGAGGTCACTCGGGGCCACGTTGTCAGCAAGGCAACGCACCTCACGCACGCGGTAGCCGCCATTGCAGGAGCGCGAGCACTAGAGGGAGCCAGAGAGACAGAATTAACAGGGGAAAAGGAACAATAGGAATCAACATTTGGGAATGATGGTTAATAGTTAATTCATCAATGGTCAATCTTATTTTGACCCAAAGGAAAGATATAGGTAAATTACTGTAAATTAGGTAATTCTTGGTATAGAAATAACCGGGCAGGTGTTAGAATCAGGACTCCCAGAGAGGAATAGGATGATTTGGGGGTATCTGGGGGTTTGGACTATCTGAGGGGTATCAGGGAGGGAGGGAGAGGGGGGAGAGAGAGGGGGAGATACTCACCGTGCTCCAGTCCGTGACGTACCACTGCATTCCACAGAGCTTCAGCTGGCAGGGCTGAGAGCTGATAGGCCGAGACAGGTGAGAGCAGTTTGATTGGTCGACAACCTCCAGGCGATCGTCGTCATGGAGAAGACACGCCACGGCCCGTGTCTGGGTTCCGTTACTGCATTCTGCCGAACACTGAGTTACACACACACAGCGCACACACACACACACACACACACACACACACACACACACACACACACAAGCACACACAGACCGCGCACACACACACACACACATACACAAACACACACACACATTGACGTACATTTTGGAGAGTATGAATGACAGTGCAGACTTATGTCTCTTACTAATCTTTTACACACTCACACACACACACACACACACACACACACACACACACACACACACCCCAAAACACACACACACACACATGCACACATAAACCCACTTTACAGTATGCGGCTGAACATCCAGTCGTAACACAGTAGAGACGCAGTAGAGACACAGTAGAGACACAGTAGAGACGCAGTAGAGACACAGTAGAGACACAGTAGAGACGCAGTAGAGACACAGTAGAGACGCAGTAGAGACGCAGTAGAGACACAGTAGAGACACAGTAGAGACGCAGTAGAGACACAGTAGAGACGCAGTAGAGACACAGTAGAGACGCAGTAGAGACACAGTAGAGACACAGTAGAGACACAGTAGAGACGCAGTAGAGACACAGTAGAGACGCAGTAGAGACACAGTAGAGACGCAGTAGAGACACAGTAGAGACGCAGTAGAGACGCAGTAGAGACGCAGTAGAGACACAGTAGAGACGCAGTAGCGACACAGTAGAGACACAGTAGAGACGCAGTAGCGTGTTATGTGTCATCCATGTCCATGTTGTGTGTGTCACCTGTCCCCAGGGTCCTGTGTACCACTCCAGGCGCCGCTGGCACGGCCCCGCGTCACACCGTGTCACTTCCTCTGGTCGTTCCCCGTCACAGCCGTCCAATGGCAGACTGGTCACGTGATCCACCAGACACACCGCCGCCCGCGTGCGACTGCCCTCACCGCACTCTGCAGAACACTGAGGAGACAACACAGCGACGTGACACACACACACGCACACGCACACGCACACACACACACACATACACTCACACACACCATGCAAACGTGTACACACACACACACACACACACACACACACACACACACACACACACTCACTCACTCACTCACACATACACTCACACACACACACACACGCACACACACACACACCATGTGAATACACACACACACACACACACACACACACACACACACACACGTGTACGTACCCGTTGGCTCCAGAGGGAGGTGAACCAGCTGCGAGCGCAGACGCCCATGTCACAGTTCTGCAGGTGGTCTGGCTTCAGACCCAGGTTACACTCCTGGTCCGCCTCCACATCACCCAGGTTACCAACACACACCACCTCCCTGCTCCGCTGGCCCACCCCACAGGGCACTGAACACTGGGGAGGGGAGGAGGGGGGGAGGGGAGGAGGGGAGGAGGGGGGGAGGGGGGGAGGGGGAAAGGGACAGGCAAAGGAAATAGAAGAAGAGTGGAGAGAGAGGGAGAGGGAGGGTGAGGGATGTCAGTTGAGAAGTGGTGTGTGTGCGTGCGCG
>NC_139675.1:8606572-8621572 GCF_951799395.1 Argentina silus
CCAACATACCAGACCTGAGTTCAAATACCTCACTGGAGTATTATGCAAATAGGTGAACACACACACACACACACACACACACACACACACACACACACACACACACACACACACACACACACACCCGTTTACCCACAAAATAAATTAGCCTGATGAGCTTGATCATGGAAAGCTTTATCATGGAAAGTCTTAGTTTAAATGGTTGTGATCTACAGTTGTTTCACTTACTTTAGGCGAATATATTTATTGTTGGTCGCTCTGGATAAGAGCGACTGCTAAATTACTAAATGTACCAAAATCAAATGAAATCCATGTTTTATTCTGACAGCTGCAGTTGTCTGACCGACTGGTAGAGGGCGACACAGAGTGATTGATGCAGAAACAGGAAGTAGGAAATGTCGTCATCGCAAGTGGGAAATTCAAACTTTGGCAACAACGCGTCAAAGACGATTGTCTTTTTCATTTCCAGAAACATATGTTTTCGCCTACGTTATCGCGTTTGCATCGCTGACAATTGTCCAAGTTCGGATTTAAGGTGGGCTTGAAGTGTTCGGCAAAGGATAATGCTTTCAGACAACGAACTAAATATTGATGTAGAAGTTGAACCGTACACGAACGACGTCGTTCTAACATTCAAGCGAACTGTAATTGTACTTGCTAGCTTCAGGCCAGTATAAACGGTTATCTGTTGGTCCTGTTGCATGTGTCATTCTCCATCTAGCTCCTGCTTAACCGTTGATCCACTTGTGTGTGTGTCATTAAGTTAGCTAGCCGAAGTCGGCAACTGCAGGCTTTTGTGTGTCTGACCACTTTCTCTGCGCCGTCGAAGTGCACCCGTCACCCGGCACGGGCAGCTCGTCTCGACCTGGCTGGGGGTCCCTGCAGCTGTAGAAAGTTGCTCAGTCCAGACTTTTAAGGTTTCGGTGTGTTCGACGGTGTAGAGAAACCAGTGTCAGATACACAACAGCCTGTGGCCCTCGACTTTGGCTAAGTCAGCTGCAGTCATATTGGCTAACGGACATTGCTAACAAAGCATATGTTTCCCTTTTCGCGCAGCTGAAGTGTTGTGTTGGCGAGATGCCCATGGATACCAGTTCAGCGGAGCTCCTCAAGTACTATGAGGTGTACGAAACGATTGGCTCAGGTAAGATGTCCATCTCTCCTTACAGAGTAGACCCAACAATGGTGTGTGTGTGCCTCAGTCTGTCTGTCTGTTGTTACTAATAGCCCGTTATCATAAGTGATTGTGCACCAACTGTCTGTTTTCAGGCGGGTTTGCCAAAGTCAAGCTGGGGCGACACATTCTGTCTGGGGAGAAAGTGGCCATCAAAATCATGGACAAGAACGACCTCGGGGTGAGTGAGGCGTCCTGTCTATCTGCTTTCCTTCATGACCGGCTCAGACCATAGATGATTAGTTTGATACTAACCCCAACCCTCCAGTTATTCTACCCACTAGCACACAAGGAGAGGAGGCCGGTTAAGACAATCAAGATGGTCCCGTAGTTGACTCATTGTGTGACTCTCTCTCTCTCTCTCTCTCTCTCTCTCAGGAGGACTTGCCTCGTGTGAAGGTGGAGATTGAGGCGATGAAGAACCTCAGCCACCAACACGTGTGTCGCCTCTACCATGTCATAGAGACCGCAACCAAGATCTACATGGTGCTAGAGGTACACACACACACACACACACAGCACAGCACTCTCTCTCTCTTCCTCTCAATTCAATTCAAAGTTGCTTTATTGACATTCAACAATGACATTCAGGCAATATGTACTAACAGGAGTGATTAATTAACACTCTCTTTCTCTCTCTCTCTCTCCCCCCCCTCCCAGTACTGTCCGGGTGGGGAGCTGTTTGACTACATCATAGCTAAGGACCGCCTGTCTGAGGAGGAGACCAGGGTGTTCTTCAGACAGATTGTCTCAGCACTGGCCTATGTCCACAGCCAGGGCTACGCTCACAGGGACCTCAAACCGGTGTGTGTGTGTGTTGGGGGGGGGGGGGGAGGGGGACAGACAGACCCCCACAGTGTACCCTAAAACCGGTGTGTGTGTGTCTTTGTGTCTGCTCGATGAATTACATTGTGTGTGGTTCTGATTGTGTTCTGTCTGTCCCTCTCTCTGATCTTCAGGAGAACCTGCTGATAGATGAAAATCACAACCTGAAGCTCATAGACTTTGGGCTCTGTGCCAAACCTAAGGTACTGTGTGGTTTTGTTTATTTTTGAATTTCAACAGAATGTGCCCCACTTCATCATTGCACATAATTTATTGACAAATGATATTCTTTATTGTGTGTGTGTGTGTGTGTGTGTTTTACAGGGAGGTCTGGGCTATGAGCTGATGACATGCTGTGGAAGTCCTGCCTACGCTGCTCCAGAGCTTATCCAGGGCAAATCCTACATCGGTTCTGAGGTGTGTGTATGTGTATGTGTTGGTTGAGTATGAGGGTTCTGCTGATTTGTGTGTTAATGTGATGTTAAATGGCCTCTGTCCAGGCTGATGTGTGGAGTATGGGAGTGTTGCTGTTCGCTCTGCTGTGTGGATACCTACCCTTTGATGACGACAACTGTATGGTGCTCTACAGGAAAATCACAGTAAGGACGTGTGTGTGTGTGTGTGTGTGTGTGTGTGTGTGTGTGTGTGTGTGTGTGTGTGTGTGTGTGTGTGTGTGTGTGTGTGTGTGTGTGTGTGTGTGTGTGTGTGTGTGTGTGTGTGTGTGTGTGTGTATGTATGCATAAACTGACCTCTCTCGTTGTTCTTTCAGAAGGGTAAATATGACAACCCTCATTGGCTGTCTCCCGGTAGCATTCTACTCCTCAACCAGATGATGCAGGTATACTGTCTCTCTGTCTCTCTCTTAAATATAGTTGTTTTATATTGAGTGGTATGGAGTGTATATAGTGATGTCCTTAGTGTTGTGTCGTGGTTAATGTAGTTGTGGTGTGTGTCCACTAGGTGGAGCCCAAGCGCCGTGTGACAGTCAGACAGCTGCTGGACCATCCCTGGGCCATGAAAGGCTACAGCAGCCCTGTAGAGTGGCACAGCAAGCAGCCGGTACAAACATCAATCAATCAAACCTTTGAGATCACTCGCACATGCATGTACAGTGAACAGCTTGTCAGGACTCATAACATCATCTCTCTCTCTCTCTCTCTCTCTCTAGTTGGGTCACATTGATGAGGACTGTGTCACTGAGATGGCCGTCCGATTCAAGCGTTCCAGACTGAGCACTGTCCAGCTGGTCAATGAGGTGTGTGTGTGTGTGTGTGTGTGTGTGTGTGTGTGTGTGTGTGTGTGTGTGTGTGTGTGTGTGTGTGTGTGTGTGTGTGTGTGTGTGTGTCCTCTCCTTTCCTCTGATACTCTCGTCTGCCCAACTATCAGGTTTAGCGACAAACTCACAATTATAATCAGATCTTTACGATTCCGTAACACGTGTTTGAAAGCTGTGACCACATTATGATGACAGAGATCTGATTATCTGTGAAGGTTGGAGCAGTGTGTGTGTGTGTGTGTGTGTGTGTGTGTGTGTGTAACACACCCTAACCTGTTGTTGTTGGTGTGTTCAGTGGAGGTACGACCAGACCACGTCCACCTACCTGTTGTTGCTGTCTAAGAAGCAGAGAGGGAAGTCTGTACGTCTGAGACCTGACATGGTTGTCCCTGACCTCATCACCTGCTCCCCTCTGCACCAGGGAATACAGGTTAGGATACACCTGTGTGTGTGAGAGCAGTGTTGATGTATCTGTTCTCTACAGATACATCAACATAGAGGTCAAGTACAAGCGTTGAGTCTCTCTCTCTCTCTCTCTCTGCACCTCTTCTCAGTCCTAGAGGTTATCTTTCCATCGCATATTAAGAATTTCAACACCTCTCCCTCCCTCTCTCCTCCCTCCCTCTCTCCAGTCTAAGAAGACCCTTTACTTCAGTGAGGATGAGGATGCTGTGGTCCTGGACTCCCACGGTGACTATGACGATGACTGTCCCTGGTTCCCCCATACACCCAGAGGTCGCCCGGACGGGGCCATAGAACAGGTACTTCACACACTCATTTGGAATATATTCATATTTGTGTGTGTGTGTGTGTGTGTGTGTGTGTGTGTGTGTGTGTCTCTCATGGTTGTAATGTCTTTGTCTCTATAAAGAGGCCGGCCGGTCAGTCAGCAGAGAAGAGGCGAGACCACGCCCACACCCCAGAGAGAGAGCGAATCACGCACCACCGCCAGCATGAGAGGCGGGGCCGAGACCAGGAAAGGACCAATGAGAACAAAGAGAATGTTGCTGTGGTGGACAAGGACGCTGATATATTCGCCCTGCCCGCCCCCCGAACCCCATTACCCAATAGGAGGAATGCGCGGCCCAACAAGAACGTTCTCACCACGCCCACTCACAATAATAACAACAACATTGGCAGCAAGACCCCAACAGGCACACCCAGAGGTAAGCGCACACACACACACACACACACAGTACAGTTATGTTTGAATATGGATGTTTTTCAAATGAGTGTGTGAAGTACCTGTCCATATAAATGCCAACACACACACACACACACACACACACACACACACACACACACAACCACTCAATCACAAGTGGCACATCCACATGCCACACATTTACAAGTAAATTGTATTCGGGTAATATCCCAAGCCACTCATATTCTTCTGATTTAGCTGTCGTTACGTGCGTGTGTGTGAGCGATTTGTAATTGTGCTATTAGCTCTGTCAATGAGTGGGCTAATCACTAATGTATATGATGGATAGACATTTCCTGTTTTTATTTGGGTTGGTTCTAACCCCACTCTTTTCTCCAACCTCTCTCAACCTTATCTGTTGTGGTAATAATAATATTGATTATAACAATAACAACACAATATGTTATGAATGTTATTCTGTATGTGGCTCAGTTAATTCTGGTCTCTCCACAGTGGAGAGTAAAGGGGGGGGGGGAGAGACGACGTGTGTGTGTGTGTCCCTAGGCGTGTGCTGTGACAGGTGTAGCTGTCTCTTTCCCCTGCTCGCTGTCCCGTGTGGTGTGTAGTGACATGTGTTCTCCACTAAACCTGTGTGTGTGTGTGTGTGTGTGTGTGTGTGTGTGTGTGTGTGAGTGTGTGTCTTTTTTCTCTCCATTATTTTATTCCCAGACTTCTGTATGATGTTCTGGATCATCTGAAAAGTAGAGATTCATAAACACATAAACATGTTCTCTCTCTCTCTCTCTCTCAGGGGCAGGCAGCGCCTCCAAGGATCCGTCCAGGAGGAGAGCGGTGGAGGGGAAGGAAGGATGTAGGGAGAGAGGAGTGGAGGAGAAGGAGCAAGGAGAACTGGATATACTGGCCTTTAGTCCTGAGAGAAGGTGGGATGGAGGGGGGGGGACACCGGAGGGAGAGAGGGACGGGTGAATGGGAGATGGAGGTCGCGTTCATGCCATCTTTGAAACTCTGAATGTCCAATAACCTTCGTTATTTGCGTAGTAGCTTCCAATTGGTTGATTCTGATACTCTGAGTGATAAACTCCGGAAATATCTTTTGTGTAACGAGATTCCTAGTTCTGAGCGCACATTAGTCAGGGAAGTAGAATACAATCACAAGACCTGAAATAATCTCCTCCCCCCTCCCCCAGGTCGCGGTCATTGGACCTGGCGGTAACCCAGGGCGACAGCGGGCAGAAGCGGCGGGGCGGGAAGGTGTTTGGCAGTCTGGAGCGAGGCCTGGACAAGGTGATCACCATGCTGACACCCAGCAAGAGGAGGGGGCTTCGGGACGGACCACGCAAGATCAAGGTACATACACACACACACACACACAATTTCTAAGACGAGTCATGCATACTCATACAGTACATACACGTACGTACATACATGCATACATGTATACAAGTACACACAGACACACACACCATTGAATTGCAGCAGGTATGTCCAGGTATTGTCTAGTATGAAGTGTCCCTCCTGTCTCTCCCTCCCAGGCCCAGTACAACGTCACGCTGACCAGCCAGACCAACCCTGACCAGGTGCTCAAGCAGATCCTCTCCGTCCTGCCTGAGAAACATGTAGACTTCATACAGAAGGGGTGAGAAGGAGCACACACACACACACACACACACACATACATATTCTTTCTTCTTTGTGAGATTCTGAATGGTAACTCTGTGCGTGTCTCCCCAGGTACACTCTGAAGTGTCGTACCCAGGGGGACTTTGGGAAGGTGACCATGGTGTTTGAGCTGGAGGTGTGTCTGCTCCAGAGGCCAGAGGTGGTGGGGGTGCTGAGGCAGAGGCTGAAGGGAGACGCCTGGGTCTACAAACACCTGGTGGAGGACATCCTCTCCACCTCCAGCATCTAGACCCCACCACCCCACTGCTTCCTGTCTGTGATGTCACATCCTCTCCAGCATCTAGACCCCACCACCACTGCTTCCTGTCTGTGATGTCACATCCTCTCCACCTCCAGCATCTAGACCCCACCACTACTTCCTGTCTGTGGTGTCACTTCCTCTCCAGTATCTAGAAGGGCAGATCTAGGAACACACCAAACTGACCTTAGATCAGACTAGAAGGCACCATCACCTCCTCCCATCCAGAGACCATAGCAAAAGAACCCCATTGTACTTCTAAGCAGGAGACTACCACTTCCTGTTTAATGCATCACTTCCTGTCCTCACAACAGCCATTTGATGTTCCGTTCCACCCATTCCAGGTTCATGCATCACACCTGTGTGTCTGTGTTCTAAGTGTTTTAAGTCTCCCCATATCTCCATGTAGTAAAAATGAAGGTAAATGACCTGCTTGTTTGCAGATTAGGGTATTGTACAGTATTTCCCATAGGAATATAGCTTTAGGGAATAACATTGTAAAGAAAGCATTAATCATTGACATTTGTTGAGTATGTTTTTCTCTATGGACGTTTTACTTGTTTTCAATCATGTTATGTTTACTTTTCTACCAGAAATATTCCTTTACCTCCTGTGTCTTGTCTGCTGTTTTCTGTTTTCTTATCCTGAGTCTCTCTCTCTCTCTCTCTCTCTGTGTGTAGCTGTGTAAGATTTATATTGATAATTCATTGTAAAAATAGCTAAATAAATTCAGTTTCCAGTGAGTTGAACGTGTGGCCTGTGTGTTTATTCAAGATTGACTGTGGCTCTGGTATGTCGGTGGAGGTAGAAATCGGAGGACGGGCTCATGCTAATGTACGGAATGGAATGAGGAATGGTATCAGATGCGTGTTTGATACCATTCCTCATTCCGTTCTATGCATTACAATGAGCCTGGCCTCCGATTTCAACCTCCTCCAGCCTCCCCTGGTATATGTAAATAGTAGATTTGATGTGCACTGCGGTGATTCACCTCAAACCCCATGTCTGTTTTTATCCCTCCGTTTGATGGAGAAAGCCCATCACATTAATTTGCCCATTCCATCCTTCCATCTCTCTTTTCTCCCTCTCTTTCATCTCCTCCCATCCCTTCATCCATTTCCACAGAGATTGATAGTGATAGTTAACCATAGTCACAGCCTCTCTCTCTGAGTTAAAGTTTATGGGCAGTAGAACGAGGGGAGAGGGGGCTTGTGTTCCTGCTGTTTCATCGTCATATAATACCACTCCTTTGACGATACTGCAACTATGTGCTCCTATTTACACAAATACACACACACAGCTGTGTATCTGTCCCTCTCACACGCACACACACACACATACTGGTTCTCCGCTAGAGAAGAAGCCACAGTAGTGTTGAGGGTGAGACTTTTCCACTTTTAAGTCTCCATCTTAGGAAATTACTAAATATCACACACAGGTCTGCAGAAGAACCCTGTGGGAGCTGAAACAACAAAGATGATCTGAATTGTAATTTTGCAGAAATATGACCCTATATACTCACTGTACCCTCACACACACACACATGCACACACATTCACACACACGCACACAGACACACACATAGCCACACACAAATGCCGCACGCATGCACACACACACTCACGCACACACACTCACACACACACACACACACACGTATCTCAATGACTTAACCTGGTTTAATAAAGGTTAAATGAGAAGCATCTGGAATAAAGATGATGCTCATGATAATGGTGATAGCACAGAGGCCTGGAAGATGATGATTGTTCTGGTATGAAGCCTATGAAGGACTCTGTGATCTCCAGGTGTGTGTGTAGGCTTCTCCTTGGTCTCCCAGCAGGAGGGGAGGAGGGTGGGTGATGGGGGGGCTGAGATGATGATGATGGGGTGGGGGGGTTAACCTTAGGAGACGGGAGAGAGATGGTAATTCAGGGTGGTGGGGTGAGGGGTGGGGTTGGGAGTGGATGAACTGGCCCCCCTATCGTTTCAGCAGTGATAATGACTCCTGCTGGGTGTGTGTGTGTGTGTGTGTGTGTCTGTGTGTCTGTGTGTCTGTGTGCATGTGCGTGTGCGTGCATATGTGCAGATGTGTGTGTGCGTGTGTGTGTGCGCGCACGTGCATTTGGCATGTGTGTGAGTCGGCGTGCGTGTGTGTGTGTGTGGGAGGGGCAGGGGGCAGCAGCAGGAACAGACGCTACCTGTCACCCCCCCCCCCCCCCCCCCTCTCTCTCTCCCTGTACTGGCTACCTCTATCATTTACACCTATTTCCTAATTCCTCCAGTGTAGATTTCAAATGTTTGGATATTTGGTTTTTAGCAATAAGCAAACAGCTTTTTGATAGGCTGGGTGGAATGTCCATGTCCATAGTGACAGAGTAACGACAGGAGCTTTCTTCTCTACCTGTATTTAATTGATTGATTCATGTAGCTGGTTAATTGATTATATAGCTGGTTAATTGATTAATGTTGCTGGTTAATTGATTATGTAGCTGTTCATTGATCATGTAGCTGGTTAATTGATTAATGTTGCTGGTTAATTGATTATGTAGCTGTTCATTGATCATGTAGCTGGTTAATTGATGAATGTAGATGGTTAATTGATTATGTAACTGGCTAGCATCATCCACTCCAACAGGGGGCAGCACTGCTCCTAAACTATATCCTACACACTCACAAGCAGTGAAGAAGGAGACTGGTGGTGTGTGTGTACCACACCTGGGGCAGGAGTACCAACAGAGCAGAGAGACATTCACCAGCTACTGTTTGTGGGAATCTTCTAACCCAACCGGAACTGGTTCCCCTAACCCAACTAGACCGGGTCCCCCTCTACTGAGAAAGATCCAGTTTGGGAACAGCAAGCCAGAACAGTAAGCAGACTTTCCTCTTCCTTGTACCTGCTGTGTGATTAATCACCCTGATTGGATGAAGTTGTTGTGGTGTTTATAGAGCAGGAACTCTGGCTAACATGCCCATTGGATCCCCATTAAGCCGTCGCCATGGTATTGGCCACATTGCATTAGTTTCACAACAAACCCAAGTAGGAAGGCTTGAGTGCATCAAGTATAAGTTAGATGACTGTTTTCTTTCAGACGAGAGGAAAGGGGAGAGATGAAGTCGTTCCTGGTGGTGGCTCTCGTCCTGATTTGTCTTTGTGAGTACAGTCAAGTGTCTACACTAGAATATAACATTGTCTAGGATGCAACATTGAAAAGCATCATCAGCCATGAATTAGATTGAAATAACTCTGGATATTTATGCAACATGGAAAATCTTACAAATTTCTCTCTGTCTGTCCATCTGTCTCTCTCTCTGTCTCTCTCTCCACTCAGGGCTCCACAATGCCCAGAGATCTGATGACGCTCGACATGGAAGTGTGTGTGATCAGGTAAGTCCCTCCTCCATGTTCCATATTCAAATGACACACCTGCTAAACGGACCAATAGGCCTGGGTCACAGGGCAGTGACACACCTTCTAAATGGACCAATAGATCACAGGACGAGTGTACTTGCAAATGTCCCATAGAGGTCAGAGCCAGCTGAGAAATAGGCCAGGACACACACAGAGGACACACAGCTAGCCTGTAGACTGCCCTGATCCACAGGTGGTCAGCAGGACTTCAGCAACAGCGTGACAATTTGAAACTTGGCTAACTCCACCTGAACCATACATTTAGACTGAAGACAAAACAAAGAGGAGGGAGGGAAGGGGAGATGGTGAGAGAGAGGGTGAGGTGAGAGAGAGAGGGTTAGGTGATAGAGAGAGAGGCTGAGAGGGAGATTTAGGGTTGGGGAGAGAGAGAATGAGAGAGGAGAGGAGAGGAGAGAGAGAATGAGAGAGGAGAGGAGAGGAGAGAGAAGTGAGTCATTCGTTTTGTTTACTTCCACCAGGGCCCGTCTCTGAGTGCGAGCGCGGCGTCCCTCCTCCTCTCCCCTCTGTCTCTCTACTCCTGGCTCGTCTCCACCGTGGTGAAGCTCCTCCTCTCCGCCCCGGCCATCATCCTCTCCTCTGTCTACTACTCCTTCCTCCTGCTAGTGGCCTGGCCCTGGGGTGTCGCCGTCTTGTGTCTGTCTGTGGCACTGACCTGCCTCCACGTGGCCGTCTATGTGGTGCACCTGGTCTTAGTGGTGGTGGCCTGTGCTATAGTGGGACCGGCCATGGGTTGGCACAAAATGGCCGCCGTCGCCACAGCCAGTGAGGAACCCCTCTATCACCGGCAGAAACTGCAGAAGGCTGGCTCCATGGCGGAGCTGAGGTCGATGCTTAGTTATAAGGCAGCATAGCGGGGTGGAAGGAGGCTGAAGCGGGTTGAAGGAGGCTGAAGGGGTTGGAAGGTGGCTGAAAGAGGCTGAAGGGGTTTTTAAGGAAGCTGAAGGGGGTTGAAGGAGGTTGGCTTGAGCATGTCAAAGCATGTGTAAATGTTGCATGAGTATTTTTTTTGTTAAGTGTAAGTTTGCAAATAAACAATTATATTTGTGAATGGGTTTGGTCAACTTGAGTTGATGTTCATTTTTAAAGGGTGTGTGTATATATATAAGCTCTCAAGTCTCACGCATTGGGCGTGAGACACACGCATTTCAACCCGTTCACACCTTGTATTTCTCACGCAGAGAAATTACCAGGATAACGCCCACCAAGTTGCGCCGCTATTTTTTATAACAGTGGAACAGGTAGGAATCAAGTGGGTTCCCCGTACAGTTCAGGAGGCGCCTGCCACGCACCAGCTAATCAAATAAAAAGAATATAGCTACCGAACAGCCAATCAAAAAATAGCATTGCTGTATCCGGGTAAGATTTGGATATTCCCGCTAAAACAACGTTACATTCTGATTCACGCGCTCGCTGAAGCAGCTACAGAAGAGAACAGTAGCATTGATTCACATCTCGCCGAAGTAGCTACAGACTGATCGACGTGGGAGAAGACTATATCATATGAGACCATATCATATGAGACCATGTCCTATGAGACCATATCATATGAAGACCATATCATATGAGACTCCATCCTATGAAGACCATATCCTATGAGACCATATCCTATGAGACCATATCCTATGAGACCATATCCTATGAAGACCATATCCTATGAGACCATATCCTATGAAGACCATATCCTATGAGACCATATCCTATGAAGACCATATCCTATGAGACCATATCCTATGAGTACAGTAAGTCATCTCATCATTTGATTTCCGTTGCTGGGGAATATTGTGTCCAGGCAGCTGGTAATCAGTAATGTTAGCTAACAGTTTGACCAGAGTGTGTGAACTAGCCTAGCTAGCCAGTTGAATCCCAGCTAATTTTAGCAGCTATACTGACAGCTATACTTTTTTAGTCTTAGTTCAGGACCCATTATTCACAAAGCTTTTCTCTTAGGCCAAAGATGTCAGGGAAGAGGCAAATGAGCATTCTTTCATGCTTCGCTCTGAAGGATCAGCTCCCTAAAAAGGTGGCCAGGTCAGAGGAGGAGACTGTGGAGAAGGCAGTCGTGGAGGCAGTAGTGGAGGAGACAGCTAGGGTGTCAGTAGAGGATGAGTCAGTGGAAGAGACTGTGGAGGACACCATAGATGAGACAGTGGAGAAGCCACTGGAAACAGGGAAAAAGAGTAAGTGGAGCAGCCACCTGTAGGTGTTTCTTTAAGAAGGAATGGTCAACCCGATGGCCATTCATCACAATGGGAACCACCAGCGGGTGTACAAGAGGCCAAGGTACATAGCACAGGAAAACCAACCACACTGGTGGCAATGTTTGATGAATTGCATTTTCCTTCAAATTGTTGGTTATATTACCATGAAAACTTCTCGAATGTTTATGATTATTGAATCAGTTGTTTCTATTGCAGACCAAGAGAGCTGAGGTGAAGGCATCACCCATCATGACAGTTAAAATGGCTGGCCTGGAACCACAGTGTTTCAAATGGGAGCCACCAACCCCCGTGCTGAAGGCCTCAAAACATGCCACCAACACCTACAATGAACAACACCTGCACTAAGAAATGCTGAATTAAATAAATATTTTTATTTGTATGAATTTGTGTGTCATTTATCAGATCAGACCCCCGTCCCCACCCCAACCAAACCGCCGCCGCCGCCGCCGACAAAATCTCACTCTGAACTCAGTTCAAAACTTGAGAGCCCTGTATTATATATATGTATGAAAATAAGCTCTATAAATGAGCTTTATACTGTATATAGCTGACTCTGTCACTTTTGAACATCGGTCTGAGTACAGAAGTGTTGATTAGTATACGTTGTCACTGTGACCTAAATGAGGTAAACACAGAAACAGAGGCCACTTAAACCAAACACCAACATACTGGGGTCTCACTCCCCCCCCCCTGCCACTTCCCTCCTTCTCTCCCTCTCTCTTTCTCTCCGGCCCCCAATTATCTGTGGATTGTCCCTGTGCTTCCCTCTCTACTACTACAGATAGTATCATTAGAGATGTCTGTCAATGTAAAGATGAAGGGAAGAGAGAGAGAGAGAGAGAGAGAGAGAGATTAAGGTGTTTGTTCTGTAATGGCATGCACCAATATGCCAGTGGACAGAACGATAGTGTCAATGAGGTATGTAAATGTTGCCGAAACCCATTCCTGAGAAAGTGTAATGAAGAACCAGTGGAAAGCTAACGATCAGAGAAAGGAGCCAAAGACAGTAGTTACATTGTAGCGTAGCATGGCTAAGCTAACGAGAATAGAAAGGGGCCAAGGCGTAGTTACATTGTAGTGTAGCATGGCTAAGCTAACGAGAATAGAAAGGGGCCAAGGCGTAGTTACATTGTAGTGTAGCATGGCTAAGATAACAAGCAGAGAAAGGGGCCAAGGCGTAGTTGTAGCGTAGCATGGCTAAGCGTAGCATTGCTTAGCTAGCAGAGAACAGAGATCACTCCTGGGGGTAGCATAATGGAGTGGAGGATGATGTTCTGTCTGACTCTCACTCCATCCTATGAGACAGTGTAACTGCTCTTTTTATTTCAGTGGAATATGCTGTGTGTGTGTGTGTGTGTGTGTGTGTGTGTGAGAGAGAGAGAGAGAGAGAGAGAGAGAGAAAAGAACTGCAATACATGTATATCTGTCAGGAGTAGGTGTGTGTGTGTGTGTGTGTGTGCGTGCGTGTGTGTGTGCGTGCGTGTGTGTGTGTGCGTGTGTGTGTGTGTGTGTGACACAGAGAGAACGAGGGTGGATCATAGAGATTTATTACATCGTCGGTGCTTCCTAATTAGCATAAAGACTGGCCCGGCCCACTCAAGCAGAGAATTAAAAAGCTTAATTGTACTGTCAGCCTCCCTCTCTCTTTCTCTTTTCCACAGCTCCCTCCTTCATCCCTCTCTCTGTCTCTCTTTTGTTTCTCTCTCTCTCTCTCTGAAGTACCCTGAGTTCATGTTGTCTAATTGTTGATGATGAACAGAATATGGGTTGTCTACAGATCAGAGAGAGAGAGAGGGATGAAAGGAGAGCAGGAGAGAGGGAGTAGGAGATGGAAATATTGCTGCAGATGGATACAATTCTATTTAAAAAGGGGGACAACTATACTTTCGAAGAGGAGAGAAGGAGGGGAGAGGTAGAGTTTATATTTTGGCGGGGTTCAGAAGGAGAGAGGGAGTGAGAGAAGGAGAGAGGGAGTGAGAGAAGGAGATAGGGAGTGGGAGGAAAGGAGCGAAGGAGAGTATTTCTGTTTGTGTGTCTTCTGCTGTCAAAGACTTCTTCTGTTCCAGCAGACGAGGTGAAGAGTCTAGGCCCTCTCACACTCCTCTCTCACAAGACTGACAGCACACACACACACACACACACACACACACACACACACACACACACACACACACACACACACTCTCATATCAACACACACAAGATACAAGATACACACCCACACACACAAACACATGCACATGCACACAATTACACACAAGAGTTTCAAAAGAAAACATAAAACAATGTAAACATTTTGGCATTTAAAATGTTATATTATGGACAATGTACAGTGTGCAAATGGTTAAAGTACTCTGAATGAAAGTGTGTGTGAATTCTGATGAATAGCCAGTTGTGTTTGTGCTCCACTGGTTGTCCTTTTCCTCTGGCAACAGCTCACAAATGTTACTGCTGTGATGCTCACTGTGGTATTTCACCCAGCAGATATGGGAGTTTATCCAGGTTGGATTTGTTTTCAAATTCTGTGTGGGTCTGTGTAATCAGAGGGCAATATGGGTCTCTAATATGGTCATACATTTGGCAGGAGGTTAGGAAGTGCAGCTCGTTCCCACCTCATTTTGTGGACAGTGGGCACATAGCCTGTCTTCCCTTGGGAGCCAGGTCTGCCTATGGTGACCTTTCTCGGTAGCAAGGCTATGCTTGCTTGGTCTGTACTTAGTCAAAGGTTTTCTTAGTGTTGGGTCAGTCACAGTGGTCAGGTCTTCTGCCACTGTGGGCTCTCTGTTTAGGGCCAGCTCTCATTTACTTCCTCGCCTCCCTCTCTCTCTTTCCCTCCCCTCTCTCTCTCTTTCCCTCCTTCCTATCTCTCTCACTCTCTCTCTCTCTCTCCTCCTCCTCCTCCCTCTCTCTTCCTCTCTCTCTCTCTCTCTCTCTTTTCTTTCCGTCCTCCTTCCCTCTTCCTCTCTCTTTCTCTTCCTCTTACTCTCTGCTCC
>NC_139675.1:8624072-8634072 GCF_951799395.1 Argentina silus
CAGCGTGGCCAATTCAGACCTCCAGGCCACCAGATGAGATTCGTGTCCCCAGGATAGAGGCAGCGATGTGGGGTTAGACTGAGACCTGTGGCTACATGCTCTGGAACTCTCCAGCAGGGGAGGCTGGTGGGCATGGGAGGCCGGTAGAGGTAGAAATCGGAGGACGGGCTCATTGTAATGTATGGAATGGAATGGGGAATGGTATCAAACACACGCGTGTGTACAGGTTAGCCTAGCCTACCATCTGGGCTTACTACCATACTGGCACACTGCGAGACAGCTAGCCTGGATAGGAAACAGAATAGCCCGTATTCATGAAGCGTCTCAGAGTAGGAGTGCTGATCTGGGATCATGTCCCTCACCTGTCCATATCATCTGATTCATTATGATCTAAGAGGCTAAACTGATCCTAGATCAGCACACTTTATGAATACGGGCCAATATACCTATGATGATGATGATGATGATAGGGTTATTTAACAGATGTTTTTATCCAAAGCTCGTTAGAGGCAATGTGTTATATTTTGTTCAGTGGTTCATGCAGGGATCAAATGTACAACTCTGGCTTGCTTGGCTTTCTTTTTGGGGGTCTATGGTCCGGTGTTTGTTCATATTGTTTGTATTGTATTTATTGTTTAAAATGTTTTGTATTGTTCTTGCTTCGAAGCACTTTGCGACATTTGTCTGTGTAAAAAGTGCAAAACAAATACATTCGATTGACTGATCGATGGTTTTGTGAGCACCAATGCTCCAACCAACTGTGCCAGTCTGTTTTAGAATAGTATTCTATTCACACTACAGGGTCAAACCGGGCTGGGCCGAGCTGTGCTGTACTGTGTTGGCCCGGTTATTCATCCACCATAGTTACTGGGTCTACCCCCTGTCGTGTGTAAAGCCCCCAAACCAATTTGTTTCCACCCCCTGTCGAGGTATTTGAGTCCAAGATGAAAGTATGGACACAGAACCTTTGAACTTCAAAAAAATTACTTTTATTCTGAAGAACCAATAAAATTATGGCAAATATTTACAAATAATTACTTCTTAGCTTCACATTACAGGTACATAAATGTGTTATTCACCGACAACACTCAGTCTGAGGGACAGATGGACAGATACACAGATTGATTATGGAGAGACGCACCCAGCAAACTGCAATTCAACAATACACAGAAAATTAAATCATAATAATATTAACAGTAATTATAGAATTATAAAAATAAGCATAATATCAAAGTCACCAATTATTTCCAGTTTCCAGAACAAAATTTCTCACGATTAAAAAAACAAAACAAAAATAAAGTTAAATAAAAAGAAACCATAACATGAAAATAAAAAAGAGAGAAATTAAGTGACATGATATCTTTGGCAAATTCGCACTGCAGTAAAATACATTCAAATATTAAGACAACACACGACACGGAGAGAAAAAACACCAAGTTTGTTTGCAACTACTAGAAAATCGAATAAAAAACATACACATTTTCTTTAAGAAGCATTTCTTTCATTTCACTTTTTTTTTTTTCTTTTTTTTTAAATCCTCCCCTCCATAATATTGAAGGCATTTCTTATCTTCTGTTATTTATGTGTTTTCATCTGTAAGTATTTTCTACGATTTCATATGTTTTACAAGAAGTGTATCTATCATTAGAACAGGCATCGCGGGCTTTGGTGATGTCACAGACATGTCGTCTTATTTCTGTGATTTCTTGAATTTCCTTTTATCAGAAGAAGAATAGAACAACTTTGATCTTCAAACCAAATTTGCATTTGCATTCATCGCAGCATTCTCCTATTTTACCAAAACGTCAAAGGTATAAATATGTTTTTTTAAACACCCCCAGGTAATAAGCCATAGACACAAAAACTCCAGATTGTACACAAAAGGCCACAGTAAGGTGAAAAATCATGTTATCTATTTTTGATTGAATCTAGTTTTTGAAAAAGTTCTGTAGGCTGAACCATTGTATAATAATTGTCTATCAGATATTAAGATATTGTAACACTCCCTCTGTGTAATAACATGTGACCTATGCCCGACGTTCAGTCAGCTAGAGGCAGATTGTGCCACTAATTAACCAACTGTCAAGATTTGAAAATCCCTCAGGTTTTGAAAGGCAGTTTTCTTTTTTGTGATGTCATATTGAGATACAATGAAACGATGAGTGTATAAAATCTTAAATGAATATTAAGAAATCGAATTTGCTGAATTTTGGACGCAAAATTGTTTAGATTTTTTAAAACTAATTGGAATAAGCCCTCGTCTACGGTAAATACATGACGTTTTTTTGAAGAAGAGGTTACTGTAAAAGAGGGATTGAGAGAAAGAGAGACTGGTTGCCATCAGCCATATTGCCATTGAAATGACCTCTAAATCAGTCAAATAAATTTGGTTTAAAAATCCTTTTCACACCTTCCGCAGAATTTAGGACATAACCATGAACATTCTATTAAAATGCCGAAATAGCAAAAAAAGAAACTGATTAATAGGACTGTCTGAATAGTAGAAAAGAGAGAGAGAGAGAGAGAGAGAGAGAGAGAGAGAGAGAGAGAGAGGACTTTTTGGGAAGGTCACAGGAATGTGATCAATGGAAATGTTTTAATATTCCTTAATCCCAGTGGTGTGGTACGGAGAGAAGAGAGGGAACGAGAGGAAAGACGAGTGTGCGATATGATGAGATTAGGAGGGAGGGAGGGGGAGGGAGGGGGAGAGAGCGGGCCGAGGTTCTGATGTCGCAGCAGGTTTGGCCTCCCCTTGGGAACAGGGGCACGAGGGGAGGGGAGGGGTTCTCCGCTCCTCCGCAGAGGACAAAGGGAGAGGGGTAGTGTGTGTGTGTGTGTGTGTGTGTGTGTGTGTGTGTGTGTGTGTGTGTGTGTGTGTGTGTCTATGTCTGTGCGTGTGTCAGCGTGTGTGAGCGCGTGTCTGCGTATGTGTGTGTGCGTGCGCGCACATGCGTGCATGCGAGTGTGTGTGTGTGTGTGTGTGTGTGTGTGTGTGTGTGTGTGTGGCCCCTGCCCACTGTGCTGTACAGTACCACCCACAATGACAGACCTCAGTTCACTGTGCTCAATGTCACGGCTGTCAATCAAAATGGCTTGGAGCCAATGGGAAATCCTCTCTCTCTCTTTCTCTCGCTCTCTGTAAACCAATGAGGTCAAAGCAATGGCAAGGCAAGCTGTGTAACATGCAGACGCACCGTAAACAGATAATATTACACTGTGCTAGATGGGCAGTGTGTGTGAAGGACTACCTCTGTACTTGGCTGGCCAGGGAAAGACACAGTCATAGTAAAACTACTGGTTCCACCCTCTCAAGGGAGATGTCTTTCATTCGATAATCCTTCAAATTGACACTAGTACTGTGTGTGTGGGTGTGTGTGTGTGTGTGTGTATGAGAGAGTGAGAGAGAGGGATGTATCTGCAGATAAGGTCTTGTGAGAACAGAGAGGAAGAAAGAAAATCAAAGACCACTACCAGAGAAAAGATGAGGCAAGAGGTGCACTTCTATCTAAAAAAAAAACCCAAACATGAATATCTCAATTTATGACGTTCCAGATGAAATTATCTCGTAAGCCAGGCAACATCCGTGCCAATGGCTTCTTGGCTTCATTAAGTTAATTTTGTCTTTGTTTTTAATGATTGACGTAGCCAGTGAATTCATGAATCAGTTAATCTTTTTTTTTTCCTTTTTTTTTTTTTTTTTAAGTTGCCAAGTTGCTTCGGAACATGCTAACCTGCTCTGGAGTCCGTTCCGTTTGGCTAGCCTAACTTACTTCTCGGTCCGTGTCCATTGGTTTGTGGCATTATAACCTTTGAACTCGTGACCCTGTGTTGACCCCAAGCTTGTGGGAGTGGGTTTTGGGGGAGGGGGGTTGTGGTGGGGTGTCTATATACTTGTTTTAGTGACGCGAGGTCAAGGGGAGTGTTTGCGTATATATAAAACTAAAGGCACTGTCCTTGTTTTCCGCTGGTGTGGCTCAGTTTCAATAATGCCTCAGAATCAAGAGAGAGATAACGAAGGGTTCCTCCCGTCGAGCAAAAAGGGTCTTCTTTAGAGTTGCATACACACAACTGGAAGGTCTACAAATGTAAAAGGATCCATTCTATCACTATCTTACAACCCAGAAACAACAAAGATTTAAAAACTAACAGCTTCATTTAAGTATTTCGTAGGTATATGTATATATCTATATATTTTTTTGTCTCACGCAGCAGTTTTGGTGCCTCCAACCTGTTAGCGAAGAACATAGAGTTGTAAACACTAGAGGGAGCCCTTGTGCCTTCTCTAGTGTTTACAACTCTATGGCTAAGAACTACATGGTAGCGACTGAGCGCTACACAGAGTATCCAAAAAAACAAACAAACAAACAAACAAACAAAAACACTCGCAGACGATGGCTAAAACAACATCACACCTTTTAAAGTCTTTTTTTTTTTTTCTTACTTTGTCACTAAAATCTAAATTTAAATATGAATACTTGAAATCGATATTGATATCAAGACTTCTCTTCTCCTTTTTGTGATTACTGTACAAATCTTGTACGGAACGTGAGAAAAGACAGGAAACTGCTACATACAGGTTTGGGGAGGAGGTTCCCTTAAGACCAGATCTAGGATCAGTTTGTCGACCAGCTCCACACGTGAACCATTATAGGGGTTCAATGACAAACTGACCGTAGATCACTTCGTCACCCTCCCCCCCGACTCCCGACATACAGGGTAAGGCCTCAACCTTGGTCTCATGCATTGTCACAGCGCAGAACAGATGAAGGAGAAAGAAAGAAAAGTGAAAACGCTTTTCTTTATTTTATACGAAAAGAACGAGTGTGTGTAAAGAAAGAGTCGTCTCCACCAGCACAAGAACAAGCCCTCTGGAGGGAAGAAAAGGGGGATTACTGAGTTTGTTTTTCACCAAAGAAAAGGTTTTCAAAAGTAAAATGGCGCCTGTAAAGATGATTGAGTCTCTTTGTGCTTTTGTAGTTAGTCAGCCCCTCCACTAGGGGGTCATCTTTGGGGAGTTTGGAGAGAGAAAGAGGGCGCCACCGCTACTTCCTGGTGCCTGAGCATATCCAGGAAGTGGATAAGGATGGCGCCCTCAACTGGCACATCTATATCAACGGAAATCGGGCTACAAACTAGACATGACTAGTCGCAATCAGAGAGACATCTCGCATCACACACGGTATAAACGAACACTTCATTTCATTTCATAACTCACGGCAACATCGTCACTATTCTACCATAACAGTGTGACACCGAGAGTAGATCGATGCCTCTCATCATCATCATCATCATCATCATCATCATCATCATCGTCACTGAAGTGCAGCGAAGGGTTTTTAAATATATTACTCTGTCTCCTCCTACATAAATAGCTCTTATTCAGGACAAACACTGGCTGGGGGTAGCACGCTCCTGTACAACAGTTAGTTCTATACATGGTGGGAGGTGAATCTGTACACTATTTACTGTCCTAGGGCCACGCTGGGTGTGTGTGTGTGTGTGTGTGTGTGTGTGTGTGTGTGTGTGTGTGTGTGTGTGTGTGTGTGTGGGTGGGTGTGTGTGTGTGTGTGTGTGTGTGTGTGTGTGTGTGTGTGGACTGTGCTTCACTGAAAAGGGCTGAGTCTGTGTTACCCCCAAGAATCTCCTTAACGACAAAACAAACAGCCAGGGTTAGAATGAACAAGGAAGGATACTGGGGACCTGCATTGGCACAACCAACCCTTGAAGCACCCCAATGTTGCCATCAAATAAATGATTATTAAGAATTGAAGAGTATCCATGTTTTTTTACAGCACACTCCCCAGAGGCCGTTTCACAACAGCAGCTCATTCTCTGACGTTCACCCTCCAAGCTCTCTTGACAGTTTTCCCTGATGACTGTGTATAGCCAGTGTGTGTAACATTGTTGGTGTGTGTGTGTGTGTGTGTGTGTGTGTGTGTGTGTGCGTGTGTGTGTGTGTGTGTGTTTGTAGGATCAACGTTGAGAGGAGGCTCATTTGAACTTGTGATTGACTGTCTGCTCAACCAAGGGGCTTCGGTGACAGTTTGCCCCGAAAAAAAGATGGTTTGGTGGACAACTTAGATTGTCATTATGTTCCCAAATGAAGCAGTGTTCAAAGGCATATATGCCTGGTGATATTTGGAAGCTGATTGTGAAGAATGTCAAGAGGCGATAGTTGGGGAACCGAGTTGCTTTGGCTGAATGTAGGGGTTGTGGTTCAGGGGAGGCTGGTGGAGGTAGAAATCGGAGGACAAGCTCATTGTAATGCATGGGATGGAATAAGGAATGCTGTCAAACACTTGGTGTTTGATACCATTCCTCATTTCATGCCATACCATTCCTTATTCTATTCCATGCATTACAATGAGCCCGTCCTCCGATTTCTACCTCCACCAGCCTCCCCTGTTGTGGTTCTAATCATGGTTCCCACTACACATTTAAAGGGGACCCTTCATGAATAGATACAATGCACTGGCTCCAATTTGTCATGGGAATGCCCAGCAACCTTGTCATTGAAACCCTGGTTATGAAAGGTCGTAACCTGTCCTAAGGTTGTTATAACAAGGTAATAACAGGTTCATAGCAGGTGCTATGGAACTCTGGCTCTGTGACTCAGCCAGGCAGCGATTGGTTGGGTTGAGTGTCAATCAAAGAATAGTCGAACTTCACTGACGTAAAGCAGACGGCATGAACTCCTCCTCTCCCTCCTCCTCCTCCTTCTTCATCCTCCCTCTCTTCCTCTCCTCCGTCTGTAGGCAGGCTATTATTGGACGGTGCTGGTGCTATCTCTCCTTCTTCCTCCTCTCCTCTCCTCATCCTCCTCTTCTCTCAGTAGGAGGGGTCAGTGGCGGTCGTAGGCGGAGGCTGTTGCCGTGGCAGCTGGTCCCGCCCCTCTCGATGCTGTACTGTAGTAGTACGGCGACCCTACACACACACACACACACACAAGCGCACACACGACACACACACACACGCGCTTAGTGCCTGTGGTTAGCTACTCAATAAATAAAAGACAATAAAAGAGTTGATGAAGCTGAAATCTGACAAGTTCCCTCCCCATACAACACACACACACACACACACACACACACACACACACACACACACAATTTCCACATTTCCCCATTTTCACCCTATCCAAGGTGCAGACTGAGACAGACAGACATACACCCCCTCTCATGTCTTTCAAAAGCAGCGCTGACACTCTAATACACCCCCCCCCCCCCCCCACACACACACACACACACACACCCACACACACACATACGTCTATCAAAGCTGCAGTGCCACGCTAAGCTGACACATAGAGAACAGCTCTACCACTGTGGGTCCCCTGGGTCCACTCTCCCCTCAGGGAGGGGGTCAACTCAATACAGTAACCTCTCTCACACACACACGCACACACACACACACACACACACACACACACACACACACACACACACATACACACACACACACACACACACACATACGCACGCACACAGACGCACGCACACAGACACACACACACACATCCTCTCCCTGGTACCTGTCCCTGTCATATCCATCAATCAGACCCCCCCCTCTCTCTCTGACAGTCCTGGTCTGTCCACAGTGCAGGTAAACCCCAGGGGGCTCTTAGAGAAGTGACACACCAAAGCTTCTCTGAAATCTACTCTGACAAACTATTTAGTCTCAGACCGACTGACTTGTAGACTTACACCCCCTCCCCCTCCCCCCTCCCCCCTCCACCTACCTTGCATCTGTCCTGCCTGGCTGGTGAAGAGGCCGGAGGAGCAGCCAATCTCTGTCCCCAGGAGAGACCCGTAGTCCTGCTGAAACACTGGGGGAGGCAGGGGGGAGAGAGAGGGAGGCAAGGGGGAGGCAGGGCGGAGGCAGGGGGGAGAGGGGGAGGCAGGGCGGAGGCAGGGGGGAGAGGGGGAGGCGGGGCGGAGGCAGGGGGGAGAGGGGGAGGCGGGGCGGAGGCAGGGCGGAGGCAGGGGGGAGAGGGGGAGGCAGGGGGGAGAGGGGGAGGCAGGGGGGAGAGGAAACCACAGGTCAGCACAGACTGTACCCCGACCCTAACCCCTAACCACTGACCCTCCCCATGGTCAACACAGCCTGACCCCTGACCCTTGACCCCTTCAAATGTATGGATTTGGGCTGATGAGTAGGTATGGTAGGAGTAGCTACAGGTCCAGGCTCAGATGTGTCTTCTTCCCCCCTGATGGTGAAGGACTGGGGGGTCATCTGATCCTAGATCTTTACTTAGGGACCTCTTAGTGGTCCTGACTCTCTCCTCTCATGATCATAGCCCCCCCCCCCCCCCCCCCCCCCCCCCTTCTCTCTCATGTGTGTTTGATACCATTCCTGATTCCCTTCCATGCTTTACAACGAGCCCATCCTCCGGGAGAGGATGTAGGAATGTGAGGCACGGGGGAGGGTGTGTTGGTATTCCCTTACCTAACAAGCTGGGGTTGGGAAATCTCCACGACTCGTTGTATGTGGAATACTGAGGGTGAGAATACGGACTTCCGGAAAAATCCCCCCCTGAAAAGAGACCAAAAAACAACATAAGTGACTGGTTTCGGATCTGTGTGTGTGTGTGTGTGTGTGTGTGTGTGTGTGTGTGTGTGTGTGTGTGGTGTGTGTGTGTGTGTGTGTGTGTAACACAACATAAACAGACAGCACATCCTCTACTCTAACCAACACAATGTGTACATTTATAAAAGAGCATTATTTAGAGCTGGGAGCAACTGACATGGATTGGTCCAGCAGTGGATGATAGCATCCGTTTTATACCTCATTTACTCCCTCTGTCTGCAGTCTATTCCCCATCTCTCTCTCTCTCTCTCTCTCTCTCTCCCTCCCTCCTCTCTTTTTCCCTCTCTTTCTCCGTGGTCCGATCTTGAGTACAGTCCACCCATCACCCTTCACGTCAAAACAACATTCTCCCTCTCCTCTCCTCCTCTCTCTCTCTTTTCATCCCTCCCTCTCTCTTTCTCTCCCTCTCTCTCTCTCTTTCTCTCTATTTCTTTCTTTCTTTCTTTCTTTCTTTTCTCTTGAACCTTTACTCCTCCCTCGGGATCCCTCTCCCTTAGCTGACAGTCACAGACCCTGACGCCCCCCCCCCCTCTCTCCCCCCCCCTCCCTCTCTCACCCCCTCCCTCCCTCCGTCTCTCTCTCGTTCTGTCGGTTCTGCCTCACTGAGCTTCTACAACCCCCCCTGAGTGTCAGCCCCCCTGCCGGTGAGAGAGAAGAGGAGAGGAGAGGAGAGGAGAGGAGAAAGAGAGAGAGCAGATACAGAGCAGATAGAGAGCAGTGAGAGAGAGAGAGAGACCAGATAGAGAGCAGAGAGAGAGTGTTGCTTATGTGAGATGATGAAATGAGAGATGATGAAGAAGGAGATGATAACTTGTGTCAGAAATGACGCTTTAAAAAACATGCGGCCACGTCTTACACGTGTGTTTGACATCGTCCAATTTCTACCTCCACCAGCCTCCCCTGGTACTGTACTAATACTATACTATAACACTAATACTGTACAATACTAATACTATATGTATTATATGGTGTATATATGAGTTTGTTGATCAGTCCAGGGCTTGATGACTACGGCTAGTGGAGAGGGACAAACCACCTCCACCTCCATATTTCCTATATTACAGTGCACTCACTTCTTCTGACTAGAAAAGTAGGGAAGTGGATTACTGTGTCCCATGACCCATACTAACATACTATCTAGTATGGATGGCCAATACTTCATCACATACTTGGTAGTACGCGAGGTTGGAGACGGAGTCGGTGTCACCTGAGACATCCCACTATGTCTTCTTCCCCAGTGTGTCCTTTGGTTGGGACAAGTGTTGGAACACAGTGAGTTACAGCAGCGCACTTGTTTATTCTGTGTGTGTGTGTGTGTGTGTGTGTGTGTGTGTGTGTGTGTGTGTGTGTGTGTTCTGAAAATGTTTGTCTCTGGCATTGTTGTCAGTACTTTCATAACCTTCTGCGTGTGTGT
>NC_139675.1:8649072-8651572 GCF_951799395.1 Argentina silus
TCTCTCTTTCTCTCAGCCTCTTTTCTTTGGTAAGCTGCTCCATGTCACAGTGGATGCACAAAGAGGTGAAAGGTCAACTCTGCATTCTGGGAAAAGGGTATTGTTGCCACTTACTCTATATTAACGTATCTAAACACAGACTGACCAGAAATGCAGTCTCCAAAAATATTATTGGTCTCTTGCTACCAAATATATCTCAAATAAAATTGGTAAATTGACAATAGCGCCGCTACCAAATTTGCTGAGACACACACACACACACACACACACACACACACACACACACACACATACACACACACACACACACACACACACACACACACACACACACACACACACACACACACACACACACCTCCTGCTGAAATCTTCCCCTGTGCAGAGAGAATGGTCTGAGACACAATAGTCCCCTTTTGGCCCCACAAGTCAAGTTCTCCCATTCACTCCCATTCAGACTCCGTCACCCCCTCTCTGCCCCCGGTCACCCCCCACTTCCCCTTCCTTTAGGCTGGGGTCAGAGGTCACCACAGAGCTTTACCTCTACACACTCCTGCCCCCCCACTCCCCCCCTCCACCCTCCACTACCAGTCCCGCCCTCTCATGTTCCCACCCCTGCACAGCTGCCATCCCCACCCCTATGGTTCTGCATAACACACACACACACACACACACACACACACACACACACATACACACTTGCACACACACTATTATACAGAATTAAGAGAAGTGTTTTGAATCTTCGAGACATCGATATTCACAGTCATTCTCTCTCCACACACACACACACACACACACACACACACACACATACACACACACACACACACACACACACACACACACACATACACACACACGTGTATGTATGTGTGTGCGTGTGCCTATTTGTGTGTGTGTGTGTGTGTGTGTGTATTTTTCAGATTCCTCTGAATTGTGTGTGTGTGCACGCATGTTCGTGTGTGTGTGTGTGTGTGTGTGTGTGTGTGTGTGTGTGTGTGTGTGTGTATTGATGACTTGTCATGCTGTTCTGCTGTAGTCTCTTGCTGTGTGTGTGTGTGTGTGTGTGTGTGTGTGTGGGTGTGTCATTAGCCAGCGGGGGCCAGCGGGGGCTAAGCTAATGGAAGCTGTTATTAGCAATGCTGTTAACGAGACAATAGAACTAACCACAGAGCTGCTGCCAGAAGTAGCCAGTCTAGAACGGACAGACAGGAGCTTTGTAGTGGGGAGTTTCAGGACAACAAGAGGGTGTGTTTAGACTTGTATAACCATTAAAGAGTGTGTGTTTAGACATGTATAACCATTTAAAGAGTGTGTGTTTAGACATGTATAACCATTTAAAGGGATGCTCCAGGATTTTTGTCACTAATTCTTCTCATCGAATGTTAGCTTAAGTGGAGGCTGTACGCAACCACTGACAACATTCTTTGATTGACTTACGCGCTGTCAAGTGTCTCCAGGGATCCTATCACGCGTGGACATGGCAACACAGAACTAGCAATTGTTGTCATTTTATAGCCCTGATCTCACCTCATTGGACAGGTATAAGCAGGGACTCCATTGATTGGCTGTACAACCTCCACCTATCAGGTCACGTCAGATCAGTGATTATTTCAAGGCTGGGAGGGAGGAACGAAGGAAGGAAGATCGCATCATCAAAGAGTTGGAACTGGGCCTTTACTCTTCTAGTGAACAGAACATTCTGCTCTCTAGGAAGCTTTTCCTGCGTTACCCGTCATTCCGTTCCTCATCCGTGTCTGTGTGTATCTGTGTGTGTGTGTGTGTGTGTGTGTGTGTGTGTGTGTGTGTGTGTGTGTGCGTGCGTCTGTGTCATCTGGGAGGTGGTCCGTATCTGAGCGCATCGGAACGCTCAGAGCACTCCGGGGGTCCACATCGGAATTCTCCGGAACGTTTAAATGACGAGGGAGCAGCGGGGTAGGAGCCTGGCGCTGTGTGTGTGTGTGTATGTTTATGTGTGTGTGTGTGTGTGTGTGTGTGTGTGTGTGTGTGTGTGAAGGAGCCCAACAGCGTTCTGTCACCCCCCCTCCTTTACCCCGACATCTGGTCCTGTCTCATTTACCACAGGAGACTGTCTGTCTGATGGCTTTTTAATGCCACTGACACTATACCCCCCAACACACACACACACACACACACAGACCACATGACACACACACACACCCATCCACACACACACCACACACACACACACACACACACACACACAGGCCACATGCCACACACACACACAGACCACATGACACACACACACACCCATCCACACACACACCACACACACACACACACACACAGGCCACATGCCACACACACACACACACACACACACACACACACACACACGCCACACGCCACACGCCACACACACACTCACTCACTCACTCACTCACTCACTCACTCACACACACACACACACACACACACACACACACACACACACACCACACGCCACACGCCACACACACACTCACTCTCACAC
>NC_139675.1:8664072-8689072 GCF_951799395.1 Argentina silus
CACACACAAACACAAACACACACACGCACACACACAGCACATAAACAACCATAAAGTTTGACGCGTCACTATAAATTGCTCGCGCTCTTCCCACCTTTGACATGTGTATGTAATCGTTTTAAAGCATACCTCGGCCTTGGCTTAGCACTATAGATTCAACACTGTCAAACTATATTATCCTGCGTCGAGAAATGGCCGTTTAGGCAAGAGACGGTTCGGAAAGGAAACCTGATTCGTTCTAGCTTTTTGAGATGTGTATGTCTAATCCGGCGGTTAACGCGCCGTGAGAATATCTGTCATTTCACATAACGGAGTGTGTGAGGGGACATATCTTCCCCCGGACACAGACATGGTAAACCCGGGGATATTACACGATAAAACCCGGGGGTATTATTCGACATTATTCAGCGATAAAGGGGGAAGAGGGACGGATCCACCATCACAAGCAGCGCCTCCTATGTAGCAATATATTTAATATAAAATAACTATATTATTCTCCTTGATATTTTTGTCATCATTTCATTGTTATTATCATTAATTGTATCATGTAATTATTATTATTATTATTATTATTAATAATAATAATAATAATAATAATAATAATAATAATAATAATAATAATAATATGATTAATATTAATATTATTAATATTATAATAGCTATAGGCCCAGTCCTGTTAGCGTCATGATAATATGACACTGAAGCCATTGTGTGTATTTAACGTTGGGCTGCCCAAGGCCCCTAATATATTTGGTTATCTGCGGGGAAGAAGGCTTCCTAACCCCTACGTGTGTGAGACGCTCAGAAAACACAACTTGTGTTTACAAGCAGCGTTCTCCCTGAAAAAACACTCCACCGAGAGATGACGTGAAAGAGAGAGAGAGAGAGGGAAAAGTGAAAGAGAACAACCCCGTGACCTCACGCGCCGTTGCCCGCCATGTCACGAATGAGTGACCAAGTTCTTCTCTTATCCTCCGGTTCTTCCCCGTGTGTAGTAGGCCAGTAAACCATGCGTTATAAGCGCGAATAACCGCCCTTGCCCCTACACTGTACCAGCGTGTCCCTATGACCCAGAGTAATGTTTGTCGCTCCACAACAGCGGGTCAAGTTCAGCTTTTAGTCATGCTTTGTTACTCCGCTGGCTGGTCGCTCTCTCTGGCCCCCCTCTCCACCTCTCCTACCCCCAGAGGAACAACACCGGCATCACTTGACACAAAGCACACACCACCATGCACCACACAAACACTCTCCACCACAAAACCTTCGTCCATGCATTAGCCTATTGCGTAGTGTTGTGTGTGATGTTCTCCCCCTAATTTAACGAGACAACTTTAAAAGTTGAACCCTCTTGTGGCAATTATTTTACTTACAGATCAAGACAAATATCTTAGCTACATGTCTGTTTCGCTCACAACAAGTCTCTGTTTCACACCAAGTACGTCAGACAAGAGTTTTCGTAAAAGTCTCCATTGCGCGTAAAGCGCTGCTGTGTTCACGGTTGACGGGGATAGGACAGGAGACGCTATAGCGTCCGGTAACGTTTACTTACTGTGCATCGCCGCGAACGGGTCGTGCTTACAGTGAATCTCCATCGGCCTGGCCTCGAGGGGTGGGGGATGGAGGCCCCTACGGTATAAGCGCGTTCAGTCGGCAACCAAGGGCTCCCTTTGCTCTCAACCGAGACTGTGGGTTACAAAACAACGAAACAGCAGGAGAGGACGGGTCCCTCCAAGGTGGGAAATTAAAATTATAATTTTTTTGTTTGAGAAAAGATGGAAAAAAAACTTCCTTTTGAAAAAAATATAAATAAAGCTTGCGTAAGGCTACAAATACACCAACGTGGCTGAAGAAGAGGAGAAGAGTTTGCAATTAATGATCAGAATGGAGGAAGGGAAAGGACTCCAATCAAATGTCAAGCCGGCTCCTTCATGGGGACTTCAGCAGGGTCACTCCCCCTACACCTCGCCGGCTTTGATGCCTCCAGAGCCGGGGGAGAAAATACATTTAATATATGGTCCGAATCCTTTACTGGGTCATCTCTGATTAAGAAACAAATCCGAGTAAATAAGTCCACACAAACGAATTGCAAAGTCTTATTTTAATAGAGAGGGATCTAGACGTCAGGGTCTCCCTCGCTCACTCTCTTCCTCACTATAAAGGAATCCCTCTCTCCTTCTCGGTCCGTTGGCCGTGACCCCTGAACTATGACTGAACCGGCAGAGGCGGAGAACCACGAGCTGCTGTCACTCACACTGTGGTACCGTAAACGCGGGTGCCCTCTGTACGGTCTGTCCCGAGCCCCGTTAGAATCCCCTTGGTGAAAAATTCGTTACAAATCCACGTTCTTGAGTTTCCAGTTCATTCGGTGTATAGAACATTTCTACTGATACAAATAAACAGTCTAGTCCTCAAACGTTCCTCTCGTAACGACACTTGGTAAACTCCATCAATGTTGTGGGTTCCATGACAGCGCGAGGAAAGCGCAAGCAAGACAAAACATCTGAGGGGAGCTCAAACCGAAAAGTTTGCAAAATGAAAACGAGGAAAATGAAAAGTGAAACGGGACAATGTGAAGCTTCCCAGGGTAACTTCTAAGTTGTTATCCCGTCTGTGTGAACGAAAAACGCAGCTCTGGGTCTGTTTTGTCGCTGTTGGTTGCTCTTAACGCACTCACACATATCATCCCCGGAACATGTGTGTTTGTGCAGGCAAGTCGCCGTGTGGGCAGCAGAAAAAAGGTATCCGGTCATATAACCAATATTGCTCTTCACGGAAACGCTCCCACGGTGAGAAACGCAGAGCTTACGGGCTATGGTATAGTGAAAGGCTGCCTGCGCGTCCGGTCAGAGGAGCGCGAGCGACCACAGTTGCGCACGCCGCGTTTCAGGACCTGCTCTCGTGTGGACAGCGCCCGCGCGCCAGCCCCCTGGACCTACCACACGCGCCCGCGCGCGCCTGTCACTCACACCCAAGCCTGCCAATCAGGGCCCAGGCATTGCTCCCACGTCACATTCAACTCCTGATAGGATCAAGAGGGGCCGGCTGATTGGTTGGTCCGAATCCTGCGGGCGAATGACGCGCCGTCCGAATTGTCCATTGACGAATAGGAGGCCCGGATTGCGGCGCAGGGTTTGGACTCAGTCGATGATCGTATGTTTAATTTCAATTACCTTGGTAAAAAACCTACTGCCTTTATACCCGTTTGCACTCAATTTATTCATGTCAATATTAAATTGGCTAATTAATTGAGTATTACTAAAAATGAGGCTTAGTTGCATTTAGGCCTTATAATGAATGTATAAAATAGTCTGGAATTGAAATAGCCTACATAAGCTATTGGCATACACTATCCGTAACTCTTACCATTGCGCTTGAAAGAAATCTAAACAAATAAACAAATCATTGCATGAAGAATATAATTTCATGAGCACAGATCATCATATAAACCAATGACAACATTATTTTAGAACATTGCTGTACAAGGTTCTCGAACAAACCCCCTTCACGTGAGAGAGGGGCTACAAGAGGCAGAGCTGTCAGTGTTATTGGGATCACAATGTTTTGCATTCTTCATTTCAAACATCAACACAACGTTATAAATGTTTAGCTTGGAGGAAGACGAGAGACGGCATATGAAACATGCATCTCCACTCATTACCTAATTGATTGTGAACTCAAACGGTGCGGTTTTAATGAAATGCAATTGGCGAGCATCACATTTCGACGCCAAACGGAGAGCAGGATTCAATACATGCTCGTCCCACCTGAGTTGGGAGGGCACAGCTCAGCCTCACCCCTGAAATATTAACTACACAAATAGCCGTAAGCATAAACCAAATTAAAAAGTGTTATTTTCCTCTTTCCTCCTCTCGACATTAATTTATTCCAGCTTCGTTGCATGTTGTTCCACTCACGGTGTCTCGTGCTCACTCTATAATTCAACACATTTGATGGTTAATATACGCACAATCGAAATAGTCTACCACTAATCGAAAACGTCTGCCACTAATCTAAATAGTCAACCACTGTACTAGACTATAACCCTACTACCACCATACTACTAGTCTACTACGACGACAGCCTACTACGAGGCTACTATAGGGCTCCTGCTGATTATCAACATAGCCTAGCCTTTGACAATGGCTTAATTCCAATGGCCTATACGCATACAAATATCATGATATATATCATATGCGTACAATAACAACCATATCAGAATCAGAATGAATGATTCTATACACAATTATACTTGTGTAACCAGTAGTCATTTTTTGCTTAATGAAAACCCCCTGCCGTAGTGCCCAAAACCATATTTTGAGGTTTTTCTCTGCAGTCCTAATTTTAGCACACGAATCGATCCACTACCCAAACCCAATCCAAAATGAATTATTACTAAAACTAATAGCAAAATATCCCGTTTATTTTGTAAGCCAAAGGCTAGGCCATGAATTCTCAATGCTATCTCAACGAAGTACCATGCATCTTTCAGCACTTTTCCGTGCGCGTTTTGGTTTTTATTCAATCAATCTTTCTTGAAAAATTCCGAACATCGAAGCAGGTATCTGAACAATATTCATTCATCTGGTTCCAAACACGTCCTGCGGCCTACGCAGTTGGAAACATTCGATGCCATTTGACACCACTGGGCCCAGATCTTGACCCCCCCCCGGCCGAACAAACACATGTAGGAAGCGAGGGGTGATATACAACAACTAGTTGTGAAAATAAATAAAATATATATAAATATATTGTATAGTGTGAATAACCCCCCCCCCCCCTCCATGGCTTGGCCTTGCCCAGGTCTTGGGTGTGTATATGTTTGTAGTTCCTTGGAGGAGTTCACTGCGAGGACCACAAGGGGGCGAGCAAACCTGGGCTCCCTCTCTTGTGGTCGATACCCACACACACACACACACACACACACAGACACACACACACACACACACATACATACACACACACACACACACACACACACACACATACACACACACACACACACACACACACACACACAACCATAAAGAGATAAATCAGTCAAATATCGGCCTATATGATTTAATTAATTTGATTGTTTCCCTCCATGAATTCAGAACATTCCAGAATCATTCCAAAGTACATCCTCTCATTATGTCCACATAGCATGTCCAGGATGGGCAGGCGGGCTATATTCAGCACATCTGAATTCCTGATCATTCTCTTTTAACATTGCAGTGAATTGAATTTGTGACGCAAAGGAAATCAGTAACGGCACTTGGCAACCCTTTGACCCCTGCTGCCACACGCGCACACTCTCAACTCTCTTTCATCTCGGCACCTCTGACACTACACTGATCGAAATTACGCCCTTAAACATGCAGGCTAATCCCTCATTTATCTCTCAAATCACTTTATGAAGTATTCATATTGAATAACGAATAAATAACTGAGTGACAACAGGAGAGCAGTTATGTCAGTCAGTCAAATATGATTTGGGCACTGCCTAAAACGTAGGTCTGTATTGGTCCAAATCTGTGGGTTAGAACCCGAGGGTTGAGTATATGAAGTACAGGTCGGCTATTGCAGGGACTGAGATCCAATATGAATATTGTGTTTTTCATGAGAGGCCGGAGTGACCTTAAGGGCACTGACTGGCACTGAAACACAGACATAGAGACAGACGGACACAGTGGCAAAACGGTGGAAAATTCTCCCAAATCATGATTTCATGCAAACGACAATAATGGTGATTTGAGCTTGCCTTCACGATGTTTCACTAAAACGTTTCACCATTTGTTTCACCACAACGTGCAAATGCATCTATTTGACCTCTGAAAAGGTTCCAAAAGGAAGGTTAAACCCCAGCCAGATTTTAAGGGTTTTATTATTGTTATTATTGTTGTTTTTATCGCTGTTTTCATTCTTCAGCCAAGTCTGAATGGTTTGAGAGATATTCCCTAGAAAAACAAAATTGCCGTTCTTATCCTTTTCACCGATTAGCAAATTAAATACATAAGCAATTAAAAAGCCAAACACAGCCAATCATGTATACAAATTGTTGTTGCTTTAGGCTCGGAAATTTGGAGAAAACTTCCATCAGGATACGACGACTTTAATCCGGGGTTCAAACCATTTACATATTTCATTACCTCTCTCAATGTTTTCCCGTGTCTGAATGGTAGGGGGGGTAGGAGTCGAGGGTGGCAAGGGGGGGGAGGTGGCTTTTTTTTAAAAGCACTTTGTGAGAAAGAAGAAACGCGATAATCATTGGAGGCAAATTCGAAGCAATGTTGTTGTTTGAGTCTTACTGCCTTCCATCTCTGCCTGCCTTGCTCCCTTTTTTTGTGCGCATGTGCCTCAAACGAAAAAGCAATGAAAAATTAATAGCGCATGTTAACTCCGCGCGCTCGTTTATTACACGCCCGCTGACTGTAAACATAATGAGAAAGCCCATATCTCTTTTTAAGTTTGCATTCGTTTAAAATTAAATAAAAAGTCATAACTAAAACATAAAGTATTGCTATCGACTGGAAAGTGAACCGCTTGGAGAGTGTAGGGTAGTATAGCCGAAAGTGGTCAAGTTTCAACTTTAAACCTCGTACAGTTTGGCAAGCGAATCGTATTCAGCTGAATATGTTACCAATTAGTCCCACATGAAAGAGGAGGTCTATTTGTCATCATTGCATGCAAGCTCACAGTTGCTTTTGGCTATGACATGGCGCGCGACCTTTCCTTGCAGGCCAAGACATTCTCTCCAAAGCCTTACGTTTCAAATTAGGCCTTCAGACTACCTTAAAGCCAAACCCCTTGTCGAATGGTGAAGACGTGTCAAACTGTGTGTTCGTGCGTGTCTGCGTGCATGCGTGCTTTCGCAAGTCTTATTGAAATCTGAGTTCAGAAAAATCCCTGACCCCTGTCAGTAGACTAAGTATCTACAGTCGGTAAATCACGAGCTCGCCGTCACCCAAAAGTTCCAGAGGCCCACGTGCGCACCTTCACCATCCATGGAGTGCGCGCGCGAGCGCGCCAGTCGGAAACGAACGGGCGCTGGCAGTAAACAATTCTATACATTTTTCACGGGTCAGAGACGGCGACGGGCTGACGCGCACGCGCACACAAGCGCACACCGATTTCCAGGGGGTCCTGTCCATCACGGAGAGAGAGAGAGAGAAGGGGGGGGGGGGGGGGGTCATGGCGAGTATTGACCGACAGTCTTTCCTACAAGTGACCTCGCGTATATAAAACCCAATAATGGACAGAACTTGTATACCCTTGAAGATGAAAATTGACCCGCAGGATGCAGTCACCAAACCCACGGGGCGTGGCTTCTTAAAGGGTCGAAAAGGCAGAGAACCGGACCGTCTAACAAACGTAGACCCGGGCTATATTAAACATAGACCCGGGCTATATTAAACGTAGACCCGGGCTATATTAAACAAGCTATAGGTTTGTCTTCTCTTTTTTTCAAATCGCCTTATGCACCCTACGCACGTATACGTATTTAAAGTGAGAGGAAGTCGTGTGAAGAAGACAAGAGTCCGAGGTATACAGCGGCGACACAGGGGAGGTCGTTCATTTAGCTCCAGTTTAGCCTGTTCAAAAGGTTACCATTCAATGCTCAGACAAATCCTATTGCTTCCCTATTTCAGCGAGCTAATGCTCCCTCCTGAACATCACAACTAGAAAAGAAAAGAGAGGCATCCCCCGACGTCTCATGAAAATACTACAAACACTCCTATTAATTCATCAATGACAAATATTTGACAATAAAACATAATTGCTCACAAAATTATTTCACTGTATAATTAATTCCATAGGTAGGGCCTATGGGCAAATGAAATAAACTAGGTTGTGTTGAATATGGCCTATGGGCCTACAGATAAGGCCTTAACAGTGTCTATGCGAATTTCGAATTGGTAATAGGCAAATCTGTGTTATGGGGATGCAGAACGGAGGCGATGAAACACTGAGATTATAGTAACAACATTAGCTATAGTCGTATATCAAATGACAAGGAGGATTAGTGTGTATAGTTATGGCACAATTTAAGATATCCCACATGTCGTAAAATGATAATAATTTGGATGCCCAACATGTCGTAAATGACAAACGACATTTTATCAATGGCGACGCAGCGGGTTCCGATATGAAATGATGTGATATCCATTGGGTGCCTTAAATGGGTCGATGGCCTGTTCTGTTGCTATTCAAAAACCCCGCTGTTGTTATGGATGACCTGTTGCTTTTTGAACTTTGGATGCAAGACTGGCGACTGTCAAACGGAGGCCTATAGTTTGTCAACAAATCAACAAATTGTAACACATTAGCAACGAACGAAACAAGCCAAAGGGGCTTAAGCATTTGGAGTTTAGGAATGATGATGACATTTCTGTAGATATTCCAATAGCTCAACCGGCTATCATCGTAGTCTATCATTTTTAAACCTAGGTTTACTCTTCGGCACAACATATTTTGGGATTATATATGGAATTACTTATTTTGTTTAGGGCATAAAGATGAATATATTTAATTAAATATTTAATCTGGGTTAGGGTTTGTTTGTTTCGTGTGTGTGTGTGTGTGTGCGTGCGCACCCATGTGTTTAACACACAACACATCCATGCCATGTTCACCATGGAGGATTTGTTTGAGAGTGATAATGAACTGTATTTGGACGTCTTTGAAAAGTACATCAAAACCTATGCAGGCCTATACACCAAACACCACTACAGCCAAACACAACACCCTGAAACACAGACGATGTTCGTCAACATCAGTTACCTCACTCATTCACAAAACCCTACTGCCAGGCGGCCACCTGCCTCCATTAGTGTAGCCTATGACAAAGTGAAAACCTCTGACAAGTGAAACTCTTAGTGCTGAAGACGAGGCCTACAATTGTGAATTAAAGTGCAAACTCTCTCTCTCTCTCTCTCACACACACACACACACACACACACACACACACACACACACACACACACACACACACACACACACACACACAGCTAAGAGATGGAATAATGGCATCAGAGTCGGTGACAGTCAAGCTTATGAACACCCGCAATTCCTCCCAAACAAAGTTGACAAAGTTGAAGTATGTCCTAAACAAACAAAGAACGTGTTCAATGTGTCAAATAATAAATTCATCCCCATGCGTAAAAGTGCAAGCGTTGAAACTCCAAACGAAATTGGGTTTTATGTTGTTGCCAAAGTTAGATTGATTTAGCTCTTTAAACTGGCTGATATAGTCTACTGTACATGCATTGAACAACAGCATCTTGGCCTAAAGGCCTACCGAATGTTCTCAAACGTATCCAAATCCAGAAATAGCGGAGACAATTTTGCGCATGCACACACCCAACGAAATTATTTTAAAGTTTAAAAAAGTTACAAAAGTGACTTATGGAACGTCACGTCAACCTCCAAAGACAAACTAAACCAACTATTGTTGTTTGGGAGATAAACTCTCCTTTGATGAAGGAATAATTCCACACTAGTAAAGCATGGTCAGGGTTAGGAATGATAGTAGAGAACCGGTTGCCCTACCTGCTCTCCCCAGCCTCAGTGTAGGACTCTTAGGCTCTGGGTCCATACTGCTCCCGGAGCCGGAGCTGGGGGAAGCGATGGATGAACAAAAAAAAAAAAAAGGAAAAAGAACAAAAAACTTTTCTCTAGCTCTTCCCCTCTCTCTCTCCCTCACTTGCTCTTTCTTCCCTTTCTCTTTTTTTCTTCCTACAGTACTTTTTGGCGAGTTGTAGGTTGAAATAATTCGACCCTTCCGCTCCCTATTGCGCGACTGCAAGTGTTCAGTGAGCTGCGACTAAACGCTTTAGGTGGAAAAAGGGCTTCGGGGGAAGCGTGAAATGATCACGCCGAGTAAAAGAGCCGCGCTCTCAATGTGCGCTCATGTCCTCTCTTTCCTGCGCGCACGCACGCACGCACGCACGCACGCACGCACGCACGCACACCCACCCACACACACACACACACACACACACACACACTTGCGCGCCCCCACTCTCCCCCTGCAGGGCCGCGTTCCCCACGCTTGCGCATCTGTCGCTGAGTTCCACTTTACCAAACTTCTCTTTCTTTCTCTCTCTCTCTCTCCCCCCCTCCACACACCCATCCTCCTGTCTCTCCCTCCCTCTCCCCCCCTTCTCATCTTTCCCTCTCTCTCTGTTATAGGTCAAAAGACAGTAGGCTGAAAAACTCAAGTGATCATTACTCACTTACAGGCAAACTATTTTATGTGAAGCTGTCAACATGAAATGTGGTGATTCCAGGTTGGTTCTAAGTCTGACTCAGTGTCGTTATTTACGACCGGGTGACTGTATAGACTCTATGAAACAGGGCTTTGCGACAGGAATCGTGGAACATTTGAGTTTCCCTCCTTTCTTCCCTCTTCCTCCTCCACCTGTTACGCACGGCACCTTTGGAGAGTTGGAGAGATCCGAGGCAAGGATGCTGCACTGGCCTCACCGGGTTCATTCATCTGCACGCAGGCATCTATTCGCCAAGCTTTTGCGATGGATTTGACCCTGAATGATCCTGGTCCTTGTTTTATTGTCGTGTGAGAGACAAGAGCCATGCTCACTATCAAAATCTCAACATTATTTTGCCATTTTTAACACGGGGTAGGCAGCCTATGTGGGCTCTTGCAGAATCAAAGGCAGACGTGTTCTTCTTCCTCTCTCTCTCTCTCTCTCTCTCTCTCTCTCTCTCTCTCTCCTCTCCTCTCTCTCTCCCCCTCTCCCTCTCGCACTCTCTATCTATCTCTCCCTCGTTCCTCATCTCTTTATCTGTCTCTCTCTCTCTTTCCTCTCTCTTGCATCACTTATGTCACTCTTGTATGTGCGTGCCCTCTGAGCACCACGGCCGCCTCTAAATGGCGTCAAAAGGGGGACGCCGCCCGTCGCCGACCGTGAATGAAAAAACGGAAAATAACATCAGACTACGGGTCCCAGAGTTCACGCGCGACACCAAGACAATTGAGTGCGGAACAAAGCGCGAGACAGGGACCCATTTTCCTCGCCTTGTTGTCTCGCGCTGCTCCCTTACGACCCTGACCTTCGCTCGCGACCACGGGTCGGGAAAACAAAACACAACATAACATAAATAGCCTGCTAATGTTTTCTCAGTTTTATTCATAAACGGGTGAAGGGGCATTGACTACCGGAGCAAAGTCCTGACGTTGGTTGTTGTTGTTAATATTCCGAATAGGCCACTTTGTTTATCAAGTCTGAATAAGCACTGTAAGTAAAACATAATTAAATAATAAACAAATATCAATATTCACACGTATATGTGTTAGGCCAGCCCAATTAGCTATATGCATATAGGTAATCTCACCTTGCATAGATTTCTTAAAGCGTTATTGACACTTTTTGAGACCATTTCAAGCGGAGCTCCTGCACCAAATTAAAAGGCAGTTCCTCATCCTGATACAGTACAGAGACAAAATATTCACGAGCAATCATTTTAACGGGAATTTTAGGGTAAGAAAGTAAGTTTTAGTTTCTGTTACAAGGGCCTTCTTTTTATGTAATACGTTTTGTTATGATATGCACTTTTGAAGGACAGTAAACTCTGTTTAAATTCTGTATTTTAGAAGAAAATATAGCAAAGTTCATAATACGCCCAAATTAAAATCACCAATATGGGCATATGAAATCGTTTTATTTTACAACGAGAAATACAATTATTTGTTTCAAGTGACAATTCAACTACAGTAAATCGGGGATATTACATTTGAATCGTTTTTGAGAGGCAAGCACGATATACAACGGCAAACATAAGCCTACATGTTAATACAGAGGCCTATATACAGTATAAGATCTCGTGTATTCATGTTGTTATCATATTGTATTACAATTTTTTTTTATTGTTGTATTAAAAACTATTATTATTATTACTATTAATAATGTGATTATTATTATGAACATTATTGTTATCTATTTCCATGATCATTAGCTTTAATCCTGCATTCACATTTCGACAAAGAAATAACAAGCTATTGTTGAATCAATGTTCGAAAGTTAAACTACGTCTTCAATAATTAATAAATGTTAATAAAGGTTCCATTTTAAAAAGACATAATATGAATACAATAATTTAGTTTGCATCCATTTTTTCTCAGCATCACTGTGGAGGACGGTGGACATAGAGCATAGAGAAAAAATTGATTTTGTTCTTAGTGTAATCTGTTATTACCATGTTCTACATAGGGATGGTGAGAATACCCACACTATATATTAATATTCTATTTAAGCTACCGCAGGCCTATACTTTTGTCCAATTGTAGAGGCCTACAGTGCAAATAAGGAAGTTATTCATTACTTCAATATCTGTTTGGATCGGTCTTCCTAAGCGGTCTTTGTAAATTCGCCATAGTTTGGGTGGCATTAATTATTATTTGTTTGTTTTCTTTCTATTTATCTACTAATTAATTTAATTAATACGAGGCGGAGTTGGGGTGAGTTGGGATGTTGGTTCCGTGACCCCCGCTCTGACCGAGCGGAACCGGAAAAAATCGCATTAGACCGCGAGACACAAGAAATAAAGGGACGATTAGAACAAAAAGTAAACAAATAAATAGAGAAGATGCACTTTGTCTCTGAGGCTATTGGCTTTCAGCCAACCGTTGATCTTGAATGTAAAGCTTGAATGTTAGGATGGGTTTAGGACGAACAGGTGTCCAGACATCAGATACATGTTATATTGAAGAGTGCGTGTCAGGAAGGCTTTAGAAAGCTTGACTTGTCTGCCTTTTCACAGAAACACTGCTTACAATCATTTAATTAAAATACTAATACAAGGCAATCATTTTAGTAACCAACAATATGATAGAGAATTAATGTGACGTCTCCAGCAGAGCATAACCAGTAGAAACACAAGTATAGGCTATAACTTCAACATATACTGTAGAACTGAAAAACCTTTGTGGCAACCTTTACAAGGTAAAAGGCCTTTGACATAATCGGAAGTCCGTTTCTGTCTTTGATGCATTGGCAATAACCTACATGAAACATCTGGAAGTGTTTTATTTGGAAAGATTGGGATTGTGCGTGGTTCCTCTTTATTTAGCATTTGGGAAGTGTATTGTATATGTCCGTTGTGTATAACAAGATTGAGGTCCAAGCGTCTGCTCGCAGGGAATGTGACAATAAAGAACTTTGAACTTTGAATTTATTATTAGTTAAAAAGGGGGGCAGAGAGTGAGCAATGCAAAGCACACCATCATACCATCACGACATATCTCCTCCGTCCCTCCCCTGTCTAAAACCAGTTTAGAGTAGACCTAGTACCACTGTGTATCCTGATCGCACAGAGATTTTGATGGTTTCCATTTCATGATGATTTTTATCAAACAAATTTGGAAAATCTTTCCTATTCTCACTGTATGCATATGCTTGTTCTCATGTTGGGTTCTCCACCCCCCCCCCCCTGCCTAATTTGAGTATTAATCTAATTATTGATTACTTTATCTCCTTGTCATGTGTAGTATGTTATTCTGAACAATGATCTGAGCATATCCACACACAACTTCAAGGTGTAACCTATCAAATGGCATCCTGCTTTTGCATCTGGTCATCATATTTCTGATGTTATAAGCAGTTTAGTTTGGGTCTGGTTTCTAGGCCAAAGATTAGTCAAATAGGGCATTCAGCATCAGAGAATAACTAAGCCTTACTCTACATCCCTGTTTTCGCTGGTATTGACCAAGTGTTTACGAAGTAACTCTTGTAGTAACTATGAGGTAACAAGTACTGGTACTTACATCAAGACATTCAGCCACAGTGGTCACTATCTGGTGCTAAATGTCACATAGTGGTGCTGGAGTCAGCTAGATCTAGGGCTGTCCGGGACTATCATGTGCTAGTTTGCCCTGTTCCCGATTGCTCACATTTACTGCTGTTTTAGCATAGGCTTAGGCATTAGTGTTAGAGCATGGTGCTAGCAATGCTAAGGTTGTGGGTTCGATACCCGCTCGGACCATATATACAAAGAATGTATACATTCACTGTACTGTAAATTGCTTTGGATGAAAAACATCTACTAAATATTGTATATTAATATTAAAATCATTGTGGTGCAACACTGTCTCTTGATGAATAACGTACATCAGCGATTTACTAATGGAGGCTACACCTCTGTCAAATAAACAATAGGATAAATAAACCCCATTACCAGGCAAGCTGTGGGGACGATATAGAATGTGACACCTTACTTTGCGTTGGAGGCAGGGAGACAAGGTCCTCGGTTTGAAGCAGCAGTGCCATAGTGGCCATCACTGTGAGCAGAAGGGGGCTTGAGGAGAGAGAGAGAGAGAGACAGAAAGAAAGAGAGAGAGTGTGTGTGTGTGTGTGTGTGTGTGTGTGCTTGGGGAGTCTTGGGGACGTGGGGGCAGATTGAGAAGTGGGACATGTTATTTGTCCATGAAACACTATGTGACACAACATGACATTAGGCCATTTGTATGTAAAGGTAAACATTTCGCCGTGACAATTCGACAAGAGCGGGACAAGGCTCCCGTCAATGTGGTTCTATACTCGCAGGGGAGAGAGAGGTGTCCTGGCATTGTGCTGTGGTGACTGGGGACTGGGAGTGTGTGTGTGTGTGTGTGTGCGTGTGTGTTTACATGTGTGTGTGTGTGTGTGTGTGTGTGTGCGTGCGTGTGTGTGTGTGTGTGTGTGTGTGTGTGTGTGTGCGTGTGGGTGTGTGTGTGTAGCTGCTGTGGCCCTTTTCTCCCGTCACAAATGTAATCCCCATAGACGCTAGCCTGGGTTTAAAAGGTGGGAAATGGTTGTTTCTCTTGTTCTTGAACCAAGCTGCTCTTTTTCGGGGGGTTTTTCAGGGACGGACAGCGAACCCCAGCAAAGGACTGCCACTGCTGCCCTGAAACACAATACCAGCGACTAGGGTTGTTGGGGTCAAATCCATTTCACTTCAGTCAAGAGATGAATACAACTTTCAGAGAAAGTCAAGTAACCGGCACTTTTGAATTCTTGGGAGTTGGGATTTCGGTTCCACTTGAATTGACCCCAACGATGCCAGACACACACACACACACACACACACACACACACAAACACACAAACACACACACGCCGGACCCCTCTGAAGAGAAAGCAGCAGTAACTTGGATAAAACCCCAACGCCCATTGTACTGGATGAGGGGCTTTCCACAGTACAAGGCCGACCGAACCATATTTTGCTCTGCTGGTCTGGGTATGTTCTTTTCACATTGTCCTGTCCAGCACTGTTACAGCAGCTATGGTGGATGTGTAACGAAACCATGACAACCACCATGCAGCCCAGTACAGCTCAGCTCGGCTCTGCTTGATTCGCCTCTGTGCGTGTGAATAAGGCTTATGACACGGCTCGATATAATGTTTTTATTACTTTTATGATGAATAATTCTGATGACTTCAGTGGGAGGCTGGTGGAGGTTGACATGGGAATTTCTGACCTCTTTCACCGATGATGTTCTGCCGACGATGTTCTGCTCAGCACAATAGCGGGAATATACTCCAGCAACATAAACATATTTATGGGACATTTCTCATCCATCCATCTCATATCTATATTCCTGTAACATCTCTCATCACTTCATCCAACATACAGGAAAGTGCCAGAGTCAGAGGCTTCCGTTTCATTGTCTTTAGAATATGCTCTTGAACATAATGCATTGTTGAGAGTGATTTTATGCTGTAGCTAAATGTACCATGGCTGACACCACAAACACAATTCCCTCCGGAAAAATACCCCTCTAATAATAATACTTCTAAATCTTAATTCATACATTTATTGCAGTTGTTTCAGGATACGGGGAGGACAGTAGAGGATTGTAACTGCCCCTCGCCCTACCATTGTAGGTCATGCTCCACAACAGCCATTTTGGTTCCAAAGCGCTGGGCCCAGTTTCAATTCTGAATGCATCCCTCCTCCCTTCCTCCTTGAAGTAAATCGCTGATCTGCTACGTTTTGATGGATGCATGTTATGGCCTTTTACTGCAGATTCTTACTCCGCATGGTTAGAGCTCCGATTTTTCTTGACAGGAAATACAGGGTCCTATTCACTATTTTATTGGACCCTAGTCCAGCACCATAATAACAGTTTATGTCCTTTTTTTCAGGCTGAAATAACTTGAATGTGCTTATTCTATCTGGCTTTCATTCTCACTCAGGAGACTTAGCTATAGCTTTAAAAGTTACATAGACTAATTTAATTTATAACAGAAATGTGTGGCATAAACTTCCATCCAAAAGGTTAAAGGTCAATGACATATGGGACAGTAGTAGGCCTACTTGGGAATACAGAACAAGGAAAACATTTGTGTTCAATGTAAACTCCTGAGATCAAGGTTAAACACAAAACACAATGTGTCTAAATCATAGTCGAACTTGAGTCATAGCTGGCCATTATTTTTCAAATCCTGACCCAAACTGACTCTTACAAGACTGCTTAGGGATGTTTGGACTTGAGATGAGAGTATTTATTGCGCACAAATGACTATGATTGGGTTTTCCATTGCCCATAGATCAGAAGTACCTTTGTTGAAAATGCTCTTTCGAGATATGCACTCAAGTGGCCCACAGAATGTTATGAAAAGAGAGCGGGACCCGGTCACATGTAAGCGCCATTAAATGAGGACAATGATATGCTTCTTTTGACTCCCTTCTCTCCAATGATGATCCTCGTCAGGCAGAACCGACAGTTTGGAATGTCTGATTGGAAATAAGGAAGCCTAAAGCCCTCTCCTCGCGACTCCATCTTCAACACGCCACTGGTTTGAGTTCGCGCAGATGAACCGGCGAGCCGAGCTGCTTTCACCTCTATCTCTTTAAAATAATAACGGTAAATAAGGGTAAATAGATGGGACCGAAATCAGGCAGCCGGATCGCAATTTCAGTGAGGCAGCGAGGCATTCCCGACCTGCATCCAATTTAGATAGGGAGAGAGAAGGAGAGAGCGAGGGGGCGGGGGCGTTCTGCCAAAAAACAAAACAGGTGCATGCGGGATGTGGGATGCGGGATGCGAGGGTTTGGGGGAGCGGTGATGGTAAGGTAACCTTTGTAGGAAAACAATCCGACTCTGTGATGGCCTTTCCCGGCCTGACACGCATGGCAACACCCCCTCGAATCAGATGGCATTCAAACTCTGATTCTCCATCATCAGGCTCAGAGTTCGGCAGTTCTCTCGCTATTGTTGTTATGTTGATAGGCGCACACGTCTAAATGAGTAAGATGGGGATCGGTGTTGGAAGCAGATGCTAGTTATCTTATTGCTTATTTCTATATAATATCTTATGAACATACGCTGATGGTCATGATGGTGACAGCCTAGGATATGTTGCATACTTGCAACAGTGACAACATTCTGTATAGGCAGGCATTTACTCGTTTAGTTTTCTTGTGACATTTGGTATGGAATGCCTTGTCCCCATGGGGACGAGAGGAGATCACTGGAATGTTTTCATCAGACTTTGGACAATGGTTTATACAAAAGAAAAGAGTAGGAAAAGGGAAAGTAGCCGAGGCACATAAACACTGCGAACAATTTTTCACATGGGTGCGAATTACCAGACACAGATTAAGCCTAGCTCTGGACTAAATCACTTCCAATAGAAAATGTCCATTGAAGAAGATTTTTAGTCTCGAATTAGGCTAAATCTATGTCCGGAAATCAGACCGCTGGGGTAACAACAATTCTGAATGTGTATGCTATTTCTGATTAATTTAATAACAATACAATGTTTCCTGGTATTAGGCTACATATTTGACAAACTTTTACAACCAAAATATTGCTGTTATTGTTGCCTATAGTGCCATAAATGATGGCCTATTGCTTAGGCTATATAGCCTACAGCATAGGCTCTGGATTCTAATAGAAAGACAGAAAGAAAGAAAGAAAGAAAGAAAGAAAGAAAGAAAGAAAGAAAACGAAAGAAATAATCCGATGTTGTGGTATGTAATGCATAAAGGCCAGATATAATCAATAGGCACGTGTCAACGTTTCTTGAGCGCTTTCCTGTGCCGCAAGGGGCCACGCACACTCCAACCCCAGGGAAAGTATTACCACGGTTACAGTCGGCCAACTCATTTCCCCGTTCACTACCCCGGAAGTTGCCAGTATGTGAGCAAGCGACTGAATTGAACTCTTGTCAATCCCGAAAGTTGTTATAAATAGGTGAGTTTTCTCTTTTAACACAAGTTAGGAGACGTGACTACTTTACTGTGGAGCACGAGAGAGAACCTACTACTTAGTGTTTGCAGTGCCTGCCCCTCGTTACGTACGAGCATGCTTTGTTTACAAACCACCGGCTGCTATGCTTACAAACACGTGGACACGGAAGGGCACGCATGAAGCAAAGCTACTATTAGCTAGATAGCCTGTAAGACGAATACTTTCAATAGCAAATATGCTGATATGGCAGGTGATAAGAACGATCGACTCATCGCGAATGCGTCTTACTTTGTCCAGTGATGTCACGATAATTGTTAGGAGACCAACAGTGGGGTAGATATGACAAGCTAGCTTCCAGTTGTTGGCTAGCTAGCTGGCTAGCTGTGTTGTCCTGTCACTCACTCATATTATCTGAACATTATTAAAACAAATATCATTCTCTCTCTCTCTCTCTCTCTCTCTCTCTCTCTGTGTGTGTGTGTGTGTGTGTGTGCGTGTGCGTGTCATTCTTTCTTTCTTTCTTTCTTTCTGCTATTAAGACTTTTGGGCCACTGTCACAATCTAAGCCCCCTAAGAGTGGTACACCTGAGCTTGGTCCCCCTCCTCTCTCTCCAGGCGTGCCAGGTCACAAGGTGTGTGTGTGTGTGTGTGTGTGTGTGTGTGTGTGTGTGTGTTATTTACCCCCTCAAATCCCCCACAGTCTCAAGAGGTAATGAAGCAGGAATGACCACACACTGCTGGTTGACCCCCCCCCCCTCCTAAAGGGGACCATGCATCATTTTGTATTTCGTCCCCTAACCCCATCACTGCCATGTACTAGGTCTCCCTAGGAGGACAGGGACACTCACACACACACTCCATCTCTCTCTCTCTCTCTGTCACACACACTCTCCTCTGTCCTTATTCCCTGGACGGGGGCTTGTGACTGCCTAGCGTGGCGTTTCCACGGCGAGGCCGGCCTGGGAGCCAATCATCTCCAGCCATCACGGCACAGACACGCAGGACTGGCCAGGGCAATGGGCCACAGGGTCCCCTCTGAGTGTGTGTGTGCGGGTGCGCATGTGCAAGTTTGAGTGTGTGCGCTTCCCAAGCAGTTTGAACTGACAAGTGCTGTCGGCCTGCTGCTTGTTCAACATGGAGTGATGATGATGATGATGATGATGCTGCTTATATTTATTATCCTCTCTCTCTCTTGTGTGTGTGTGTATGATGATGATGATGATGATGAAGTAGAACATTCTCTCTCTCTCCCCCCCAGGCGGTGTGTGTGTGTATGTGTGTGTGTGTGTGTGTGTGTTGGGGTCTAGGTGGTGATGTACTGTGGCTACCAGGACAGGGAGGAGCTGGAGGATGAGCTCTACCGGGAGGAGGAGGAGGAGGAGGAGAAGTCAGAGGGGTCAGAGGTCAACAGTGAACTAGAGTTCCAGCTCTACAGCCAACTCCACTACTCCTCCAACACCCGAGAGGAGGAGGAGGAGGAGGAGGAGGAGAAGGAGGAGGTGAGAGGAGAGAAGAAAGAACGGAGGGACGGCAAACGGCAACCTCCGCCGCAGTCACAGAAGAGTTGCGAAAGGCGTCTTCTACGGCAACAGCTGAAGGGACACACAGAGCAGGGCCAGAGAAAAGAGAACCAGAAGAGCGTCAAACAGCAGAAGGTCAAAGGTGACCCCAAAGGCCGGAGGTCGTTCCTGGAGGTGATCGTCATCGACTCTGGTCCTGACATCATCACCCTGTCAGAGGGGGACGAGAGCGATGGGGTGTGTAACCTGAAAGGTCACAGGTCAAAGTCACACCCCCGACAGACCTCCACTCCAGCACAGCAGGTATGCGTGTGTGTGTGTGTGTGTGTGTGTGTGTGTGCGTGTGCGTGTGTGGGTGAGAGATTCTAACATCAACCCCTACCCCCTTGCAGAGGGCACGGACCCCCGCTGCCCAGCCTCCTAAGAGGCCCCGCAGCCCCAGCCTGGACTCTGTGGTGCTGCTGGACTCAGGGGGGTCTGGACCGGTGTCACAGTCAGACTCAGAGGCCTCTGGGTCAGAGTCGGAGTCGGACCGCCTGGAGAACTGGATGATCCTGGGGAGTGACAAGCAGGATGGAGACCACAGCATCACACTCAACCTGGAGGGAGGGGCGGAGCGCCATGCAGGTGTGGTTATGGCGTGGGGATGTGTTTGGTGGTGGGCGGGGGGGGGGGGGGATTTGTGTGTGTGTGTGTGTGTGTGTGTGTGTGTGTGTGTGTTTTAGTCAGGAAGGGTAAAAGCTGGGGATATTGTGTGGTCCAATGCATTCAGAGCAGTGAACCTATCTGCACTACATTGATAAGAAATGGGCACAGAGACGTGGTACATTGTGAACAGGCAGAGAAAGAGAAAGAGTGTATGTGTGTGTGTGTGTGTGTGTGTGTGTGTGTGTGTCTGTGTGTGTTTACGTGTTTACATGTTCGTAAGCCGTTAGCATTCCCTGCACTCTCTGCTCGCTCAATCACTGGTTCCTCTGATGCATCTTTAAGCGTGTGTGTGTGTGTGTGGAAAGGACTGGATTCTAATCAGCATGCATGCATACGCACACACACACACACACACACACACACACACACACACACACAGACCCTCCTAACGCTAATGCCAAAAACAAACAAGGGAGAACAACATAGAGAGAGAGGCAGGGAGGGAGGAGAGTAATCAGAAAAATGAATAAAAATGGTCTCTGCAAATCTCCCAGATCTCCACATTAGCTTAACCTGCAATCTCAGCAACCCCTCTCTCTCTCTCTCCCCCCCCTCTCTCTTGTTCTCTCCCCCCTCTCTTTTTGCTCCCTACTTTTCTCCCTTTCTCCCGCTCTAGCCCTCTCTCTCTCCCTCTCTCTCTCTCTCTCTGTCTCTCTCTCTTTCTCATTCTTTTTTCCTTATTTTCTCTCTCTTTTGTGTCCTGGTTCTCTCTGTGTTTCTTTCTCATTTGAATTTCCCTGGGCTGATGTTTCTGCAAGAGTGCTCCTCCTCTCTCTCTCTCTCTCTCTCTCACACACACACACACACACACACACACACACACACACACACACACTCACACATGCAGGCCAGGGGAAAGGGTAGCAAGTATGAGGTTTGGCCTGGTTGTTGAGGTGGGGGGGGTTGAAGTAGGAGGGGTGAGTGATTTTGGGGTTGAGTGAGTATAGTGGGCTTCTCTCTCTCTCCCTCCCTCCCTCCCTCTCTCGTCTGGCCTCTTCCTGTGATCTCTGGAGCCTGACCCCATGTCTGCATGCGGGGGGTCACGGAAGGGGGGGTGAAGTGGTGCTGGTGGTGGTGTGTGTGTGGGGGGGGGGGGGTAAAGAAAGGCAGGGAGATTTTAGAAGGGCTCCACAGGGTGTTTCTCAATCGTCGTCGTTGCTTCATCTCCTCTCCTCTCCTCTCCTCTCCTCTCCTCTCCTCTCCTCTCCTCTCCTCTCTAAATGTGGCAGCAACTCGGGAGCCAGTGAATTGAGGTGACCACAGTGGTTTGTGCTGTTCACTTTCCTGTGGTGCTGTGTGAGTGTGATTATCACAGTAGGTTTGTGTAAGGTTCCTTATTGATTTCGATTGTGTGTGTGTGTGTGTGTGTGTGTGTGTGTCGTCACTAACAGGTTTACACAGCGGTGACTAATGGTATTTGTACGCCTTAACCCATCTCAGCATCACCATCAAATCACATTCACTACACTCTCTCTCTATCTGTCTCTTACTGTAGTATGTACACACACACACACACACACACACACACACACACACGCTCATGGCGGCGCTGTCAGTCAGCAGTCTGAAGGGGCAGTTTGGTTGGTGGGCGGGTCGGAACAAGGACAGGAGAGAGGGAGGAAAAGGAAAGAAAGAAAGAAAGGAAGAAGGAAAGGGCCAAATCTCTCCTGCATCCTCGCGTAGGGCAAACCACACACAGCCAAAATGTCCATTTGAGTTTGTGTGTGTGTGTATGTGTCTGCGTCTGCGAGACACTTGCAGCAGCACCCAGATGGAACAGGGGAGAAAAATAAGGGCTTCCCAAAAAACAGTTCGGTGCCTCTCTCACTCCAGGAGTGTGTGTGTGTGTGTGTGTGTGTGTGTGAGGTAGGCGGGGAAGGCTCAGGCTAAACTTGAATTATAATGGTTAAACCTCGCTCAGTGGTCCCAGTTTTTTCCCTCTGTTTCCCTCTTTTCTCTCTCTCTCTGTTTTTTTGTCCTCTCTGTCTTGGTCAGCGCACACCAAACTTTGTTTGAGGCTTAGCTGAGAAAGTCTGCTTGGGCAGGCTGTCGGGGTGGGCGATTGGAGCTGATTGTGTGGTGTGTGCGTGTGTGTGTGTGTGTGCGTGCGTGCGTGTGTGTGTGTCTGTGTCTCTGTGTGACATTTGGGAGAAGGTTTCCACTCACACAGAAGGAAGGTAAGACCTCTTCCTCTTCTCTCCTTTCCTCTCCTGGTTCTCTGGAGGTAGTAGGGGGTAGATACCCTGACTGAGGCCAGAGGGAGTGGGTGAGGCCTGGGCTTCTCTCCTCTCCTGTCCTGTCTCCTCCAACCTGACACCTCTCCACCTCCTACCCTCTCTCCCTTCCTCCCCCTCTCTCTCTCTTTTTTCACTCCTCTCCTCCTGCTTCAACACTAACACCTCAAGAGAAAGAATCTGGACGCCATTTTTAAGACAACCCCTTGGTAGTGTGTTGTGTTGGTAGTGTGTTGTGATGGTAGTGTGTTGTGATGGTAGTGTGTTGTAGTGTGTTGTGATGGTAGTGTGTTGTGGTGGTAGTGTGTTGTAGTGTGTTGTAGTGTGTTGTGGTGGTAGTGTGTTGTAGTGTGGTGTGACGGTAGTGTGTTGTGATAGCATGGTAGTGTGTTGTGGTGTGTGTGTGTGGTGTGTGTGTGTGGTGTGTGTGTGCGCGCACATGCTGTTTGAATAAAGCAAAAGGCAGTTTTTCTACAAACATTACTATGTCACAAAAAATTGCCATGGCAACCGTACTCACGTGTGTTTGGTACATACATGCATGGAAGATGTGAAAGTCACTTTTACTATCATTCACTTTTTTTATTGTATGTATTATTTGTTCTTATTTGTTTTTTTTTAACCAGATTTAAGGTTGTTAGTTGAATATTCATTGATCATGTAGTTATTATTATGTCATAAAAGGGATTTTCCATCTTGTCAGTCAGTTCTTTGACCAGGCCTGTGGTTTACTGTAAGATTGCAGATGGATTTTACCATGACATTTCACATACAACGTTGAAGTGTTGTGTGTGTGTGTGTGTGTGTGTGTGTGTGTGTGTGTGTGTGTGTGTGTGTGTGTGTGTGTGTGTGTGTGTGTGTGTGTGTGTGTGTGTGCGCACTTGGCATTGGGATGGTGTGATGAGATTACGATGGTATGGTGGGGGGCGTTTGCTGCACAAGGTGGGTTTGTGGTTGAGGGGTTGTGTGTGTGTGTGTGTGTGTGTGTGTGTGTGTGTGGGCGGTGCAGGAGGGGGGTAAGGATAGGATCAGCTCTTATCTAGGTTGCCCAGTGCCACACGAGGTGTAACGCCACACCCATGCTACCACACAGCGTGTTTGAACAGGCACCACAACACACACACACATACACACACACATACATATACATATACACACACACACACATGCACCATGTCATCGATGTGTAATAGTGTTAACAGTAAAGTATTTTATTTCAATCTGGTTTTAATAGATTTTAGTCTTTGTTCTATTTCAGAATGTCTTAAATGTAAAATCAAAGAATTGTGTGGAATATCAATAGAATATGTTAAACAGTTATATTTTTTTGAAATAAATAAGTATATGTGAATATTTACAGTTCAACAGGGACTTTCGATCTTTTATATTTTAAAATGAGCTTGAAATACACAGGATCAATATCTGTTATTATCTTTTATGGTCCTATTTTTCTCATTCAGAACTGCCTTTATAATTCCTTGATCTAAATCCAAATGTCTACCCGGCAACCCAACCCCAAACTAAGCACTGTATGAAGCGACATACAATATATTTTAACGGTATTTATGTGAACATTGCAGTCAAAAGAATTCCCGACTAATCCTAGAGTATGCAGGTCTCACAGTTCCTGCTGCTGTTGAACAGACAGGGATTTAGGTTTTTACCCTTTAAGCATCGCTCCCTATGCTTTGATGAAAACACACAGCTATGAACACCCCAGGGCCGCTCTGGCTGCTGGTGAGCTTTGCTGTGTTCGTGCAGTATTGATGGCTGTAGTGAGTGTTGTTAGGGTAAAACAAAATGTCCCTTCCCACCCCCCCCCCTCTCTCTCTCTCTCTCTCCATATTTCTCTATCTCTCTCTCTCCATATTTCTCTATCTCTCTCTCTCCATATTTCTCTATCTCTCCATATTTCTCTCTCTCTCTCCATATTTCTCTCTCTCTCCCTCTCTCTCTCTCTCCCTCTCTCTCTCCATATTTCTCTCTCTCTATATATTTCTCTCTCTCTCTCAGAGGCCAGTTTGTACTGTACATCATACACAAGGCAGTTTCCTGTCATTTAACCCTTGACCCCTAACCCCTGCCTGACCCTGACCCTGGTGCCCAAGGCCACCTGTACACCCTTGGACAGAGAGAGAGAAGAAGAATAGAGACAGAGAGACAGGGAGAGAGAGAGAACTATGGCTGAAAATTGTGGAGAGGAATACAGGGAGAGAACAGGAGTCAGTGCAGAGATGAACGGACGGATAGAAAGAAAGAGAGAGAGCGAGGGAGGGAGGGAGGGAGAGATGGGGGGGCGATGCGTAACCTAAAATCGAAGAGACAGACCCTTAAAAGGATCGGCTACGCTTTGCGTGTTCGTCGGG